>NC_142570.1:20479687-20788281 GCF_041283825.1 Pyrus communis
GGCAGGTACTGGGCCACACACACACACTCTCACCTTCACTGTCTCTCTGTCTCTTTCCCTGTCTCTCTCTCCCGAGCTCCCTTCTTTCTTCTTCTTCCTTTTGTAAACGTACGGACACACACCAAACCCATCAAACCTTAGCAGATCGAGGGAACCAAGGACACTGTCGAACTCGTGAGGTTGAGGGGAGCACGATCGTACCATTTTTAGGTAAGAACTTCGACGTTTTCACGTCGATTTCACAAGCTCCGATTTAAGTACTATTCATGCAAACTTATTGTAGCACGTTTTTGGGATTTTTAAGCTCGTAGGTAGCTTGGTGGTGTCACAAGGAGCCTCGGAGTACTTAGTTGGACGAATTTGGACGTCGGGATAGCCTGGTTCGAAGTTGGCCGGTTTTGGTTTGTGTGGACATGTATGATCTGGTGATTTTTAGCCCTTGAAACTTGTATAATGTTGTTCTACTAGTCTAGGGCTTCAATTTGGTTCAAGAAACGTGAAAAATGGTTGAGAAACGAGAGAGAAAACGAAGTTAGAAAATTTTTCCAGTTTCCGACGCCGGAGGCTCGCCGGAGAAGGTGACGGAATATTCCGTCAAATCTGACGAAATATTCCTGACGCCGTTGACGGAATCTGTTAGAACTAGTGGAATATTCCTCACGGCGTCAGTTGACGCCGTCAGCGTGCCAGGCACGTGCCTGCGCGTGGCCGGCGCGTGCGGCGGTGGAAATTTTTTCTAAAAATATGGTTGTGATCCTGAGGTTGTGTAGAGCACGTTGGTATATTTATTTGTCCAATTTGAGCAATGTATGAGAAGTTATTACGAGAAGTTGGTTATGTGCTTTAAAATTAACGTTTTTGTAGTTGTTTCGCGTATAGGTGATACGTATCCCGAGGACGAGCGTGGTCACTCGAGGCAGGGGGGCTACGACCCTTCCACTTACCAGTGAGTGGGCTTTTGGTTTTCCGTATATACCTATATACATTTATATTCCCAGAAATTGTTTAAAAAGGGTTATTTGTGTTATGCCATGCACCATATTATCATTCTTTATGCATCATCACGTGCATTAGTAGTTGCATATATATATATATATACATATGCATATTGGGTGCTGTGGACGCACAGGTAAGTGCCAGGTAAGTGTTATTCGTATTTACATTCAGTAGTGATTTGAGATGCTTAGAGAGTTCATAACCTGCACCCCCGGTGTTAGTGCTCCCGCCCAGAGTAGGGCACAGTCCTTCACGTGATGTTCACCTCCCGCACCACACGCTCAGCTTGGATCCAAGTTAGGTGCACAGTCCTGTCGTACAGACCACTTTAGGTGGTTCCGACTCGTAGGTGACCCGCGATTATTCGCACAGCCTTCACGTGATCGTAGCACTAAAGCATACATATGTATTACACCCAGGCATGTCGTACAGACCGCTTTAGGTGGTTCCGACTCGTGGGCAGGTTTAGTTATTGAGTTTTGAGATTTGAGCTCTATATGCAGCCGTACAGGTCACGTTAGGTGACTCCGGCTGCCAGATTACATATTATTGATATGATTTATACCTGAGCACTTGCATTTCCATTATGAGATTCTGACATGGCATATTCTTGATCATGATTGGCATATCTATACATACATATGTTAATTTCTGGGAAGTATACAGGTTTTACGGCGAGGGGTTAGATTGTATTTTACTAATTGGTTTTCAAAGAGCTTTGTTTTTGCCCACTCACGCTTTTGTTTTGCGCCCCTCCAGGTTCTAGTTGCTTAGCAGTTTTGGTGGTTTCCCAGAGGGTTCTCCTGGCTTTTCTGACAGACACTCACCAGCGTAGGGTCACCTTCGGGTGTACTATTGTCGCATCTTTCCTTTTGGACTGCTGTAGACTTGCTCTGAACTTGTGTCTCACTTACGCTAGCACTTGTTTTAGTACTTTGTATGCTAGTTTTAAATTATTCGTACTTTTCATATTACTTTTTCATTAGCTTCCGCACGTGCACATGGTTACGTCACCTTCGTGTGACGGCCAGCACACCCTGATCTCGGTCGGGGTGTGTCATAATGGGTCGGATCATATTACCTGATAATATTAACGGATCGATTTTGAGTCGGGTTATATTATCCATTTACATTAATGAGTGTTACAGGATATGACCCGTTAAGATATCGAGTATGTCATGAAAACGACACAAACATGGAAAACACGACATGAATGTCAAATCTGTCTTACTCTTAATCAACAACCACAATTACAAGCTCCAAGGTAATCTCAAGCTTCTAGTTCACAAGATTCAATGACTTCTCATCCATCGGTTTCACTTTCACATGGTCCAAAGTCTTCCCAAGTATCACCTTATCAAGCCCGTTCACAAGCTCAAAGGCCTCCTCAATCTTCAAAGATTAAGTGTCCAAAAAGAAAGGGAAAGAGAAAGGTTGAACGATGCAAAATAGTGCTTGAAAAGTTAAAGCACTATTTTGCGTGAACAATTTTATTTTTTTTCAGGCATTTTGATGTTGAAGTTTGTTTGAACTTTAGTTTTAGTTCGGTAAGCTTAACTTTTTCAACTGGGTTGTACTAAAGTAATGTCATAAGGTATTTTGGTGTTGAACTTTATTTCAAGTTGAATTTTAGTGTAGTGATAGTGCACTCATTATCCTCCACCTCTCTTCACTTAATGCCAATGTAGATCCAACAATCAATTTGCACTTCAATTCTTCAACAAATATTAACAAAATCAAACTTGAATCAACTTCTCCTTTTCTGGTCATTATCTGACTCTAATGTTGCTACAAAAAAATGCATTTTGCCTTCGTACAAATTGATCCTGGCGAGCTCTAGGAAGTAAATGGGGACAAAAATATACCTCCACATGAGGGGCGCCTAACATGTTTTAACGGAAATCTGAATAGAAAATAACGTAGGTGGTAAATTCCAACAATTAAGAGAAATTAGGTGGAAAAAATTAAAAATTGAAAGTTTAGGTGGTATTGGCAAACATGTTTGCAAGTTCAGATGGTACTTGTGCAAAATCCTCATTAATGTAATATAGCACATTTTCTCATTCAAACAATTTTTAGGGGTGTATTGTATCTGGAGTTTGAGGGGCTTTGCTTGATTCTGAAATCCATATATATTCAATATAAAGTTTTACGGAGTTAATAAAAGTCATCATGTATTGAATAAAGACTTTTTATGACTTTTAAAAAGTCTATAAAATTTTTGTGGTACTTAATTATGACTTTTTGTGTGTCTAAAAATTCCAGGTGTATTCAAAATTTTATTCATTGTAAGGATCTAAAAATTCTTGGATTTTGATGGACTTTTAGTGCTTTTATGGTAAATTTGTTGTCATCATATCAGATTCAACCTCCCCACTAAGATTTTGATGGATTTCATTGTTTCTCAATTTTCTAATGATAAACTTCATTGCCCACCATAATGCAATGACTATTATTATTACTGAAAATATGACTTTAGTCCCTGAAACTTATTTTTCTCCACATAAAACCCGACATAAGATTTTTACTGGAATAAAACACATTGACTAGATTCCACATCAGCAAATTTATTAATTATATTTGACTTTACACATTTAAAAAATTTCAATGCCCAAAACACCCCTATTTGAATGTTTGATTTACACAATTAATTCCATACAAATTGTAAGGGAGAATTAATGATTTTACAAAAAAAAAATAATAATAAATTCATTGCATAATATATAATAACAATAAAACATGCCTAATAAATGTAGTAATACATGCTTAGTTAAGTCAATAAAATTATATTGTAAATATAAATGTAGGTAAATTATTTCACACACACACACATATATAACAACAACAAAAAATGTGCATGATATACATAAAAATTCATGCAAAATAATTTACCTACATAATAAAGCAAACCCAAATATATGCAGAATAATATACCTACATAAAAAAAATGTTATTATTTTATTCAATACTAGTTTACCTATTATTTGTACATATAATAATAAAATGTGCCCAATATATATGATGATACATACAAAATAAAATACCAACATAATGAAGAAATGTTATTTGATTCAAAATTAATTTACTTGCAAAATAAAGCAATTGTATTTCCAGTTCCACAACCATCTCGCCAACACTACCTTACCGTGACCACACCTCCACCCCTACAACCACTACTATGCCAACACCGCCTTAACGTGACCACTCCTCCACCCCTACAACCACCACTATCACCATTGCCACCACCACCATCACTTCCATGAGCATCGTCGCCAACCCTATTATAACTAGCATTGACACCACCATCATCATGACGGCCACCTCTACTATCGTCATCACCACCCCATCCCCTAAACCCACATCCCTACTCCTCCACCACCCCCAACAACCCTACCACCACAATTAGCACCCCTATTATGATCGCCGCCACTAAAGGCATCAACTTTACTACCACCATCTTGCTGATAATCACCACTGACACTTCCACCACTATCATTGCCACCCCCACCTCATCAAACTACTTTGTCATGGTCATCATCTCCATCTCAATAGTAAAAACATAAAAAATAATAATGCTTATTAATAAATTGGTCATTAAAAAGTCCATGACAATCCATTGAATTCTAAAAAGTTCTAGCATTAAACTCTCTAAAATTATGGTAAAGTTTATCATTCAAATTCTTTTTTACAAAGTAAAAGTCTATGAAGTTTTAAAACGTTTATAATAGTCAAGTTGAATTTTAGTATAGTGATCATGCTTTTTTTTTGTTTTTTTGTTTTTTTTTAATCAATTGGGTTGTGTTAATGGCATAAAGCATTTAGTTTGTAAATGGTTTGAAACCAAAACCAAAACCGTTTAAAACCAAACCGAACCGCAACTAAATGATTTGGTTACATTTTGCTATTAAAACATATGTAACATGTAGGGATATTTTTATCAATTAACTTCATGGGGCTGGCAAGAATCAAATTGGCTCTAAGATAAACTGCCTGAGTCATTATGACGCCAAAATTGGGGGTTAATATAGCCCCAATTCGGTAATTCCCTCCACAAGCATTTGAAAAATTAATATTTAAATAATTAATATGAATCACACACTCACTTGCTGACCTGCAAAAAATATCTGGACTCACTGTAAACGAAAGACTAGATTTTTGCATAATTTCTATGCATGATACTTTTCATTCCATAAAACTTAAAAACAACATAAAATACACAATTTTCTACCCAAATCTGAACTCATTACACTCCACCCTCTTCACTTAATGCCAATGTAGATGCTAGCAATCAATTTTCACTTCAATCCTTCAACAACTCTCGACAAAATCAAACTCGAATCTAACTTCACTCTTTCTGTTCATGACCTGATTCTAACGCTGCTACAAAAAAATGTCTTTTGCCTTTGTACAAATTGATTCCAGCAATCTCTAGGAAATAAATTGACAAATATACATCTCCATAAGATGGGCGCCTGACATGTTTTAACGTAGGTGGTAGATTCCAACAGTTAAGAGAGAATCTAGGTGGTAAAAATTAAAAATTGAAAGTTTAGGTGGTATTGGTGCACATGCTTGCAAGCTCAGGTGGTACTTGTGCAAAATCCCCATTAGTGTAATATAGCACATTTTCTCATCCAATCAAATTTTATGGGGTGTATTGTATTTGGAGTTTGAGGGAATTTGCTTGACTCTGAAATCTAGGTGCACTCAAAATAGAGTTTTAGTGAGCCAATAAAAGTCATCACGTATTGAATAAAGACTTTTTATGACTTTTAAAAAGTCTATAAATTTTTTGTGGTAATCAATTATGACTTTTTGTGTGTATAAAAAATCTAGGTGTAATCAATATTTTATTGATTTTAAAGGATTTTAAAATTTCTTGGATTTTGATGGACTTTTAGTGCTTTTATGGTAAATTTTTTGCCATCATAACAAATTCAACCTCTACTCCTAAGATATTGATCGATTTCATTATTTCTCAATTCTCTAATGATAAACTTCACTGCCCACCATTATGCAATAACTATTATTATTACCACTTCCACCACCATCTCGCCAACACCACCTTACCATGACCACTCCTCCACTCCTACAACCACCACCGTCACTACTATGAGCATCATTGCCAATTCTACTATGACCACTACCGACACCACCATCACCGTGACCGCCGCCTCTACCATCGTCATCACCACCCAATCACCAAATCCATATACTTACTCCTCCACCACCCCAACAACACCCCGCCACCACAATCAACACCCGTATTATGATTAACGCCACTAAAGACACCAACTTTACTACCACCATCTTGCTGATCATCACCACGTGACACTTCCCCCACTATCGTTGTCACCACCACCTCATAAGACTACTTTGTCATGGTCATCATCACCATTTCAATAGTAAAAACTTAGAAAAAATAAAGCTTATCAATAAATTGGTCATTAAAAGTCTATGACAATTAGAATTCTAAAAAGTTCTAGCACTAAACTCTCTAAAATTATGGTAAAGTCCATCATTTAACTCATTCTTTTCCACAAAAGTAAATCATTAAAGTCTATGAGGTTTTAAAACGTTTATAATAGTCAGTAAAAGTCTGCTTAAATCTGTGAATTTATAAAACTCAACAAAAGTCGATATAAATCTTAATAAACTACACCCCCTTAGTCACATAAGTGTCATTGTTCAACAATTATGTGCCACGTGTTATAAAAAAAAGGGAAAACTAATGAAAATGGCTTGAAAACTTTGAGTTTTAACGATAAGGACAAAATAAAGGGTAAGGTGAATAGTACTAGAATTGACTTTTTAGTGTAAAAATGTGGTTTTTCGTTAAAATGAATAGTACCGGGAGCTTTTCATTAAAGTTTCTTAAAAAAAAGTGCATTATTTGTCTAATAGACAATGACACGTTATAAACTATGACATGAAAGAATCTCTTATCAATATGAAGGAGTTTTTATGTGCATGTGCCTTCATATGGCATCAAACTGACTTGGATAAGTCCAACTTATGGTGGGTGAAACCAAATACAAGGGGGTTTGTTGTTTCTATGAGTAGTGCCACACAACACAATCACGTGTTATGGGAGAAAGCAACTTACATTCCATCAATATATTGCCATTGTAGCGTCTCGTGCCAATGATATAATTTTATGTGAAGAAAAACTTACACATTGCATTTTATTATTGACATGAAACACTACAATAACTATGTACTCATGTCATATAAGTCATTCTCAACTCGGGTGTTTAATGGTAGAATTTCTCTTCAAGGTGACAAGGTAGCATAACCAAATCCACATTGTTTATTGCACACTGAGAAAAGATTGTAGAAAACATGGAGTAGGTAAGATGTATTGTGTTAAGGGAAGTTTGAGTATCAGAGGGTGAGGATTATTGGATGGAGAGTTTTTCTCATTGAGTCCGATTGATAAAATGGAGGGCCTTGATTCACGGATTTAATCTGATTAAAAGGTTCGATGTATACCAAACTGAAAGCACACATATGCTTCCAAGCAAGCTTATAAAAGCGGTTATGAACACTCTTTCACTATTATTTTATAAATAAATAAAAGTACACATCTAAACTAACAATAAGTTTTTCCAATAAGATTTTACTGGATACATGCCGTTCGTGAACCATTGGTTTACGAGTTGTGCTAGTTTGTGAGCACTTGATGCATATTGAGCCATTGAGTTGTGTTAGCTTTCACGTTTCGGACTAAATGTTGATTAGTAATTCATGTTTAACATGTCCATACAGACAAACACTACTTGAATTATATTCACTCATTCATAAACTACTTCACTGTAACCTTCCTTTTCTTACTACTTAATTTATGAAAATAATTTCTTTCTTTGTCAATAAGTTATAATTACAAATGAAGGGGGATATTTCTATTCATTTAAGAAAAAACTTAATGGAATTGGTCATTAGGATTTGGAGAGTTGAATTTCTCTAATCTTATGTGCATCTTAGAATATATGGTCCTAAGCCGTCGGATTAGAACATGATTTCAACAGGACGTGGGTTGTGTGTATAAGTTGGGTACAGGTCAAAATCTTTTGAAGGAGGGACCAGGCAATCAGATGGCCAATGTTGCTCCCAACGATTGACCCAAAAGAGACGGCAAAGTTTCCCATAATTATCTAGAAAGAGTTAAATAGATCGGGTTCATCGTCACGGTAACATTACATTCGTATAACAAGATATCACGTTGTAAGATAACTCAATTAAATGATTGTATTAAAACGTCATCGTAGTGGTGTACCCGTTCATGTTGTACAAATTAGATCTAACAGGGCCCATAGCTAACAAAAAATTAATTAAATAAAAGAGACCACATGGCACCAAATGAGTCCAATTCATGAGATACCCACTATGCATCATGGAACTGTATAATTCTGTCTTCTTTATTTTTCACAAAAAATCGAAATTAATTAAATAAAAGTATTTTTTTTTTTTGAGAAAATTAAATAAAAGTATTAAACAAGAAAATAAAAATAAAAAGAGGGAGACTTTTCTGAAATAAACCGGAAATTTCCCTTTTATGCGGTAGTGCTTTTGCATTTTGGGTTCTGTAGATTACATTCTGTGACCACCAGAAACAGTAACAGTTGACAGCTTCTACATCACCGTCGGATTACAAAAATTAAGCCACGTGGCTAACATCTGACGGGGCCCTCATTTAACATTTTGCCCTAAATTTAAGGTGAGAGGTTACTGTTGTGATTACCAATGGTAGTGTGACAGGTTATTTTGGAATTTACTATCTTGTATAATAAAGAAACATACTAATATCATCAGCATCATGTCATCACAATTCACAAACACATAAAATACCAAAAAATTGAGTACAAAATAAAAATCGAAGCGGAATGGTTTTCACTTTCATAATTTTTATCTTTCATTTTTAGTTTTGTTTTCTGTTCTCTCTTGATGTAATTCATTTCTCAAACAAAAAGCGAAAGAAAAGGAATGAGGAAGAAAATAAAATGTCAAACGGACTCTTTTTGTTTCTTTATTTTTTTCGTATTTTTTTTCTTATTGGCTACGGCTTATCTTTTTCCTTATGTTTTCTTATTAATTTTATTTCTCTAGTCAAATTGTTTTTCAAATTTTGTGTGGAAGCAAAGATTTTTATGGCTGTAGTCAACAGGAAATATGCAATAAAATATGTCTTTACTTTTACCCCTCATATCACAACAATTACTGGTTAAAAATAATTAAAACAAAAAGATTTAATTCCTCCTTTTTTTTTTTAACATTAACATTGGTAATAAAAAGGTTGAAGAAATCTTTCAATGTCCAAAAAAAAAAAAAAAAAAAAAAAAAAAAAAAAAATTTAAGCAAAGAAAAGAAAGCTCAACATTTACTTCATATACAATACAACAACACAAACACACAACTCAACCTCTCTTTCCTCTCTCTCTCTCTCTCTCTCTCTCTCACATTTCATCTTCCCTTTTCACACCCATTTATGAGATTCCTGTAATGATCTTTTCTCTTCCATTGGATTGTACAGATTCCCAGCTAAAACCCCATCTAAAAAATCCCTGAATTTTCCTTGTTTTCCATATTTTCTGTGAATTTTTGGGACTAAAAGACATTAAACTCTTCTGGGTCTTTTGGCTTTTGCTTTCTTCTGCAATCTCTCTCTGGGTTTGCTGCAGAAAAGCTCACTGGTATTGTATGCCACCAAAAAAAAGTTGGAGAGAATAATCATCTTATTTTTGTACAAATTTTGATTATTTTTCACTTTTTAGCCCAATAAATTTCCTCTTTTTTTTCTTTCTCTAAAATTTGGTTGAATTTAGTATTTTTTTGAGTTGAGTAAAAGAGAGAGAGACATGGGCAAGCAAGGACCTTGCTATCACTGTGGAGTCACAAGTGAGTTCTTGTTTCTCCATTTTTTCTTTTTGCTCTTTTAATTTTGAGCACTGAAAAAAAATTGGGTTTCATTTCAATTGTTGTTCGGAGTATATATTTTGTAACTGGTTGTTGTGCACAGAAATGAATTGGAATCACAGAATAGAAGAGATTAACTTTGCGAAAGCGTGACGAAAAGTGAAAACCTGATTTGTTTGCCTATGAATTCACTACTTCCAGCATCCTTGTTTATTTGAATTTGCTGTACTGGGTTGAGCTTGATTGTGTTCAATGACATTTTTCAACCCTTTACTTATTTTGATTGGGTTTTGACTCTCACTCGAATTTCGACATGTCCTGCAATGCATATTGAGTTTGTAATCTGTTGTGTAATGAGGAACTACAGAGTAATGTCTGATTTTGTATACTTGCTCATTGCTCTTGAGGTCCTTATGATCCCAAAAATACCCAGTCAGAGCAAATACTTGTGTCTGTAAAATGATTCAGATGTCAACGAATGTACGTTTAGCAATGCCCATGTTTCAGTTTGTTTATCCATTCCGTAAGTTAGCGACAGTGTTGTTTCCCACACTCCTTGTTAACCATGTTTCCAACTATGTAGTAATTGGATTGCTTCTCTAGCTTTCGGTCAAGTTTCCTGTGTAATTGTTCAAAAATGTTCTACAATGCGCTATTTTGTGGAGTCAATCTATTTGAATGCTACTTGTTCTCAAGTTTAAACCTTGAAACTGATAAGTTGCACTTGAAATTATATGTATTGTAATAGAGTTAGTTTCCAGTTGAAGTTGCACCATTCCTTGTCATTCCCGAACGTTTTTGTACCAGTTTCTGAACTTAGTTTGTAGTGCATTTGTTGCAAGTGTAGTCGCTGTGACTTCCAAGATTCTTATCTCTTCAAAATTCAACTCCAACAACTCTATTCCGCCTAATAAAATGAATCCTCATCCATGTTTTTTTTTGTCTGAAATGCCATTATCTTTTCTCTGTGACTAAAATCTTTGTTTAGTGTCTTCTATGGTTTAACTTGTAAGGATCGTGTTCAGTCTTGTCATGTATAATCAGTAGTGTAAACAAGGGCAGTAGCTTTATCATTTTTTGTAGAAGTGAATTTCAGGGCTACTACTCGTACTGAGCACAGGGAAATGGTGGTGTTGATTGTTGAACGTTACACACTTGTTGTGCCTTGATTAGCCTTTTGAAATTCTGCCAGTATAACTAAAACAGGGTAGCCTTCATTTGTCCGTGGTCACTATCTGTCGTTTGTGAATTATTTAAAGCAATTTGTGTGTACTTGTTTTTTTTTTTTTTATCCGTTACATAGATACGACAATTAACTTGGAATAGATATGCTTCGAGAGTAATGGCAAGTGGCAACGAGTAGTTTTTCCATTTTAAGAGAAATAATTAGGCTCATTCAAATATATTTAGCTGCTTTACATCCTGTTTTCATCTGCATTAAGTAATTTTCTGCTCGTTGAATGCTGACAACCGGGCATTGAAACAGGCACTCCTCTTTGGCGCAATGGACCACCCGACAAGCCAGTACTTTGCAATGCATGTGGATCTCGATGGAGGACTAAGGGAACACTAGTAAATTACACTCCTCTACACGCTCGAGCAGAACCTGATGATATTGAAGATCACAGAGTTTCTAGGGTGAAGAGCATATCTGTAAACAAAAACAAAGAAATAAAACTGGTTAAAAGAAAGCAGAATCCTGAGAGTATGGTGATTGGAGGAGTTAATTCTGATTATTCCCATGGTTTCCGAAAGATAATTGAAGAAGAGAAAAGTAATAGATCCAGTTCTGGGTCTGCCGTGTCTAACTCTGAGAGCTGCGCACAATTTGGCAGTGGAGATGCTAGTGATTTGACAGGTTGGATACTTGTGACAGTTAATATTCAATTAAAGATGTTTGAACTTTCCTCTGATTTTTCTATCTATGAAAAATTAGTCTACTTCGATCTTATTAGATTTAAGGTGACATATACCGAGAACGTGAAAGAAGGATGAAACTCATGCTCAATGTAGTAGATTTTAGTGGTAGAGCACTCGCACGTCCATGATCAGAGATCAACCTTATCCTCCTTTCTAATTAGGCCTCCTTTGAACCACTAAAAGAAAATATTCACTGGTCAAGTGATTTCAGAATCTCTTATTCAGGCAGTTGGCCGCCAATACTTTGTGTACATCGAATTATTTCTAGGATTGGCCTCCAATCCTTCATGAAATTATCTCTCATAACGTAACCTAATAATTCTTACTGTTCTTAATCGTTTGAGTGATCTTTTCCAGGTCCTGCGCAGTCGATGGTATGGGACTCAATGGTACCTTCTAGGAAAAGGACCTGTATAGGCCGTCTTAAGCCATCTCCTGTGGAAAAGCTCACAAAGGATCTGTATACTATTTTACATGAACAACAGTCTTCCTGCTTCTCCGGGTCTTCTGAAGAGGATCTGCTTTTTGAGAGTGAAACGCCAATGGTTTCTGTTGAGATAGGCCATGGAAGTGTTCTGATTAGGCATCCCAACTCAATAGCACGAGAAGAGGAATCTGAAGCTAGCTCGATCTCGGTTGATAATAAACAGTGCCTTGCAAATGAGGTTTATTCCCGTTCTGCAACCCTTTTTGTACATAATAATAAGGGTGTCAATATGGCCAGTACTGTATCTGGAAGGATGAATAACGTTGCAGGACAAGGAATGCAACATGAGCCACTGAAAAGGTAATACTCTCCTGTGCTATTTAACAGACTTTGATATGTGTTTTTGTCAATTATATGTCAAAAGGACAAACATGAGTGATATTGCTCAACTACAATGCTTTGTACATGTTGATAGGTGTTTGTAATTATCAAGCTCTGAAAGAAATTTAGGACTTTTGGTTAAGCAACTACCTTAGAAACACAAAGTAACCGACCTTTTTGCGAGTCATGGATCATTTTTAAGTATCTAGTGGTAGCAGGATGGAAATACGGCTTTTTCTGTGATAAATTTGTATATGAAGTATCTGCATGCAGTTAAAAGTAGCAGATACTTTGGAGAAAGAAAGGTGATATAAAATCGATTTCTCACACCGTAACTAATACTGTTATCGTTTGGATTTGCAGGGATAAGTCTCAACTTGACAACTTTCAAATCTTGGGAAACCATAATTCACCACTGCGTCATGTAGATTTAAATGTAAGTTGAATTGTATGTTAGAAAAGAAAGCAGTTCCCTCAAATTCCCTTGTTTTTTGTTACTAAAGAGTAATAAGCCTCATGACAATATTCGCCGTTAAATTTATGTACCCCATATCATATCTCAACAAGTTAATGAAAGCTTAGTGATGTGACTTGTTCCATGTATGTGTAAATTTTCATCCTAACCAGTATTGTGATTTATCAAACATGTTTAGGTTGTAAAACTTACAACTATTTTCCTCTTGGCAACAGTGTCTGGAGTTTCTATTATATTTTCAAGCTCCTAATTCATCTGTTTGAATAGTTGTCCTTCGTTCAATTTTGAGCCCTTATATAGTTTCAGTCCTTGTTTGGTGCAGGAGATTTTAACTTTTGAAGAGTTTACGAGGCAATTGACAAATGAGGAACAACAGCAATTACTGAAGCATCTACCTCCAGTTGATGTTGTTAAATTTCCTTATAGGTTAGAAACCTTCTTGTATGATTTAGTAGCATATTTTGTGGTTAACCACTGAAGATCGAAATCCACAAATAGTTTACAAGTATAGCAGTGAACCATATATTATTCCAAAAGAAATTTATCAATGCATGTGACATTGCAAGCTTCATATGGGCTTCCAGATCCCGAAAATATGAACTATCCCATGGTACATGATTAAATCATCACCACATGCTTAAATTAAATTTAATTACTTGTGGAATGTCATTATGGTATGTTTTTGGGACAGATTAGCTACCGAGTTGAAATTTATATTTGAAAATTTAAGAAGTTAGACATATTGACATAATAAACGACATTCATGGTGGTTTGTTTGTTTTTAGTATGTGCAGCCTCAAAAGCATGTTTGATAGCCCTCAATTCAGAGAAAACTTGACTTCCTTTCAGCAATTGCTAGCAGAAGGCGTGTTTGATATCTCCTTCCCGGGGGTAAAAACCGAAGACTGTAAGACTTTGAAAAGGCTTGCATTGTCCAATTCTCCAAAATCTAAATGGGTTGAACGCTATCATCTTCTCAAGGTTTGAGCTTTTCTGAAATTTGAATATCATTACAAAGGAATTTCAAAGTGAATTTACAATAGTTGCTATCTATTGTTTTCCACAGAAATGTAAAACTAGCTCTGGAAAGTCTGTTGTTTCTGGGCTTAACATGGCATCTAGTAATCTTCGACATGTCAAGAGACTGTGGGACAACGAGACTCAAAGTTTCCCAGGTTAGCTGAAAGTTCTCTTTTCTTATATTTAGTTGAATGGTGGAATTCTTGCCTCTATATCTCTTTTCGATACATAAACATTACATAAGATCAAACAAAAGTTAACATCTTAGTAACATAACATTTGCAAGAGATTGTCTACCATGTTTTTAAATTTCCCTTGTTTCTATGCACTCATTTCTTGGGAGGACTGCTGGAATACACAATCCTGAGTTTCACTTTCATTAAACTTCTATAGTTATCATTACGGGGGTTTTGTATTTTTCATGTGCACGAAGTATCATGGGTCCATAGAGTGCTGCTGAACTCTTGGAACTAATTCCAACGAAGGCATGTTTTATAAGATAACAATCGTAGTGTATTAGGGTTCAATAACGCACTTATGCTCACTCCTGTACATTGAATGAACTAAAATGGTACGAAACCTCTCATACTCACATAGCCATGTGCTCAAAGAGCAACTTCACCACTATATGTACATGCAATTTTCATCATTTTGAAAAATTAGAACTATTCTTAACCATCTTGCATATTTCAGATGCAAAGATTATGAAAAGCCCCAAAAGGATAATTATGAAGGGTAGCTATGAAAACAAGGATCCCATGGACTACGATGGAGGTTCTTGCTTTAGTCCAAAAAGCCTATTTGCATTGCCTACTGATGGGGGTTCTTTCCTAATGGATTCTATGAATTTTGTTGACGAGAGTTCTGATCAGGATCTCCTCCTTGATGTTCCGTCCAATGGCTCTTTTGCCCAAGCAGAGCTCCTTCACCCAGCCATGAGTTTTGGTGCCCCACAGGCAAGCACTAGTAGTAGCTCGATATACCCACATGTACTCCATCCCTGACAAGTTTGGATATGCCATATGCTATGTTGATGAATACAACTATGTAGGTACCGTACACCTTTGGCCAAAAGCCATGACAGGGTTCATGTATTTTGAATGGTCAAGACATGAATGAGGTTCGATGGTTGCTCTCTTTTCCCCCTTCAACTCTTTGAACCTGAAACTCTTAAGGGATGAAATTTGGGTGGGTTTTTTTGTATAGGTTGACAAACAGGTTGTAATATAACTTATATTGCACAACTGCTAAGTTCCTTAGTTTTTGTATGAATTCTCCACTTTTTTTTTTTTTTTTTGGTAATAAGTTAGATGCTATTTTGGTGGCTTTGGTTGTTGTTGCTTATTAGCATTGCTGATTGAACAAAAAAAGAAAAAGGGTGAGAGAAAACAAATAACTTTGCGTGGTGCATGTGAAAGGAGTGGACATTTTGCCGGCTTTTATGCCTTTTTCGAATTGTACAATTTTGTTGACTTACACGTTTACTATAAGGTTTTTTTCGTTATCCAACAATTCACTCCACTAAGGTTTGTTAGTTTGCTACTATTCTTAAAGGTTTAAGGGAAGAAACGTTCATGTCATAAGATAGGCATCGAAAATATACAACCGGGAATAACTAAGAAAATTCCAAACTTTTAGAAAATTACGATGTGTGACCAAACTTAGCAATATCAAACAAATAGTGCATATTCCAAAACATATGTCAATTCTTTCCAAAAGATGAACCTTTCCAAATTGTGCAACTTCAAAGGAAGAAGACATGGCAAATTTGGCCTTTTAAATACAAGAAAAGACAAAGAAGGTGAGACATACATGCAATACAAGGAGATGCAAGCCAATACACAAGCAAGATGTTCATACAAAAATGGTTCCACACTTACGACTTCCAAAAGTCCTACCTCAGTTGCCATGCTTCTGTTCTTCAAGGTTGGCCACCTTGTTCAAATCCGAACCCGCCTTTCGGCCACCACGCCGGTTGGGGAAAAGTCATGCCTCTGCGCCTACTTATCTCCAAAAAACTACATTTGCCAATCTCATTGTTACCATTATCATCACCATTTTTCAGAAGTTTCAACACATTCAATATAGAAACCTCCTCCTTCCCCTCCTTGCCGTCCATCGCACTCGACCCTGCCTGCCCACTGATCGATGGAGGCAGCTTCCGCCGCATCCACAGCTTCTCCATTCGGCGCAACTCCTCAATAGTCACATTAGGTATCCTCTTCATTGTATCTTCTATGCTTTCCTCTTCCTCACCGTCCGATTCAGATTCTTCGACACAACTCTCACTCTCGTCTTCAGAAAAGTCCAGCTTCCTCACCTCCATTTCTTTCTCGCTCGACTTCTCATTGGCGCCGTCAATTTCAAGACTTTTGCCTGAATTACAGCCGTGACTGTGCGGAACCGTCGCCTGAAACTCCGATTTCCTCAAATCGTCCTCGGAAACCCTCAATTTCTTCAACGGCGACTCCAATTGACCGCGTTCCGAAGCCAATTCTGCTATGAAACCCGTAACCTCGTTCGTTTCCGCCTCAGAAAACCCTAGATCCGTGTCCCGCCCCAAGTCAACCACACCCGCAGCCGCACCGGCGGGGCCATCTGTAAAACCATCGCCGGAGGGGACGGCCACGCCGCGACCGTCTCCGACATCCTGGTACGGACGATCGTCATTATCGTCGCTCCGATCGACTTCCGCCAGCGGGGTTATACCATCTGAGGCCGGTGGATGCGGGTCTTGGGGCGGGGTCTGGAAGACGTCTTGGAACGCTCTGTTGTTGCTGGTGCTGCCACTGCAGATGGGATCTTCGTCGTCCGAGGTCTCTGGAGGCGAGACCATAATGATTGCAGTGGAGATGACGTCATCAGCGGAGTTCAAGTCAGACGACGAGTCGTCCGGAAACTGGAAGGAATCGTCGTTGTCGTACATGAGGCCGCCTTTCTTTGGGGTGGGTTCGTTCGTCTTCACTCCTGTCATTTTAAAGGGTCCGGAATTTTTCATTTTTATTTATTTTTAAATTTAATATTTGAAGGGTTTTGGTTTAGGAGATTCCCGCCAAAGTTCTGATCGACGGTGGAGGATGACTGATGAGATGGGTTTAGGCGGGTTCACTTTTGGATATTTAAATGTGGCGGACGCTTTAATGCTTAAAGAACGATATATTTAGGGGACGAAGTCAGTTTGGAATTTAGAGTATTTTAAAATACTATTTATAGCTGACAGATTTTAATGGATTTTATAATTTTATATGGATTTTGACAGATTTATATAAATTTTTGTATGAACTTCTTTTATGAATTACATAGGATTTTAAAAGATTTTATAACACCAAAATAATATATAACAGTGGATATCATATTAGTCCGAACTTCAACAACTCAACTCTCTCCAATAAGTTTGAGATATGATGCTTCAATGTCTTGGAAAGATGGGAAATATATTAGAAATGAAATAATAGCCATGCCTGTCTTCTTGTCAATAAATTTCTAGGTCTTAATGGAACATGGCATTGATAGTTCTTCTCACGATAGAAACTAGATTGGTTAAGTAAAGTTGGCATTATGATAGGCAAGGCAATTCACATGAAATCGAAGCTAAGGCTAGTAAAACAATTAGAAAGTTAATGTCAAAATGCAAGAACCCAAATTATGCAGATTGGTTACACTTGGACTTGAACTTCTATAACCTATTGTTGACCTTAAAAACTACCAAGCCTATGTGGCACGCATGCCAAGTAGTTAATAAGCTAACTACATCATTTGGTTGTATGCAGGGCGTGCCAACTCGTCGATCGAGTTCGGTTGGGGAGTAAAATACGTTGATGTGGCGTCGGGCGCGCTATTGACTTCTTGATCTTGCGACTACGGCTGAGGAAGGAACATGTCTTGACTTTCGGGTTCTAAAGCCTAAAGACAAGGCTGCTAGTTATGCAAAATTCAATTTCAATTCGGCTTTTAATGTGCTGAACGTAGTAACCTAGTAACACCTCACTTCGACGAGAAGGCTAATGAGATGACCTCTACCAATAAGGACTTGAAAATCCTTGTTGACCAAGACTTGGATAAATAACCAGTCGACCTTGAAGCAGTGCTATCAATCCAAACTGAATGTGCTCCTCGGTTAGCTGATTTTACAGCTCCAGTGCTGTCTATCCGAACTGAAGATGTCGCCGGTTGCCTTCACAATGCTGTTTATCCAAACTGAAGATGTGTTGGCATGAAGAAATGGGAAGAGGATAAAATATCAAAGGTTGTGGAGAAGCTTTGCGCAGGGCAATTTGTGTGTTAATTTGAAGGGGGCTTTTTATGATGTGCGTCGCTTTGTATTTATAAGGCTGATGTACTTGCTTGGCGCAGCTTGAATGATAAACAGAGCATCTCAATTGCACATGAAGACTCAGTAATGGAATGTTATGAGAAATAAAATGATGACTATATGCGAATCTGGACGACAAATGGGGACTCTGCATGCTAATCCATTTCATTCCAACTTTGACTTATCTTTTATCCCATCACTGAATTAGTTGGACAATCACACACGGTTCTATTCACTTCCCAAAATAATCACCTTGCTTTTCTCAATGCCCATATGCCCCACACGTTGCAGATGCCTATCCAATTTGCTACTGGAATTCATCTCATCTGCAAGTTACCTATACATGCATGAAGACCATGCATCCCAACAATTCTGATTGACCCCTATGGTGCTCCAATCCGATGACAAGAATCCCAAGCCCATTTGAATCACACTGCTTGCTTGGAGATATCATTTGCATCCTATTATCCCATTTCAATCCTTTATCCAAAGAATAATAACGAATAATGAATAACAACATGCTAGCATGCATGATCTTAGGCCTGGTTAAGTGACCTCAGTATCACAAATGTGATTGTATTCGAACACCTTGATATTTTACTCATGCGACGATCTAGAACTTTACTCATTCAACGGTCTCGATTACTTAGACCGATGGTGTAATTTTGGGTCCAAACTAGGGGTGGGCATGGGCCGGGCTGGGCCCAAATTTGGAGGGATTGGATTGGACTCGCTTCAAAAGGAAACGGGTTGGGCCAGGCCGGGCGTTGCAAATCTGATCACTGGAACCAGACCTAACCTGACCCATTTGAAACTAGCCAGTTTGGGCCAGGTACACGGGTCCTCTGTTTTTTTTTTTTTTTTTCCCCACCCAAACCCTTTGTTGGCAGCACCATAGTCCGATTTCCTTTGCTTGTCGACTTTTGAGTAAGATGACGACGACGGCGGCAGCAACGATGATGATCGATGATCGGACCGCGATGATGAAGACGATGCTGAGTTTTGTATCGGTAGAGACACCACCCAACACCTGCTAGCCATTCAATCCACCATTATAGAAAACCCCTGAATCAGTAACCTTAGGCCTTAAAACAACACAATAGATGACACGCCCCAACCTCAAAATCACAACACATCAAGAACAACTCAGATAATCTTAAATAGAAAAGAGGTAGCCTCACCTGAGTTCGAAGTAGAGCTTAAAGCTTTCGGACTCCATGGAAGAACACCTCACAGTGCTCCAATGGTGCATGCAAAACCACCATATAATTCCTTGTGTCCCATAAGTCTCGAAAGTAGAAGTTTGGGGGTTTGATTTGTACAAAAATGGCGTGGGTGATGGTGGTCTCCTTCTCAAAGCTTAGAGAGAGAGTTCAAATGTTACAGATAGAAAGTGAGGTTGATTGCAAACATGAGGGAAAAAGGGTGTGGGTCACGGGTGAGGGAAAGTAACGTGATTTTGGGCCAAGTGAACAAACTACTAATAGTGAGAATAGGGAGAAACGGGCCCAGCTGGGGCCCCGTTTTCTCAGGCCTTTGCACCCACCCCGAACCGCATAGAACCGGCTCGCCCCGCAGGCCTAGGGCCCGTTTGCCCACCTCTAGTCCAAACACCTATATAAAGAACAATTTGGCATGAACCCAAATTAGGGTTCCTCCTTAAGTAATTAAGCTCGGATTGAAAGTATTGCAGAGACCATGCAAAATAGAGTGGGTTATTATGGGATGGAAGAAATAGCTGGCCTAAACAATCATCACAAATTCGCAAAGTCACAAAATCTGTGATTTGGCCTAAACAATTATCACAAATAAACCAACAGTCATTACTTACACACCAACAACAGTAACAGTATTTTGTGAAATAATAAAAATAGGACCATACAAGAATTTGGAAGAGAAAAGCAATATGTTAAAGGATGAGGGATGAGGGAATCAGAAATCAAAGAAAACCAACAGTCATTACTCAAAGAGGAAGACTGTTCTAATTCTAGAGCATGAAAAGAAATCAGAAATCAAAGGGGGAAGGGTTGGATTCTTGATGGCATTTGATATTTATACCACCATCCTCAAATCCATCAAAATCCTTCACTTATTAAAATCCTAGAAAATCACTGGTATTTTGACTACACCTAGACATTTGTGGATGTTTTTAAAATCCTAATCAACTATCGGTGGATTTGGATGTATTCTTTAAAATCCTGTTAAATCCTAATTTGACTACACCATGATTTC
Source organism: Pyrus communis (assembly GCF_041283825.1). Classification (NCBI taxonomy): domain Eukaryota; kingdom Viridiplantae; phylum Streptophyta; class Magnoliopsida; order Rosales; family Rosaceae; genus Pyrus; species Pyrus communis. The sequence continues at coordinate 20,500,364 of NC_142570.1, forward strand.
AAAGTCTTTTAAAATCTTAATGGACTACACCCGAATTTTAAAATCTATTAAAATCCTAATTTGCCTACACCCCCCTTAAATAGGGTAAATTACAATTTATTACCTCAAATTTGGGGTCAATTGCAATATCTTAAAACATCTTTAAAACATTCGATCTTCAACATTTACTTATTATTTATTTTAATTAGTTATCATGAGGCACGTGAACTGTTAAATACACTATAACGACTTTTATCTTTACTTTCGTATTAATTGTCAACATATATCGCACAATCATTAAAAGCAATGTATTACGAACTTCGTGAGTTTTCATTTTGTATGCCTTTTCTTATACTTGTTTTCTACATCTCCCTCACCACCACTCCTCCACTCTTCTACATCACCCGTTTCTCTCTTGTATTTCCCCTTTAATTCTAGCACAGAAGGAAAAATTACAAACTAAAAACAAATTGGACTAAAACATGTCCCAAGTTTTAATTCATACATTTTCTTTCATTTCTCTCTCCTCAAACAATAATTAAAACACGTGCAATAAAAAATGCTTGTTGAAAACAATTGTAGGAAATAAAATAAAAATAATTACAATGCACGCATTTACAATATTAATCCTTAAAATTAAAAATTAACAAGAAATAGTGAAAATATCGTGGTCGAATATGTAATTTTAGTAAATCATAGATTTGATAAGCAATAGAAAAGCTAATACCTTCTTCCTCTTTATCTTGACCTTCAAACTAGCATCTTTTTCTCAACCAAACCAAAACCTAAAGAAAAACAGATCATGATATAACTTTTTTGTAATTGTGCACAAACAAACTCAGTCTTGCGGTGTTTTTTATACATGAAGTGGAAGGCTCTAGAACGACAATTTTGAAAATAAATTGCGGACCTATATCTGTGTGCGTGAGAGTTCAAACCCCACATACATATTTGGGTCCAGAGTTTATTTTCAAAACCGTCATTCTAGAGCTTTCCACTTCATGTATTAAAAGAACTCCTAGACTGAATTTGTTTGTGCACAATTACAACAAAGGCAAATCTTGACCTGCTTTGCCTTGGATTTTGGTATCGTTGAGAAAAAGAAGACAGTTTAGAGGCATTTGAAGGCCAAGATGAAGAGGAAGATGGTTCAGAGCACTCTAACGAAAACGTCCTCCATTTGAGGTGGGGGAGAAGGACCAGAGATTTTTTTTTACCAAGGAAAAATTCCAGGGAGAGAGAGAGGGTTGCTCTGACTATATATTGTGAAGAATGTGAGAGTCACAATGTGATTTTATGGCAAAAGAGAAGAGGTTGTTTATGGAATGGATTCGGTACGATTTTTCGATTTCTTCGAATTTTCCCCACTTGTTCGTTGTACGATCTACATATGGGAAATCTTAGGCACACATGGAAATGCTACGCTTGCAAAATTTTAAATCACCACCAAAGAATGGAGAGATAAGGATGAGGGAGGAATTTACAAGTGTTTTTCTTTTTTGTTTGTTTGAGTGCAAGGATAGTGGGAGTTACAACTCATTTGGAAGTTTGAAATTATATTAGAATATTAACTATTTTTGTATGTATAGATTCTCCGATCTTCTTGGATTGAAAAGATTTAGGATCGCCTATCAAAAGAAAATTATGGTGGCGGTGATTGTGGTGGTGGTGTTGTTTCTCAAAGAAATCGTAATTATCAATTCAGTAAGAGAAACAGGTGAAAAGAAAAACATATCAGTAAACCGCTTAGTCAATGATACTTCCGAGCCACAAGGCGTCGTCCACTCGCTTCAAGGAAGAGCATGTGATTATTGTTTATCAATTTTAGCAGTCTCACTGATATATTTCCTTAAATAATAAAAAGAAATAAATAAAACATAATTAGAGCACACTTGAGCAGTTAAATACGATATAACGACTAGTTTTGTTTTACACTAGCCTTTTTTGGTGTATTTATATGCGTAAATTGACAAAAGAAAAGTCAAATATTTGAAGAAACCCCTAATAAACCAATTAAAGCAGTTGAATCCACATAATAAAATCGGTCTCTATTGAATTTACATTAGAAATAGAGAAAATAATATTTAATAAACAACTGATTGAATCACATTATTATTAGCCCATTGTGAGGCTAAGCTCACCCCCTCACCCTTAGTGTGGATAATATGGTTGGTTCAAAAAAAAAAAAAAAACAATCATTTGACAACTAATTTAATCACATTATTATTCGCGTGCGAAAGACCTTTTTTTATAACTGGTATTACGCGACTCTTAAAATGTTTTGAACGTGTTTAAAAAATAGAGAAAATAATATTTAATAAACAACTTATTAAATCATATTATTGCTAGCCTTACAAACTTACAAAAACTATGCAAAAAAAATTAATTATTAAAAAAAATACTGTTAAAATGATGAAAATACCCTTGCCACATTTGATGCATTATTTTGGATTGCTTTTGAAGTTTTTTGTTTGATGGGCATTTCTATCCAATTATTTTTGGTGAAACTTGTGACAGCAAAAAACACTGTTCATTGGGCCCTTGACTTTATATATAAGAAGATAAAGATGTAGTTTCATATTGATGGGGTCAAAATATATCGCAAGTCATTAAACCAACGAGCCAAACAACAAGAGGTCATACTCCTAGTCATTGAAAATTTTGGAACAAGATTTTGGCATCCATCTGCTTTCGGAAAAACCCTCCTCAAACAAACACGCTTGCGGGCGCTGCACCACCAATTGGGGCGCGTTCATTGGACTGACTGGCTTAATTTTTGGGTTCCAAAGAAACTGAATTTGTTTAGCTTATGAGATAACCTTAGGTTCTGATAAGCGTTTTCTATCGGCTAACAATCGGGAGTGTTTAGAGTCGCTTGTTGTTGAACGGGTTTAAAAGGTTCGCCCCTGCACCCGAGTTCTTGTTCTGGTCCGAGTCCCCTCGTCCCCCAAGGAGGAGCAAACGAGTATGTTTCGAAAATCATTTCGATACAGAAAATCGTTCAACATGTATAAAAGTTATAGAAGCTAAAAAAGGACCACGCCATTTCGCTACCGAAAAAGTTTGATATTTATGTTTCGAAAATATAGCCAGTACAATCATCCAGTCACCTAATCATACAAAACATTTCACGTTTGTGTGTTCAAAGGGGAAAGCCACCATCCGTTCTCCATCACACCCAAACCCACTCCCTTCAACTAGAAAACCGTTTGCCGAAAATTAGAGTTTAATAGCAATTCCCACACACAACCACACGAACAAAATCCTCCATCTTTAGCGCATGGAACGAATATAAACTGTAAAATCCTCTCCGAGCACAGATTCGCTTCCCACCCTTCTGCTTCAAAATCAGAGGGTCAAATGGTACTACACGCATCTTAGCCCTCTTGACTTTCATCCTTGACTAGCCTGATCATGTCATCAATTCGGAGAATGGTAATAGCTGCTTCAGTAGCAAACTGCCAAACAAAAAATGTTTCGAGTTAACAAACATTGTAAGGCTGTTAATTGAACAAGACTTATCCAAAATTATTACTGATTTGTATCTAGGATTTTGTACCTGAATTATCTTCACTTTACTCATTGCAGGCTCAATGACTCCGGCTTCAAGGTTGTTACGAACTTCTCCCTTTAATAGGTCTAAGCCCATGCTGCAACAATTTTAAAGCAATCCCGATAAGTATGCAGTCGAAGAATGTGCAATCTATGCATCCAAGACAGAATAATTTCAGTTGCATGCATAATCACAATGCCATAAAATTCAATATAAAGACACCATAAACAAAGAGGACTACGTAAACCAAAAAGAAAATCAACACTGACAGTAAGCATTCCCCAAAAGAAAAAAAATGTGCAATCGGGAAGAATTGCCATGGCAATAATCAGAATACCTAGAATAATCCTTATCCTTCTTGTCAGTCTTGGTTGTTGCCTTGGTTTGTGCCCTGTGGTGGTTGGCCCGTAGTATTGAAACTAGATCTGTAGAATCCTTGGCGGCATTGACGGCAAGCACCTAAACCAGATAAAAGTCACAATACAAACACCGTTAACAGACGAGAATTGCAGAAAGACCACTAAAACACAACATGCTCTAAGATGTTTAGAACCTTTGGTATAATCAACAAAGCTTCAGCAAACTCAGCAATTGCCAACTGCTCACGTGATCCTAATGTTGTAGCAAAACTCTCCAAATACACAGACAATGCGGACTCAACTGCACCTCCACCTGGTACCACCTGTACGGTAATATACCAATGAATGTAAATAACAAGAAACTCATAAAGAACCCACGATCATCAAGCTTGGTGGTGAAACCTTCCCAGTTTTATCTTTTTCTTTCCGTTGAAAAATACATTTCAAGTTCTCCCACACCTCCCCCACCCAACACACACACACACGCACAAACACATGCACTCATGATTCGGAAGAATCTACAAAAAAAAAAATTGCATTGCACAAATCAAGTAAACAGACATAAAATCCATTTATCATGAAAAAGTACCTTATTAATAGCAAATAGCAGCAAAAATAATTTAGTTCAGGAGAGTGTGAATTTAAAATGTTATGATCCTTTTCTTGTCATTGATGTATTAAATAGATGTTACCATGTGTTATCTCATTGAAAAGCCCAAGTAAAGGGAGGAAAGGGACAAAAGCATCAACAATCCAGTTGCTGATATAGGATCTACGATATCTTTTAAAAGAAAAGGACCACAAATACTCAAAGACAATGTATTCCATAAATTTCTTGCAATCATAATAATTAAAGAAAAAAAATAATTAATTTATCACCACTACTAAACAATGCACACCATTAAAAGAAAAGATCACCAACCCATTTTAAACACTGGAGAAAGAACTCAGGAAGTGCCAAATTTTACCATGTTAGATTCTAGAGTCCTCTTGACAATAGACAAAGCATCATGAAGGGCTCTTTCCATCTCATCAAGCATATAGTCATTTGCACCTCTGAGGATCAATGACACCTGAAAATAATATACGATATGATTATAGAAAATGTCATACTCGTGTAACTTCATTACTTCTTGAATAGATTGGTCACGGTCATGCGCAGTTATCTTAAGTCATATCCTACACATAAATGCATAAACTTCACAAAAACTTCAGGAATAAGAACTCAAGTCAAGCAGGGAAAAATGTTAAAAATTTAATTGAACTCACTCACCGCACTGTTATTTTTTGTTCCTTTTATCAAAATCACATCATCATCAGAAATGCGCTCCTCTACAACTTCATCGGCAGATCCAAGAAGTGACGTATCGAATGTTTCCTCCCCTTCCATATCAGCGAAAGTTGAAACCTACAGATAAAAAAACACAAGATGACATAGTTATACAGCATATGGATCTACTTTTTGACAATAAAAAACAAATACAACATGAGTGAACAAGTAGTCCACTGATTGATTGTTTTCAATTAAAAATTGTTTAGTAGTATACCGACGTACTGTTTTCAAGAGTCCAATGATATACTGTTATCAAGTATTCCACCCTAAATTTGGGTTTAGGTTCTTCACAAAAAAAATTTACATATTCATGTATTGTTTTCAATTTATAGGCTGATGATTAGGATATGACACGTGATGATTCCAAAGGAAAATAGAATTGCAAAAGAAACCATTTCCATTGAACACGAGTGATAGCTGAACTCCAAAATGATTCCAAAGGAAAATTACTCTGCAAGACAATTATATTATTCGAGAAGACATGAAGAATATTACCATTGTTGCACCTGTAGCCTTAGCAACATGGCGCATATCTTCTTTCTGAACACGTCTTACAGCGATAGCCCCAGCCTCCACAAAATACTGAAAAAACAATCAAGGATATAAAGTTAATGCAATTGATGAGCTTAATACACCCGGTGCATTGATAAACCACTCATTGTAGATAGATTGCACACTAACAACAGTGAAGCCACATAGAGGACTCTACATATACCCACACCGCCAATATATAAATCATATTTCTTTGTATGCCAAAGAACAACAAAGAAGTTAAAATAAAGACAGTACAACTACTCATTAGTTTCATAACATGGTTACTTTGAGACCTCAAGCTTCTGCATTTTTGTATTAAACAACAGCATATTTTATAGTCATAAAGATGTATTGAAGTGGATAAGAGTAACATATCATAAAGATTACACAATTTTCAAATAAGAGAGGAACCTACAAAAAAAGTATCACCAAAAACATTAACCGTGAGTGTTCAGCCATTCAAATTTTTGGCCTGGTCCAAAGGTGTATGACCAAGCTAACATTAACCATAATATTAAATTAAAAAAAAAATGATAATAAGGGATCTGCTATTGGCACTCCATCAAAGTCTTCCTGCACTCCTTAGTAACAAACAAAATAAAAGGGGAAGGACTGCAGGATGATCTTTTTGGAGTGCTAATAATCTAGAACTGAAAAATTGAATATCAGTAGTGGCTTATCTAAAATAGTTAGAGAAACAAATACAAAAGAATCTTGCCTTGAGTGCCATGTCGTCAATCCCCTTGGTAGTCAGAATAACATTTGCTCCAGCTTTCAGAAGTTTTTCAATACGCTCTTTTGTCATATCAGCTTCTCTGTAGAGATATACATATCACCAATACATTACCAAACACACAATAAAGCATCAATAGATGGCTTTTTAACATAATGATAATCATCAATACAGAAAAAGTGATTCAAATCCTTTCCCAAGTGTAAGCAATGATCAGTAACATCCTTAACTTCCCAAGCCTATCTATTTTAGGCAGTTACCATTATGTTTGAGGATTCATAGCAGTTTTTGAATCCTAGGTACATTCCATAATTCAATATGGGCCTAACAATTTCAATGATTAAAGGGTGATTGAGCCAAGTCTTTTTAGCGGTATGGAGAAAAGGACTACATAATATCACAGCAGAATCACCTATTCTATACCACAGCATGCTAAACTGTGTTCATACCCTCCAACAACATGCTATGGACAGGGTCTGCAAAGCTGGTTAAGTGATATACACATGCAATGATATGATGTATAAATTAAGGTCGATCATCTTATCACCTTTGGCGAATTTTTTCAAGCTCCCTGGGATCACTAACTAAAACTTGGACACCCATTTGCATTTTGGTTTTCTGAAGATTAAAGTCAAGACAGGCAATCTTTGCAGGGGAAACTCTAAGTGGCATTCCTTGTGCAGCACGGCCTGTATTTAGTGCATAACCAGTTAAGAGATAGCTATCTCTTGCACTTTTTCCATGAGCTTTCAAAACATTAATCCCCTGAAAATAGAAAGAGCAACTAAGACAAAGTACTAAAGCAATAACAAAGAAAAGATAGAATAATATAAGGAGGCATATGAGCTTATGATGGAAACTTCATGACCATGTGTATACATAACTACCAAGTACCAACCTTGATTGGGTACTTGACTTCCCCCCGAGCATTGGTCATCTTTACAGCTTGTACTGCATCGACAACCTAGAAAAAGCAATTGTATACTAGGATCGTTAAAACATGCACAGAAAAAAAAAAAAAAAAAAAAAAAAAAACTATGGATTTAACTTCTGCTCCTGAAACCGCAGATAAGATTTGCCAACTATTTAACTTTACATGAGAAAAGGAATTCATATGAGTAACAAATCCAGTAACATTAACCCTTAAGAAAATAAATTCAACTTATGTAACATTCATTTCTAACGAAATATAAATTCACAATAGCATACCATATTTGCAAAGAAGTCACTGTCACCGCCTATCAACTTTGAGGACATGCTTGTCTTTGCACAATTTACTAGAGAATCTTTTCCAAGCTTGTCAACCTAAGAAAATCAAGGTACAATCAATTAAACAAACAGGAACATTTTTTGTATCAAATGTTTTACAAATGAACCACACATTTCTGTATGTCAAAGCTTAAGGCCTAGAGACAATCAATGACTTATGACTATGAATGTACGAGTAGTAAGCCTTTTTGGCAAGAGTGAATTGAATGTCCAAAACTATTAATTCTTTCCACACTATATGCAATCCTTCCAAACCTCTAAAAAAATTCAGGAAAGAATTCCCACGTATTCTGTACAGCCAAAGTGAAATTTATTCCAATAACAAGAGACCCTTTTACTGCACACATTGAAAGAAGAATTTACTGGAGGAACCTTACCTTCACAGCTAATTTTTCCTCAACATATTTGCATGCTTCCCTCATAGCAAGCTGCACAGAGGGTGATACGGTCAGACATAAGCGGTTCAAATACAAAAGAACAGCACCATGTTATATGCCACAAAATATTTTACAAGCATAGGCTGTTGCTAAATATTGAATCAAAAATAGAAAAAGAAACAAGAAGAGGCGCTCACTCTGTAACCACTGATTATGGATGTTGGGTGAATCTTATTCCTTACAAGATCATTTGCTCTCTGCAGAATTAGAAGCAAATCGTCGATTACCCAGTTAAAAAAAACAAAAAAAAAAAAATCCTTTAGAACATAATATTGCTTCTAGAAAAGCATGTGGGGTCACCTTAAGCAACTCTGCAGCTACAATCACCACTGATGTCGTCCCATCTCCAACTTCTCGATCTTGGAGCTCAGCCAACTCCACAAGCACCTACACATGTATAAATGCATTGTCAGACATGTATAAACGCATCTATATTATCATATTTGCAAGAAATAACCAACTCTCACACACCTTGGCAGCAGGATGCTCAACTTCTAACATCTTGAGTATAGTAGCTCCATCATTAGTAATAGTCACATCACCAATATCATCGACAAGCATCTGAAATGACCAATCAATAAACATAGTAAACTAGCTGAAACCCATGCATACATAATTTATAATATTACACAATTAGGCATACGAATTCACTAGTGATTTTAAGCATCGACTCCACTATGAGGGGCCCGCTCAACTAGCTGAAACCCTTCCATTAGACAAACATCAACTCCACCATTGATTTTTAAGCATACAAATTCACCATAAGGACAACAACTAAAAGAATGAAACTCCATACCCTTGTGGGGACCCCGTTTAGGAGTGATTAGGGCGAGCCAAATCACTAATAGAGTGCTTAGAAAAAATTGAAGAGTGATTTATATAAGAATTAAATAACTTTAAGTAATTATATGAAGAAGCACGAGCAAGTTGCTTCTCCTTGGAAGTGAATTTTTTTTAGAAAAATAAGGGAATGTCATATGGTTTCAATAAAATTTTTGAAATTACCAAAATCACTAATGAGTAAAAGCACTTCTACGGAAGAACTATTGATGACAAATCAAACATTGACTAAATATTTTGAAGCTTTTAAGTAGTAAAGTACACCAAACAACGTTACAAGAAGTATAAAGTAGTAATAGCCCAACTGAAACCTTAAACGCACATAACATCTCAGACTCATACAAATATATATATATATATATATAGAGAGAGAGAGAGAGAGAGAGAGACCTTGTCGAGGCCAACGGGGCCGAGTGAAGATTTGACAATGTTTGCAACAGCTTGGCAGGCCATCACTGTGTTCAACAAAACAAAGTCGGACAAAATTAGCAGCATTTCAGTACGAAACCCTAAAATGGAAAACCCAGATGGGAGAGAGAGGCAGAACCATTTTGAGTGCGGACGTCCTGACCGTACTGACGGTCGCCCAAGATATCGGGGGTCTGAGAGGACATGGTCATAGAAGAGAGAGAGAGATGGAGCAGAAACCCTAGATAAACCCTAGATCGGATCTTTGGAGGAAGAACGGAAGAAAACGAGAGGGTTGTAGAAGGTGCTTACTGTAAAAGTGCAAGTGCGCGTAAAATTTGGCTTCGGCAGCCCAAAACCGACTGAGCCAAATCGGAAGGGTTTCGTTCGCTACGACGTCGTTTTAATCTCACTGCCAAAACACCAAAGAGAGTCCAGTCCAGTCCACCTTAAACCAAGAACAAAAAGCCCGCTATTCTATATGGGGCTCACTCTTTTGAGATTGTTATTTTATTTTATATTTTTGGAAAGAGGAGATAACTGGTTTCAAGCCATTCATTTCGGACCCGGAGAGTCTATGCAGAATTTCACCATGCCCTTGACCACAATCAAACATACTCACCATTTCGGAGTATCAAACCCGGGACCTCCCACATTTTTTTGTTTATTGGAGAGTCGTAGTCCGTACCCTTATCAGAATTAAGGAAAAAAGAGAGGCACATTTCATGATGTCAACCCAACTGTAACTTGGAAACAAAAAGAAGTCCTCAGCAGAAATTGAGAAACTCCATCTCACCATGAATAGAAGAAAAGAAAGAAGAGTAAAGGGTCTAGGCTTGGAGGAGTTTGAGTTGCTGCAAACAAAATCAGACCATGGGGAGGTGGTACGGGATACAAGGATGTTCGGGGCTTCCATCTTTCCATTTCAAAACCTTGAGTTCCTAGCTCCCCAAATTGTGCAACTTAACATAAAAAAGAGGTCGAAATTTGGGGATGATTTGTGGAACATGGACACGGATACGGCGATACGATATTGTACAACCCGGTGATACGAAAAATCTCTAAAAAGTAACATATGATACGCGATAGATACTGCAATTAAAATTATATAATAACAAACAAAGATAAAAATATATAATTTAGAACATATTTTGATAAAATAAAAATATATAACTTAGAACATATTTTGATAACACAAGATCATCCAAATTCAAGTTCATTTGATTTGTTGGAGAAGAAAAGTTAGAAATCTAATTCCCTTGGTCTATATAAAAGAAGGGTGACAGTTGTCTTCATAGTTTCAATTAGAGGTTGGCTCTTCTTAATTCATATTTATTGATTTCAAATAAAGCTCCGTCTCTTATTAATTTTTTCTTTTTAATTTCTAATATGGAAGTGTAAAAGTAAAAGCATGATACTTGTATTCCAAATGTGGGATACGTGTATCCGTCAAGTCAAAGTGTGTTTCTTAATTATGATATCTATTTGACGAGTATTCGAGAGTATCCAGCAACTATCATATTCGAAAAGGATCGAATACAGGATACGCAACCAAGGTAAAGTATTCGTGCATCATAGGGGATGATAGTTCCTCAAACAAAGATGTAGAGGAGATCTATTCAATTGTTTTGGTTTTTCTATGTAAATGGGTTTTGGATGTTGAGGGCATTTAGGTCTATTCATGTGAATTTTTTGTTGTTTTTGATTTTTTTTTTTATTTATAAAAAGTGACATTTATGAAAGTGAGTGTTAAATTTTGGCTATTATTGATAAATTATCTTTGTATGAAGCAAAATATTTATCCATACCATAGGTAGAGTTTGTAAGACCACGAGTGATCATGAAAGCAACGAATGGAAAAAGCAGCATGTCGTATTAATGGATAATTATGAGAATAAAAAAAAAAAAGATATTTGGTCGAGTGAATAACTGGGTAGAGCCCTACTATGGTTCCAAGTATATATCCTGGGAAACATACAATACTCTACTTCATTTAATATTTCAAAGATCAGGAGTAATTGAAAAAGAAAAAATTAGATCCAGTACAATATGTATCCCGAAGAATCCTGAATCTGATATTAATAATATAATAATTGTACTAGTAAACTTTAAATACCATTTTGATTTGATATCCAAATGATTTGTTATTGAGAATCATAAACACATAGGAACTGAACATAATCTGATGTCAATTGAACCATATAATTTTAATAATAAATTTAAGTAGATCTGTACCAAACCGAACGTTTGAAGGTGAAATCGGGCCAAATTGAGGAAGATCTATAACTTAAAAAATAAAATTCATCACTATTTATATAATGACATATGGTGTATCACCTCGTGTGCCGATAATACCGAAAAATCTCCCTTGGTATTTGGCAAAATTTTGTTTTGCTGCGTGAAGAATGGAACCGGAAGTCTGGAATGGGTTGAACCCGTTGAAAGTCGAACCAGTTTGCTTACGTCACACTGGATTCAGTACGCAGATGGATAATTGATTTTCTTTCTTCTTCCTCCAACTTCAAATATAAAATATATAAAAAAGAAATAAAAGAAAAAGAAAAGAAATAGTTTTCTTCTTGCTTTCGTCTCTCTCTGGCTCTGTCGACGTCTGCGAGGGTGTTGGTGAAAAGCTAGAAGATGAAGCTCGGCTTTGAAGAATCGAAAGCGGTGTTTGGACTGCTCAGAGCAGAGCAGCGCCCGATCGAAGAGATCGTCTCTGAGTTCAACTCCCTTTTCTCCCATGGCCGCCAATTCATTCCCTGCTTCTCTCTCTCCCTTCTTTTACAGGTCTGTCTCTCTGTCTCTCTGTCTCTGTCTCTCTCTCTATCTCTCTCTCTCTCTCTCTCTATCTCTCTCTCTCCCTCCCTCGTGGCGCCTGCTTTAGGACAAGCATTGAGAGGTGCCCAATTTCATTTCTTTACAGAATTGAAAGAAAAACCCTAGATCCCTTGCCATCATGTTGCTAGGGTTTTATGTGCAATGGCGTATCAATTATGGGGTTTTTATAATTTGAATGTATGATTATGAATACCCAAAGTGAAGACTTATATTGATATTAACTGAAAACTTTTTTGTGTTAAAAAAATGTTGGGTTTTGTGATGTGGGATTCTAACTAGCTGGTGCTATGCTTCGCAGGACAAGAAGATGCTGAACTCCACTCAACGTTTGATTGCGTTCACTATTCTTCAGCAGGCATATTCGTCCCAGAAACCTTCTGCAAATCCGTTCTTTAGTTTACTTATAAACGTAAGCATTGCGCATTTGTCTTTCAAGAATCGGCAGTCTTGGTTGCTTTAGTGTTCACAAACAATGATCGGTATCTGATTGAAATCAGTTTCTTGGTATCTATTTGCTATGCATGTTGCACCAATATGCATAAAGTTGTAAGGAACCTCACTTCTCTCTGAAAAGGCTCTTTTGAATCATTTACCATGATATCAACCTCATCCTCGATATTGAACATTATCACACCTAAGATATGAAACATATAACTGAGAATATACCTACATGTATGCTATCTGCCTCATTGTTTAAGACTCAGTCAAGTACTAATTTAAATTATGAACAAAACTGATTGTTGTTTCCTTTGTTTTTCCCCTATGTGTACAACGGTTTTATAATCTCTGAAATAGATCTCTTGCTGATCGTTCACCTTTTTGATTATTGAATCACTTGAATTGTTCAGTTTATTATATTCTTATCAATTAAATGACCCAAAACAAAAAGAAATACTATTAGGATATATGCAAAAGAAAGGACTCAACTCAACTAAGACACTGGCTATAACTGAATAAATTGGTTTGAAGGCCACACTTTCAAGATTCTTAGGTTTGGTTGGTCTAATAACCTACATGACCATTTAGATCAAGTCTGGGCTGATAACTCTACTATCAGTTTCAGATTTCTATATGAAGAAATTATCACAGCGAACAATGAGAATGTAAATATGAAAAGTTTGATGAGCTTGTGGTTTCAAATTATTTATCATTAATTTTCATCTCAATACTTCTACTTGTTATGATTCTGTTACCAATTTGAAGCTGTTGGGGTTTTTTCCAGCCCATGATAAGTTGTCCTAAGTCTTTTGGGAATTAATAGTCTTAGAGGATTAAATTGTTTTCTCAATTGGAGAAGGATTCATAACTAGATTCCAATTAGGATTAGTAATCCTTATTGAAGAAGACCTTTATTTGTCTATATAAAGGGGCTATTGTACTAGTTTTGAGGAGGGAGCAAAACAATAAATTGTATACCACTCAAGGGATTAGAGTGAGAGAATATTGTAAAGTGTGTGCGAGAGAAAAGAAAAGAAATAGTGTATTTCTTGTTCTTGTTCTTTCAGGTTTATCGTCAAGTCCTAGTTCTAGAGATTTGGCAAGATTATTGGTCGTACTCATTATTGATATAGTGAAAGATTGTTGTTGCTGTCCCGTGGACGGAGGCACATATTGCCGAACCACGTAAATTCTTGGTGTTATTTATCTTGGTTATTTGTTTTTCGATTTATGGAGTTTGTTCTTCCTTTTCCCATTCTTAAAAGTGATATTCTCAACAAGTGGTATCAGAGCCTGATTTGGCTGATATCCGTTTAGAATGGAGGGTGCAACCCGCTTTAATTGAGTTACGTGGAAATCAAGAGGAGGACATGCTTTACTGAAGTTGTTAAGAGCAAGCCAACAAGTATGTCTGATGCTGATTGGACCAAGATGACGATAAGTGATGTTTTCTGGCAAAGAGGTCTTTAATTGCCTTTGCCAATGACGATGGGTATTGCGATCAGGGGGAGCCTAGTCAAGAGAAGTCTAATCAAGAGGGTCTTGGTTAATGAGTAGTTCGATCAGGGGGAGCTTGGTTATGGGTAATTTGATCAGGGGGAGTCTGGTCATGAAAAGTTCAATCAATGGGAGTTTGGTCAAGAGGAGCAATCCTATTTCGGTATACCTTCCTCATGGTCTGGAGGGGGAGATTATTGGGTTTTTTCTAGCCCATGATAAGTTGTCCTAAGTCTATTGGGAATTAATAGTCTTAGAGGATTAAATTGTTTTCTCAAATGGAGAAGGATTCATAACTAGATTCCAATTAGGATTAGTAATCCTTATTGAAGAAGACCTTTATTATGTCAATATAAAGGGGCTATTGTACTAGTTTTGAGGAGGGAGCAAAACAATAAATTGTATACCACTCAAGGGATTAGAGTGAAAGAATATTGTAAAGTGTGTGTGAGAGAAAAGAAAAGAAATAGTGTATTTCTTGTTCTTGTTCTTTCAGGTTTATCGTCAAGGTTTATTGTCAAGCCCTAGTTCTAGAGATTTGGTAAGATTATTGGTTGTACTCATTATTGATATAGTGAAAGATTGTTGTTGCTGTCCCGTGGACGTAGGCACATATTGCCGAACCACGTAAATTCTTGGTGTTATTTATCTTGGTTATTTGTTTTTCGATTCCCGAAGTTTGTTCTTGTTTTTCCCATTCTTAAACGCGATATTCTCAACAGAAGCAATAGTTAAGCAAGTGACAGACCATTCTTTGAAGTGATATGAGGTTGAATCTATGCTTAACAGTTTATTTGGCACTTAAGTTGCTTTCTTGATGCTTTAGTACAATAACATTGTAAACTGCTTTCTTATTAAAAAAAAAAAAAAAAAAAAATCAATTTGTTAATGTGAGCTTTTATGCTTGGGGTGCAGGCTGCATGTGATGTTGAAGCCGAAAAGTATGAGAGGGCACTTGTTCTGCAGCTATTACAACTATTTGGATCTGATGGCTCTAGTGGTGGCAAAGAGGTTCTCCATTATTGTTTAGCCTTTTAATTCGTTAATCTAAATTATGTTGTTGATTTAGTTTCTACAAACTTTTACTTTTATGTTTGTACCTGTGACACAAAACTGCCAACCAACATGAAATTTTTTATTTTCTTCTTTTCCCCTAGGAATGTTGCTAAATTAGCATTACAAATTTACAATGAATCCGACTTAACCTGTTGGATGTGTGTGCTTATTGGGGGCATTTAGCAGCTAATTATGAGTTATGGTTAGCATTGATGTCTGTTAGTGTCGAGTAAATTGTTAACATCAGACCCGTTCTAATATACTACTTTGAATTGTAACCCGCAAAATTTTCATGCTTCCTATCTTGGACACTAGCTTGGTTACAAAAGAATAACCCTTTGGGTTTCATGCTTCCTCTCTTGGACAGTAGTAACAGCTTGGTTACAAAAGAATAAACCTTTGGGTTTCATGCTTCCTCTCTTGGACAGTAGTAACAGCTTGGTTACAAAACAATAAACCCTTTGAGTTTCATGCTTCCTTTCTTGGACGGTAGTAACAGCTTTGGTTACAAAAGAAATAACCCTTTTGGAAGCCCAAGACTATGCCTGTTGGCCCAGGTCAAAGCATAAGGCCTGTTTGGTCCGAAGATATTGCACGTGGCATATGATGTTCAATAGAAAGAAGATAAAATAAGAAAGGGTGAATCTATTGTTAGTGTATTAAGAGTAATTTAGAAAAACTTTTTAAGTTTTATGATTCCTAATTGTAACGAGTCTTTATTTTTTATTTTTTATTTTAAGGTCTTTTTATTTTATTTTAATTAAGCTTGGAAGTATTTTTTGAAGCCACCGAGTTCTTTTTGTAAAGCAAATCAAAATTTGGATGTCTGAATTTGAAGTTTTATCTTGCAGCTGTTGGCTCATCAAGTTTTGATAAAAAAACACATCTTGTGTTCGTTCCTATATTGGTTATTGTTGTAAGATTCTTGTTGTAGATTCTTCTCTCGAAATTACAAATTTTGTCAGATAGAGAACTGATTTTCCTATATCTCAGCAAGCATTCATACCAGCTTTCATTTTCTCAACAACTCCACAAGGAAATAAAAACCCCACCAGGAGACTGAATTCTTGTTTATTATCTGTTCAAGTTTGTCAACCTTGGTTGTTTTTATTTGCAGGATGCATTGTTTTATAATTAGTTGTCATTGATATTTGTAGTATACGTAAATGAAACGTTAGTATCAGAAACCATTTTAACTACACCAGTGTGAACTGTAACCAGCAGCTGTATTACTTTGTTTTGTTACTTCCTCATCTTATCTTGAATCCTTTTTGGCAAGATTATGTTTATCTGAAGGAGAATCGTCTTTTTCAGATACTTAAACAAACTGCTACAGAGTACATCAAAAGTTTTGATCCTTCAGTACATGTAAGTTACGTAGACCTATGTATATTTTACTATTAAATACACTCATAATTAGTAAACTTTCAAGCCTACGTAGGATCCACCTGCATTCAGGGATTTTGTTACACAGTGTGTTGAGAAACATTCTCAGTCTATGTCTATAATAAATATTTTTCAATTGTCCTCACTCTCAGGCATTCCCGCAACAAGAACAGTTGCAGCAGCAGTATGCTGATAAAGTCCATCCAGACCGATTTATTTCTCCATTCAAGGATGGTTCTGTCAGAAATGTGGTCGCAGACCCTGATGTTCCTCGTGGTTGTGATGTTAACTCATTAGAGTAAGACCTTTAACAATGGATATCTTTTTTTGTCTTCTTTGCTCTTTCTCCATATGACATTAGGATTCATGTTCTAGGTTTGATCTACAAATTGGAACAAAACCTAAAATTGGATCTGGAGATAGAGACGAGACAGTGCTTGGCTTGCTATCCAATTTAGCGCTGGAAGGGTTAGGTCCACACTGGAAAAGGCCTATTCCACCAAGGCTCCCAGTTCAGGATGATGAAGTAAGACATAAGGGTATATTTATTGATTATTTGTAAGGGAATACTTGTTCATTTGATTTCGCTTGTCAAACATGTTTCAGCTAGTGTGGCTCAACCCTGTTGACAATCATGAACTTTTATGGGATGATGGCATGTGTATTGACACTAGCAGAGGGGCAGCTGTCAGGGACTTGATTGCAAAAGCATTAAAAGGACCACTTGCGCCTGCACAACAAGAGGTGTCGACATGTATATACAGTATACCCTTCATAATATTTAATATATCTTAATCAATATAATCATGTTTAATATAAAAATGCCTTTATACTTCTATGTATCAGTCCAAATGTTGAATGATTGAATATTTTCATATCATTTAGTCAAGTCAAACATTTTGTGTTTCGCCTTTGGGTGATGTGGGTCCTAGGATTTAGTGTATGAACCATTGTCGGGTTGTTCCTAATAAAAAAGAGAGGGGGGGGGGGAGGGGGGGGGGGATAATATTGATGAACCATCTTTACACCTTCTCAGCACATTCTAGTGATTTGGAAGGCTAAGGTACCTTGTAAGGTTCATACTTTGCCTTGACGATTGTTCATGGCAAGAGTATACTAAAGATGTTGATTAACAAAAAGGCGTAATGCTTATACCTGACCTTCTTGTGTTATGGGCAAAAAGAGACTGAAGCATATTGATCATCCTTTCCTTTGTAGCCCAAATGTGGATTCAATGTGGAATAACCTTTTTAAGGGGAGATTGAATTGGGCACTCTGGCTTCTTAAGAAATAGTGAAATACTGTGCTGGTAGAAAAAGGACATAAGCTCTGTGGACTTATTGTATTTTAGCTATTCTTATATTTATTTGGTTGGGAAGAAATGTTAGAGTTTCCAAAGGAGGAGGACATGGGTTTTTCATTATGGGAGAGATTACCTTGTCTGCCTGCACGCTTGTCTAGATTTTGAAGAGAAAGGATAGCCCGTATTAAATGTTGTGACGAGGTAAAGTAAATTCGATAGTTATAGAAGTGGGAGGAAGCAGTGCGGAACAGGACCTGAAAAAAGATTTAAGTACAACAAGACTCTGAAGCAATACTGAGATTGAGCATCAGAAACCCCGAACAGTGGGCAGGGTTAGAACGTTGGTCACCCAATCCAGCCATGGAATTACTTATTATTGTTACTTTTTATAGGATTTTGGCCAGGCTAAAAGTCACAGTGACGCCTAGCCTCAAAACAAAACGCTGAAACTTGAAAGGAGGCCCTTCTTGTTTGGACCCCAAGGTTTATATGTAAAGATCTGCTGAAGCTTAATTAGTGTAAGGACCTTGGAGTTTTGGAGTCAATTAGAAATGATACTTTGTAAGCATCTTTGACTTTAGTCTTATGTTTGAACCTGGGGATAAAGATGTGGCTAGGGTATACTCTAGTTAGTAGTTGCACGTCTGCTAAAGTGATGGCCCTAAGGTCTCATTCTTCCTCCCCCGAATATTATTCTTGCTAAAATAAATTATTTATGATAAAGGGTTTCTGACGGCCTCATTTTACTGAAAAGTTCATGTTATTTGATAACCTGTTACGTCAGTAATTTTGAAGGAAGAGATGACGTAATGCTTGCCCTTTCCTTGTTCAGCAAGTCTTTTCGGAGTTGGCAAATGACCTGAAACTTGTATATCACTGTGGGCTGACACCAAGAAAGCTACCGGTAATTGTTGTCACATAACTATCAGTCATCAACATAAATATGATTTAATCTAACACTTGTATTATTCCTCAATTATTGTTTTCAGGAATTGGTGGAAAATAATCCCCTAATTGCAGTTGAAGTCCTCACCAAGCTGATAAATTCCCCTGAAATAGCGGAGTATGTTTTTGGTCTCTATGATTTACTTTGTGTCAAAATATACAGAGAATCAGAAATTATTTTTTAAGCCTGTTCTTATTATTTTTATTTGGTTTGTAAACTTTTAAGCCTGTTCACTTCCTCATTTTCAAGGCTTTTATGCTTTGTAAAACTTTTATATGTGGCCACAGATACTTTACAGTGCTTGTCAATATGGACATGAGTCTGCACTCTATGGAAGTGGTGAACAGGCTTACTACAGCAGTCGATCTTCCTTCCGAGTTCATACACCTGTACATAACAAATTGTATATCATCCTGTAAGAACATCAAGGTACTTGCTTACACCTTGCCTGTGGACTCTGCTTATTGGTATTCTGAGATTCAAAGGCACAGTTCAAGTCTTGATTTTGACTATATGTGGTGAAATATTTCACGCAAGGGTTTAACTTAAAAAATAATTAGGAGCCTGCTTGAACACAAGGAAATTCTGCGCTCTTTCTTTAAAAAATATACAAATATATAGCATCCTGCTTCCCCCTATTCTTTGTTGAAGATGTTCAAATGAGGGCTTATCTATTTAAGGTTCGTTTTAAGGCCTAGCATTTTTAGGAAAGTTAAGCAAATCAATGTGTTAGTGTTTGCTGATTGAACCTCAATAGTATAGGTTGGTTTGGTTTGCTAAGTTGAAGGCACGAACAGATACGTGTGTCTCTCTTTCTTCAATTAGGCTGGCTTTTATTGTGGTGTAAACTATTACTTGTTAAAGTTGCCGTGGTTTTATTTGGTATTCACTTATACGCTTGAAACAATATTACTCGTAGGGTCACCATATGCTTGCTTCACCAACCATTTTGATTATAATTCTTTCTTCCTCTGTCACTCTGTGTGAGAGGGTATTCAGACGATGGTTTTTGGTCATTACCAAACTCTTATTTTGTAAACTTGTTAAGCAGTTTAAATTTTTTTTACTACCAGGATAAATACATGCAGAACAGACTTGTGAGACTAGTTTGCGTGTTTCTTCAGAGCCTTATCCGAAACAACATTATCAATGGTCAGCGCCACACTTTACTTGCAATTTAATGTTATCTTGGTCATTTGATTCAGATTGAACACGCATGCTTAATGTAGAAACACTAAATGGGATGCAAAGTACATTAGTTGTAAGAACAATTGAAGCAACACGTGAACAATTTTTAATCTCAACGTTATGTTGCTTACTTTTATTAATGGTTGTCCTTGCAGTTAACGATCTTTTCATCGAAGTCCAAGCTTTTTGCATAGAGTTCTCGCGGATTAGGGAAGCAGCGGCGCTCTTCAGGCTCCTAAAGTCCTTGGAATGAATATGTTGGTTTTTGCTTCGCAAGATTGGCACTCTTCTATGCTAAGCAATTATTTTCTGTATGTTTTGCTCTGCCTATTTTCCGCTCAGCATGTAGATAGAGAATGTCTTCATTTAGATTTTAGAGGTCAATTAATGAAATTTTCTCCTTTATGCTGGCAGTGTTGCTATTTTTTCGCTTAAGTATGATAAAAACAGAGTAATGTTATTTAGATACACAAACCTAACGCTCAAATATAAGCGGGAATTGAATTAAAAAAAGATTAAAATGAACGCGAGCTCTTTCTCCAAACCCTTTTCTGTCACCGTCGTCCCCTTGAAATCGCCGATTCTGGTGGTTTTCAGGCTGTTCCTCACCCAAGTTCTCTACCCAGCTCTCAGGATTATTGCCGATCGATCATTTTGAAAAGTCTGGATGATTTTGTGCAAATAAACCAGATCTGGTACAAATTCTAGGAGATGTTCTCTCATGGCCTAATACTTGCAAGGAAGTGGTTCTTACAAAATGTGTGTAAAAAACTGCGTGTCGGCATGTCGTCTGATATATGTGTGTGTGTATACAAAGCCTTTTAACAGGAGTATACACACATGCCTTTTAACAAGAGGGATCCTCATTTTTCTAAAAAAATGGGAACATCCTCTTGACCGTTGGATTGACTTTAATGAAATTGTGTGGTTGAGATTAAACCACAGGCCACACAATCTCAACCATACAATTTCATTGAAGTCAAATCCAACGGTCAAAAGGGTATCCCCATTTTTTTAGAAAAATGGGGATCTCTCTTGTTAAAAGATTAATATATATATATATATATATATGTATGTATATATATCTATTCTATTAAGAGAAGAGAGCTTGTCAACTTTTTGCCCCCTTATCTTCCAATTTTTCCCTCACTTTTGAATACACAATGTTGACATGAGGAGGGCAAAATAGTAATTTTGTATCTTTTGAACTTTTTTCCCTTTTTTTTTATTTTTCCCTCACTTTTGATACATAATATTTACATAAGGAGGGCAAAATAGTAATTTTATATCAAAATATTTACATAAGATAAAAAATATGCACTTATTAAAAGAAATTGTCCCACCATCATTTTTTCATACACGTAAGTGAAATCATGATGTTTTTTGGATAATTTGAATGAACTGAAGCGATTGCGCTTGAAGAGAACGGGCGAGGAGGTAGGCGATTGTTTACACATACAGAATGTATGCTTTTAGCTAGTGTGTGTGTGTGTGTATATATAAACTATCGTCCTACATGATGAGCAATCATCGGCCCATAGCAGTGACTTGGAAATCAACGGCTTATTACATGGTGGGGAAAAAAAAAAAAATTATAGCTTTTGAAGATGAGTATTTATCATCAACAATCCATATAATTTTTTTTTTTGGAAATGTTAACCACACATCCTTTCTTTTTTTGTACATTGTATAATTATGTCTATTGTTTTGTTTGATTATTTAATTTAATTGTCAAAAATAAAGAAGCGTGGGTAGAGAGAAAGAGAGAGAAAAAACGAGTGTAATTATCATTTGCGTATTGTGAAATTTCTCTTCCTAATATTCAATTTGATGATTTTTTTTCCTTCTCCCTTTTTCATTTTCGCATAACTAATGGTGCAAACTAGATCTTTGTATCGTTTTTTTTAGAAGAAGTACGATATTCATTGAAGATTGAAATACGTACAAATCGAGGATAGGGTGCTTACATTGAGCCTCAATAAAAACCTTGCCGGGGGCTTTCAACTCGATCGAAGGGAAAAAAAAGTGTCCCGCACCAAAATTAACTACTAGTACTATCCTCCAATAATAAATCGGAAATTACATTGGGAGGCTCTTCGAACCAAGAAACTGGGTGATTAATAGTTAGATTAAACCTCGCAAGGCGATGAGCCACCTTATTCGTCTCTCTTCGACCACATGTAATTTTCCATTGCTTGAAATCTTGCAGGAGGTGCCTTGTATCCACCAAACAGATGCCTGTAATGACCACTATACGCTCGACCTGCATTCTGAATTGTAGAAATCACTACAACGCATCCCTTTCCACCTCGACCTGTTCCGTGACCCATCTGCTCAAGAACAGCATTGCTGCACGTGCAGCAGTAGCCTCTGCTTGTAATGCTGATCGCACGCCTTCCTCCCTGCTTACTTGTGCTGCCACAAAACCTCATTCTGAGTTTCTAACTACCATCCCAAATCCTCCAATCGACCCCTTTCATCCCATGTTGCATCAAAATTACACTTTATCCACCCAGAAGCCGGAGATTGCCATTTATATATTCTTGGTGCATCATCATTCCATTTTTTAAATTCGGCCAACCACATTTGTGCTTTGATTTGGGTATCCAATGGAGAGACATTAACACTAATCCAAATAAAATCATTACGTACCTTCCAAATATGCCAAACTAGGAAAAGTATCAGCTCAAAGCTTTCCTTAGATACCTTCTACGCCATATACTCCAGCCACCCTCTGAACCCCTCCTCACTTCTATGAAACGAACAAAGTCCAAACGGACTTCCAAACCAAACATCTGCCACTCTAGGACACAACAATAATGCATGTGCTACTGTCTTTGCTTCTTTATCACAGAAATCACAAGTCTCCTCCGTAAGTACACGTCTGTTCTTCAAATTCACTTTGGAAGGCAACACATTCATATACCCACGCCATACACAAATTTTCACTTTCCTCGGAACTTTGGCTTGCCACAACGCTTTCCATAAGAACTTTTTGTCCACATTAACCATTGATCCCGTAGGCTCATCACCACCCATTCCCTGACACAATCTTGCCACAAAGTACGCACTCTTAGTTGTGAAGAACCCCTTGGGTTCTTTTGCCCAAATCATAGAAACAGCCGGGTAAAATAAACTTAAGGGTATACTCAAAATCAAATCTGCTTTCTCCTCCAAGAACCAGCTACGAACTAAATTCGAATTCCAACGAACCCCATCATCCTCCACGATCAATGATCTCACCGTAAGATATGGGTGCACCCTCATCGGTCTGGGTTGAGAACTTTATAGAAATGCTCCTGTGGTAGCCATCTATCCCCCCAAATGTGTATTTGTAGACCATCCCTTACCCTCAATCTCACACCTCAAAAAATAATTATTTGAGATGCTGCCACATTGCGCCAATAGTAAGAAGAATTAGGTTTGACTGAAGCCTGCAAGAACTCTAATGTAGGGTAGTATCGAGCTTTGAAAATTCTTGCAACAAGAGAATTAGGCTATTGTAGTAGTCTCCACCCTTGCTTCGCAAGCAAAGCAAGATTGAACGCATATAAATCGTTAAATCCCAAACCACCTTCATTTTTGGTTTACACAACCACTGCCATTTCACCCAATGTATTCTACGTTTACCTACTTCATTTCCTCACCAAAATTGTGCCACCATTTGGTTTAGCTCTTCATAGAAGGATTTAGGCAACAAGAATGTCTGCATTGTATACAATGACATTGCCTGTGCAACCATTTTTATCAACATTTCTTTACCCGCACTACTCAACAAAGATCCACGCTACCCATTCAAATTTCCACAATTGATCTTTAATATAAGCAAATGTATCTTTCTTGGACCTACCAATAAGCATCGGTAGACCAAGATACCGGTCATGGTACTCCAAACGCTCCATCTCTGTGAGATTACGACTAAATGCAACACTACTTTTGGTACCGTTTGCCCAGAGGCCCGTTCATAAGTACGTAATAATTCCTTCAATTGCAAACACTCCTGAAAAGAACTCATGGCAAATATGAAGCTATCATCCGCAAATAGAAAATGATGAACACTTGGGTCCCTGTTACATACCTGAACCACCTGGATTTAGCCTTGTGCTTCACACGAATCAAATAAAGTCGATAAACCCTCCGCACATAAAACAAATAAGAACGGTGACAATGGATCGCCTTGACAAATTCCCCGTTTTGGATGTACTAGCCCTACATGCTCCCCATTCAGTTTGAACGAGTAAGACATCGTAGAAAAACACATCATTATCCAGTGTATCCATTCCTCTGCAAATCCCAGCCTTTTCATAATTTGGTCAAAGAAGCTCCATTCAATACAATCATAAGCCTTACTGATATCCAACTTCAACGCCATCACCCCATTCCACCCATTATTCCTCCTATGCATATAATGTGCAATCTTCGAAGCTACCAAACAAATATTAGGAATTAAACTTCCAGGTATAAATGCACTTTGCGAGGGTGAAATAATTTCCGGGAGAACGACTTTCAATTGGTTAGTAAGAACCTTAGAGCAAATCTTATAAATCACATTACAAAGACTTATCGGCCGAAGTTGAGTTATTGTTGTGGGATCAAGTTTCTTTGGAATCCAAATGACATGGGTATAATTGATTTTCCTAAGCATATGACCAGATGAAGGAAGATGCCTTACCCCATCACACACATCTTGGCTGGCAGTCTCCCAATGCTTTTGATAGAAACTCGGTGACATACCGTCACATCCTGGAGCTTTCATCGGATGCATTTGAAACAACGCAGCTTTAATTTCATCATTCGAAACCTACCGTATAAGCTCTTAATTCATCTCTGCCGAAACTTTGGGAGTCACTATCGGCATAATTTCCGACACATCCGTCGCACCCTAAGAGTCAAATAACTTCGAAAAATAATCTACAATCACCGCTTCCATACCCTTTTTGTCTTCATGCCACACCTCGACCTCATCAAATAACCCTAGTAAAGCATTCCTTTGTTGTCTTCCATTAGCCTTCTAGTGAATTTATTTTGTATTTTGATCCCCAAGCTTTAACCAATTTTCCTTTGACTTCTGCCTCCAGAAAGCTTCTTCCTGTGTCAATAAGGATTGCAACCGAGTATTTAATTCATGCTGTTGTGCTATAGTGGTTTCAGTAAAAGGCCTTCCAAATAATGCATTCAACTTATCCTCCGTTTCTGAGATCTCCCTCGGAATTGAACGCTTTGTTGTTTTTGCCCAATTAGCCAATTGTATTCGTGTTGCCTTAATCTTCTTCGTGACTCTAAACATTGGTGAGTCATGAAACTTTGTCACCCACCCTTGTTGTACCGCAGCTCCACAACCCTTTTCCATCGACCACCCTTCCTCATACCTAAAGGTTTTCTTGAATCTAACTTGGTTCTTTGGTATCCATTCTAACAGTATAGGTATATGGTTTGAAGAGTTTGGTTTCAAATGAGAAACTTGAAACCCAGAAAACACATCCATCCAATTCTGTGTTGCTACAACTCTATCTAATCTTACTTTGATTCCCCCACACCTGGTAGTGACCCAAGTAAATTTATTTTAGACAAACCCCAAATCTTGTAACTGGCAGCTTGTAAGGGCATTCTGAAAACCTTCCATTTGATGTTCACTTCGTCTATCACCTCCTGCCTGCTCCTCTGCACACAAAATCTCATTGAAGTCCCCCATTCAACACCATGGCAGCTCTGAATTGTCATGCAGCCTTTGAAGTAAACTCCAAGTTTGGTGTTTATCCATCTCTGCCGGAAAACCATAAAAGAAAGTAAGTCTCCATTGATAATCATCTCCTATTCCTCCAACCTCCGAATCAATATGATTAGACGAATACGACCTTAGCAAAAGGTTAGCATTTGCTTTCCAAATAGCATATAAACCCTCGAACCTTCCCGAACTTGGAACTGTAAACACAAAATCAAATTTCAAACGTGATTTTAACCTCTCCACATGCTTCTTTGAGCTTTTTGTTTCGCATAGAAAAATCAACATGGAATCTTTAAAGAGAACAAGTCTCTTAAGTGCCCGAATTGCCCGGAGGTTCCCAAGCCCCCGACAATTTCAACTAATACAACGCATTGGACTCGGTGGGGCTGATCTTTGTCAGCCTCCACCGCTGTAGAGCTCATTCAAATAAAAGCAACATGCTTCTTTGTGATCGGGAGCAGCCCCCTCTCTTCCTTCTCAAGCTGTTATCTTTTTTC
Organism: Pyrus communis; assembly: GCF_041283825.1. Lineage (NCBI taxonomy): Eukaryota > Viridiplantae > Streptophyta > Magnoliopsida > Rosales > Rosaceae > Pyrus > Pyrus communis. The sequence goes on from NC_142570.1 coordinate 20,526,686, forward strand.
CAACTCCAAAGGGGAGGGATAAAATGTTGGGTTTTTGACTGCCTAGTTTTTCCTGCGAGATACCCTTCCTCCTGATCGATAGCCATGTTCAGAGCCTATGCCAAAGATAAACGGATCCAAATTGAAAGGGTCGGAATCTATGGCCTGGGGAGATTCACCCCTGGCCCTTGTCTGCTCTCCAGTATCCCCGCTCGCCAAAGATAGAACTAAAGTCCTTACACCACCCCCATGCGCCTCTTGACCAATTCCCTCATCTCCCATAGTTGGTTCAATCTCGGACCCAAACAACATTAAGGGCTACCTCATACCTGTCACTATCCCCTCCCTCCTATCATCCATAAGCTCCGGGTATTGTCTACCCTGTTCCCTCAACATAAAGGGTATCATAGCCATATTATTGACCTTGGTGTCCTGATCGTAGACTATTTCATTCAGATCAGGTATTGAGACATTTTCTTGCTCCAGTGTCATCATCTTCTTCCTCATCCATTGGTTCATCCACCTCATTTGACGGCGGAGCCTTCGTTTCCCAGCCACTCTCTGCGTCTAAACCAAATCGTCTTTCTGCTAAACGTTTATAATCCTTATCAAGCACATCCATTTGGAACCATCTACCATACGGTTTTGCCTTATCGTCTAATTGTTGTCCTTCGTAGCACTCACATTAGTCTTCAACATGGTCCATCATTCCACATAGGAAGTAGGTGAGTGGTAATTTCTCATACCTAGCATCAATTTGCATATGTGTGCCTTCGAATTGTATGTTCACAAACCTTCTTAACAGCCTCCTCACATCTAGTCACACCCACACTCTAAGAATACTACCATACTATTCCTCCTTTCGACGTTGGTCCGTTAGGATTTATTGTCCTAGCAAGTTCCCCAAAAACTTCCCTATAGGCTGTGGGGTAATCCTTTAAACTGCACCTAAAATTCCTGAAAGTAAAGCGGGATCCTAACTGGGTAAGCCAGATTATCAGCCTCGCCAAGCACCAATAGGTATTGCTTATTATATAACCAAGGCCCTACTCGAAGAATGGTCTTACGTTCTTGCATGGAATTAAATCCAAATGCAAAACGATCCAAAAATTAGCCATGTCCTAAAAATTAGGTTTAATTACAATAGGTTTAATAGGTTTAAAATAGGTTTAATTACAAATTATACATGTCCTAAAAAAAATTAGGAATTATACATTCCATTGCAGTTTTTCATCATTTAGATTAAAAAATTAGCCCCTAAGTTAATTAATAGTTTTTATTAAAATTCTAAGCAAATTGTGGCTGGACATTCCACCCATTATATTATGCTCACTAAACCCAATCTCCAATGGCTGGCTAAATGGAATATGGCCAATTTCTCTTCTTCCTATTCTTTTATGATTCGGCTGTCTCGGCTCTTCCCTTCCAGATTCCAAGTTGGAATTGAAATCAGAGTTGTCATACATTACAAAATTGGTCGACAAATTTTACAAGATGACAGAAAATGCAAATAAAGCATATAAAGTGGTGAGACATAAAACTCAATGCACGTCATTTATTAACACGTGAAGTTAAAGATAAGAAGTGTAGTATCACGTCGACAAAATCTCATCGAAAATTTGAAGAGTTGCTCTCGAACCGACATGTTTCATTCGAAAACCATATTTGAGAAATGATTAAGATTCATAAGTGCCACGCACACTAAAAGCTTATTTTAAATCTAGGCTCTAAAGATATATAATTTTGATGAACATGTATTTCTATTTTTTTGGGTAACAATATACATTCCAAATATACTGAAAAATAATACATTATTGAGAAGGCCAAAGTATAGCTCAGAATAACTGAATTAAAAAAAAATTTAGCCTTCCAATATTCAAGGCTAAAATGACACGAGCTATATTTAGCTCCAATGGCGAAGATGACTCAAGTATTGTCAAAAGAAAGGAAGTCAGTTTACATACAGCAGTTCCGAATATATATATATATATATATATATATATATATATATATATATTGGACAAGCAACAATAGATTGGTATTTTATTAATCATCTCAAATAATACATAGGTGTCAATTGGGTATAAAACTCTAGTGACTAAGAAAATGGTTTGGAGGTGAATTTGCTCAAACAAGACAATATAGTAAACCCCTAAGCAGCTAGCACATGTATGTAAACTTCACAAGCCATCCATACAAAACTGTCATAAGACGATAGGTATAATAGACTTGTATCGGCAATTGTAAAAAGGTCACCACTGAATAACGAGGCCATATAAAGTCATCACGGAAGCGAGACCACATAAAGTCATCGTAGGTAAACGAGACCACATAACACATCGCTCAATGCGAAAACCATATCCAGCTATCGTTGCAGTGAGGCCACAACACTCACTAGGCGAGACGACATAACTAACTAAGCAAAACTAAATTAAACTATGCTAAATCAAACTAAACCAGACTACTCCAAACAACTACAGACTACTCTGAGAGCGGAACCACATGTCGATTAATTCGTGAAGGGATACGAAGCTCAGACAAAAGCCACCTGCAATGGCACAAAATGGGTCTGCACCCTCAACAATTCAAAACAAACGGCAATTCCGAATCAATTTCTACATTCAAAGGAGCATGTCTGTTAAACCAGAAATGCATAGAAGGAAAGATTAAAAAATTCAAATTCGGAAAGCAGAAACAGGCATGCTCCTTTTTTGGTAATGAGAATGCATTTCATTTAACAACCCAATAAAGTATAAATACAAAAAACAAACTTTGTTTATAAAGGAGCTTAATCATATATTCAAGGACCGAAAAGGTGGAACTTTATTCATTCATATTATATCCTCACCAACTGAAGGTACACAATTCCCACAAATTCTTGGCAAACCAAAGCTAAGTGCACTGCTGCCTAACCAGCATCATACAATATTTAATACTTCTAATTATTTTAAACTTGTAATTAATTTAATGCCCTCCTAATCGAGCTGAATGTCTGACGGATATGCAGCCCCAGCCTCCCAATCAGCAGGGATGACTTTGGTTGCCTGCATCCAGTCCACCTCTGCAGTTGCCCTGCCACTCACTATTTGGAACCTCAAGGAAAGGGCACCAGTTGGTGGGTTTTGGAGGTCCCACACTGCTCCATATACTCTCCTCATTGGCCTCCATTGCAGGCGATCCTCCTGCCCCAACAAAGGAAAAACTTGTTCGTCATCACGTGTGTAATGTTACACAAATCACATTCACGAAATAATTTTACTTCCAGACAGTTTGACAAAAGAACATCGCTATTCATTTTTGAATCACGTTGTATATCATATATTCCTCATTCGTACTAATAATAGAGATGCGAATGATCAATCACTTGAATTAGCGAGTCTCACCTGTTTTAGAGATGGGATTTACAATATGACGTGTAAATACAGTTGAAATAGTGTATGCATATGTGCTATATTAACACCATGGTAATTTGCATTTCAAATATTGAGTTGGCCTTGAATTTTTACCTGCCAAACCTCAACTGCTGTGATGTCATATATCCCAGATACATACTGAATGACTAAGGCAAAGTAAAATGGATATTTACTGCCTTCATGGATTTTGAACACAAGTCCGTGACCAGAGAACCTGCAAGCGACCCTTCTGTATTCGATTTCAACGACACCGGAAGCAAATAAAACTTCAGATGAATCTGGACTGTTTGCCAACTTTGCATAAGATCTTGGGCTGAAGATGAAGTCAGTTCTGTCGCCTTCGCCGTGGTCTGTCACCACCGTAGTTACCCCATCACTGTTGCAATGCTGAGGGATCTTGCACCTCACCTGATAAAGCCACACTCAAAATTAACTACTATACTTAACAAAGCAAGTTAATTATACTTTAATGAAGGCAGCAGGCGTGATTAATTGTTTATTCTTAGTGCTAATCCGCATGATTATCACTTGTTCACATACTAAATTATTGAAATTTTTTGAGGAAGTCGATGTACCTGGTAGCATGCACCACAGCCAGTTCCATTCCTGTACAGCCTAGAAACTGCGGATACGTGACCGTCGTTGACCTTTCTTCCATATTCTCCATACCCACAAGCTCCAGCTGCAACAGTATACCGTCGTGAATATATACCATAATGCAAAAATACTATAGTGCATGCATGCAAATGTTCTGTTCTTAGGCTATCAAACAAATTAACCAACGTGGACATGTTGATGGACAGTGAATCTAAACCATTAATCATGTTGAAGTTATTTAGAATGTGAGTGTGAGTACGCTCACATCCTAGCAACGTCAACATGTTTCTGTTAATACAAGTCTGGTAAGAGAATATTATCCTACTGTATACGTTCAATATATTTCTATTTCATGATAAGCTGACATGTTATTTTATCACACCATCAATCAAAATCATATGCTCAAACACGATTCTACTCGATTAATGCTCTAGCAACATAACTACGATACATACACACATATAGATATAATATATATAGTGAGTAGGCTATACATACTTGGGTTCCCATAGCAATCTGGGCTACCATAATAGGTTGCCCTAGAGGATACATATGTGTATTGGGAGGTACATAGAGCAGGCAAGAGTACCATGATACAAAGAAACCAAGTTATGTGCTTAAGGAAAAACTCCATGTTTCTGTATGAAACAGTTTTTTCCTAAACAATGCAAGTTAATTACGAAAAGTAAGGCGATAATCAGATAGATTAAGCAAATGAGTTTAGGAGGGTTGTGAGAGCAAAGGTATCGTACTACCAATATTTATAGTCGAGGCAGGGGGAGGGTGCATGCTGAGTTGGTACATACCTTTTTCTTCCACTTTGGAACTACAGCGTGCAAAAGAAATAAGAGAGCTCTGGAGTTTTGGATTAGATTGATAACGTGTACTTGAACGTGGGAGTTGGGACCTTCGATATTGATCTTTTTTGGTGGCCGGAACTGACACCAGTCTCATTCTACATGAGATATTTTCTCTTACAATTAAGATATAGTTTTAATTGTGACACATGCTTAATAAATGGTGTTGCATGTTCTAAAGTGAACCACTAGTCTAATATACGTTTGCCATGTAGTAAATTAGTAACAAGAGTATCTCTTGCCCAACAGTCTCACTCTGAAAAGGAGACTTGCCTCATTTTCAGAGTGAGACATCTGCCTAATGTAATAAGCCTCGTCTTATCATTATTAAGTTCATCTGCCTAATGTATGGGACATCTGCCTAATGTAATAAGCCTCGTTTTTATCATTATTAAGTTCATCAAACATGAAATACGAACAATTTAAATAGTGTTGTCCTGTCTAGTCAGCCTTGGTCTTAGCATAAAGGATGTATAAAAACATACTACTATGTGTTAGTGGAGGGAATATTATAGATTCACAAATAGCCTAGCTGAACTTTTTCTCTCGTTCCTTGAATCTGCAAGTTTAATTAAGGTGTTCTTAAACTATCATTACATTTGGGACCATTCTCCCTAGTTGTGTAGGTTGGCCGAAAACCAATAATTTTGCAACTTGTGTGCGAATTATTAGAAATTTAATAGTGTAATTGATCACCTCTATATGGTTGTAATTAATCGCGTAATGAGAGAGATAATTTACAATCATTGGTGGTGAGAGAAAAAAAACCAAAGCTTCCCAAGAGGGGAAGGATTGTTTCTAAATTTTGTAGCAGCAAATAACAAGTATGTTGTGATGACATAGTTTGAACTATGCTTAATTTTCAATACACAATCACCTCTATTTTGCTCATCCCTCGTTCCAACCCTTCTCTGTTCTCTAAGTTTTTTGTTTCCTCTAGCTTTATTTCTAGCGCCGATTTGGAGAACTTCAATGTGATACTTGCTCATTTATTTTTGGGAGAAGAATTCTCTCTCCTCCAAATTCCTCTCTTCTCCATTCCCCTCCTATTTAAATGGTCACAATTTAAGCCATGTCAACATCTTGTGTTGACTTCTTTATAGAGAAAGAAAAAGAAGAAAGTGAGAGAGGAGGGGGTTGGAGGGGAGGGGATTTGGAGGGAGAGAATCTCACTCCTTATTTTTGGCCAACTTTGTCGACAACTAATCACTATTACGCGACTCTTTTTTGCTATTATGTGGAGTTGAATAATTGGGGATTGACTTTTCTCTACATCCTTCCTTTGTTCTATATGTTCTTCACGGCTAGATGTGATGCGTTCAATGGATGCGTGGCTTCAATTTGTGGTGATGGTTATGATTTAAGGTTATGAATTCATTTAGGGTTTTGGGCTATGCAGGGTCATGTGGTTTATGCTAGATTTTGGTATTTTGGATATATTTTTTTAGTTGTTTAGCTTAGTCTTTTCGAGTTATTGCTTTTGCAGTTATGTTGGAAACTGTGGTATCACTCTCCAAAGTATGCCACATGCAAATCACGTGACCTAAATTGATGGAAAATTGAATAAAATGGTTTTGAATCTTAAAATAGAAAAATTAACAATTTTTAATCAATTTAACGATTTATATTTTCAAAAAAAAAAGTTGAAAAACTTAATTTTCATTCGGATAATAACTCGAGTGGTCAATTTCAATTGGAAACTAGTACATGATCCAAGAGAATGTAATTGGCGTTTTGGGTCAAATACCGGGAGCTATGGGATACAAATACGTGGATTAATTGAAACCCACCAAAGCCATCATCATGTTTGGTTGTAACGCACTGCCGGCTGGCAGGTCTATCAGATTCAGACCGACTCTCCAGTGACCAATTGCGTGTCAAAGTTTAAGATTAGAGAAGGAGCACTTATATTTCCCATAGCAAATTGCGTTTAAGATTTTGACCCGTTTGGCCTCAACCAACCAATACAAGACAACTTTATTTGAAAATGTTGATGAAATGAAGAGAATCCATCTCCGCGTTGGAGTCGAGTGGCGAGAAGAATAGGGTTTCGAGTTTGATTTTTTCTGATTTGAAATTATGATATGGTAATAAGTTAATAACAAAAGGTGAGGAGAGGTGAGGCAATAGCATATGGGATTAGGTGATCCTTCATCCTTGCCATCCATTTGCCTTGTTCCAGGCACACCAGACACCGTTTCTGTGTGCTGTGTTTGTGAGCACTTTAACATGTGTAACGTGTTTAAAGTATGTAAAATGAGATTAGTTGTTAATCATTTCCTTCATTAACTTAAACCATTAATCGTAATTAAACATGCTACCTTCATACGTGCGATGCAGATGATTAAAGAAAGAGTATTTTTCTTCGTCGAAAATTTGGTTTTCATTTAATCAGAAATCGACCAACATCTTTAACAACACCAACACCGAGTGTACATAAAAATTAAAAAGCAAAACACTTGCCTCATGTTTTTCAACTGGTTCTACACATGCTTCTTTGTGCTCGATACAATTTAAGCTATGTATTATGCATTCCTTTGCCGCACTGAAAAATGTGTTACCACTTGGAAGCTGGATGCTCAGATTTTCCCGTGCATGGTGCGACTCTTGCCCGAGCGTTCTCGAAGACAATCACCGCATAAACTTCAATCTGAAAAAGTTGATCTGAAATCACAAGTTTAAATGCACAACACACAATGAGACATACAATCGTCAACACAAATTTAGAACATGTAAACTTACCTGCATGAACAGAGTTCATTGACATCAACTAGTCTTTGATTAAAGTATTTAGCATTTGCTGCATGGATATGGGCAATTTGTGCTGTTTTTGACATCAGCTACTTTTTAATTAGCACCTTAGACAAAAGCATAGTCTCTGACCTAAGCTCGTTGATCCAGAATTTTTAACACAATTACGTAACAATGGGCAAGACAAAATTCACAAACCCACTAATAACAGATTTGTACCTCAATTACAATGACGCAAACTTTCTAAACACGTATTAACTAATTTGTTCACAATGATTACATCATGGCTCCAGAAGGGAGTTCCAACTCAAAGAAAGTGACTTTCACAATAAATTGGGCTAAAAATGGACATTACTTGCATAAATGGGGCAGCCACTGAGAGCAAATAATGGAAAAGAAACTGTAGATACAATCCACTAAAATATGTGTACGCGTACGGTTCATATCCCCAGATCTTCTACTTCCTAACATCTCTCTCTTACACTTGTAAATTGGGTTCAAGGGGAAAGGGCAAAAAGGTGATGCTGTCAGAGATGAAACCAAAATTACAAGCAATGAAAGATACTGTCCACAAAATCCTCACATCAGTCATCTTCACTCCCAAATTTACCAATAAACAAACAAAAAAAGGCAAATATAAACTGTAAAGCAAGCGTCAACCCACAACTTTAGCCAGCACCTCTGCCAAGTGTCTCCTTACTGAATCTTACGGAGAAATAGTGGTAAAGGTGGTATGGATATGAAAAGAACAAGCAATTACTTTGCAATTCCAGAACCAACTTGTCCTCAGACTAAAACAACGGAGTGATTGAGAATTGAAACCGGGAGAGATTGTGAGTAGTGAAATTTTGAAAAGGCATAGAAATGATACCAGAGAGAAATTTCCTAGTCAACAAAAAGTATCGATCCAAAAACCCAGTTACTCTTCCATACTACGATTTTCAGATTATTATGGCCATCGCACCATAACATATGAGGCGGTTCCATCTTAGCTAAAAAGAGAACTAAAATGCCGATGTTGTGGTACGATGTTATATGGTATCATCCAAGAACATGGAGTTTTCCAACCTCACCAGGGGTTGGTGTGGCTGAGGGAAAGGGGAGTACTTTATCAAATAACCAGAACTTAACATGTAAAAAGTCTACTAATCATAAGCATCGTTAATAAGTCCAGAAAGCTTAGGACAATTGCTGACTACAGTACAATGGAACTTTGAGATTCATACTCCAACATTAGCATATGGTAAATAAATTTCAATGTAATGAAAAAACAGAAATGAATCATCCCATAACATACAATCTGACAGTAGCTTGTTATTGCCCTGTACCTTAGTATTCCTTCTGATAAGAATTCCAAGTCTTCCTATGGAATAAGTTGTGCTTTTTTAAGGTCTGAGACAACTCCCCTGTCTTCAGTACTCCTTTCATTGTACAATACCTGGAAATTAATTTGAAAATGGATGACATAAGTTTGTTATGAGTTAGACTAAAACGTATAAACTCATTCTATTTGAAATACCTTGTCAATGATGCCATATTCAACTGCCTCACTTGGACTAAAATATTTTGGACGCCTAATGTCTGCTTCAATTTGCTCAGTTGACTTTCCAACATGCTTTGCGAAGAGCTTAACCTAAAACATAAATCAGACAAAAAAAACACTGAGTTGATAGGTGACCTAATGCACTTCTTTTGTTGGTATGTAAGTCAATTTCTACCCTCAAATGCAAAGTTCTATACAATTTGTCACTTCTATACTCACAAAACATACCACAATTAGTCATTTGTGTACCCACTTCAAGAATAACATTTTACAATAAGTTAACTTTAAAAGGAAAAAGGGGACTCCTCTCCATGTAGAAGATTGTGTTAGTTCTTTCTCTTTTGATCTATAGATTTGTTCCATCCCTCCATGTCAATTTCTACTCTCAGGGGTGTGCAGTGTCTAACACTGGAATGGACATGACTTGCGTAGGACATGAAACAATACGTATTTTGGAATGTCCTTTGATTTTATTGACCATTTGCTTCTGGATACAGCTGGGACACAGTTAGGATACAGTTATCAGTTTGTAATTATTTGAAGACTACATGGGTCAAATCTTAGTTTTGAAAACTGTAGTGTCAAATTATAGTATTAAAAAGATATGTTAAAGACCCAACCATCTCCCTATTCTCTCTCTGTATGAAAACCAAACAGGGACCTAGCGTTTTTTACTTTGTTGTGGAACTAGAGGAGAAAGCCTGAGAAAGCTCCTAGAACTGAATGAGATGAGGAGACTAGAAGAGTGTACTGTAACTGACTCTATTCACCTTCTTTCTTAGATTTGCTGCACCAGCACCTTCTATCTATATTATTTTGTGTCATTTATTATATTTAAGCTATATTATTGTTAATTTATGATTATTGTTATTTAAGAGTTTATTACCGTCCTTGCCGTATCCATATCCAAATTTTTGGAAATTATCCCTGTCGTATCCCGGAACCCATAGATGAGGACTGTGAAGTAGAACCTGGAGTTAATTAAGTCTTTCTTTTTTCCTCTTTTCGTTTAAATTCCCATAAATTATTACACCTGAGCTATTTTTTGAACTTGTACACAGAGTAAACTAATTCCTTGTTTAATATAAAATTCCAAAAATCAATACACATCCAAGATAGAAAACATATCACACCTGCTACAGAAAAGAGAAAATGGAAGAATAGAAATGAACTGAGCTAAAGGAAAATCTCTACCATTCTTTGAAAATTATGAGAAATCATAAACATCTAACCAGCAATTAAACTAGTCAATGAGAACAGAGTGAAGAATGGGAAGAAATATGTTTGTGACCAATAATCTTACCAACTCGTCTTTAACATTCCTCACTTCCCTTCTTGCGAGTTCAATATCTGTTGCTTGGCCTTGAAACCTTGCAATCGGCTACAGAGAGATAAAGAAAGAAGAGAAAAGTTCAGGGAAGAATTTAATACATGTATAAGTTCCACTGAACCAGATAAAAAGTACAAATCCCAGCCTTCACAGTAAAAATCAGGAAACACATTAGATAATACACCGTCATGAAACTCAACAAATTAGTGCTAAAGATCAAACCTGCTTCATCATGATTGTTGATGAGGGTAAAGCAGAACGGTTTCCCTTTGCACCAGCAGCTAAAAGTAAGGCAGCTTCTCCCCAAGCATTACCAACACAAAGAGTAAATATAGGTGGCTTGACATACCTGCAGTGAATAGAAATTAAGTTTAACCATTAGGGCAAAAATTCAGATCATATTTAATTTTCAGTGAATACAAACTAGGAACTGATCAACACGATAATATATTCAAAATGCATGAAATACAGAAGAACGTAAGATGGATAACCTCATGACATCATATATTGCAAAAGCCTCTGTTTCATAACCCAACTTCTCACCGCCCTGAAGAATACAAGATAAGAGTCATATAAAATGAACATCTTTATATGGAATAAAAGAAGAAAAACAAACAAGGTGCCATTTTTGAAAATCTTCATTGTTCACAGCCAATGCACCCTTGTTTCGGTCAAAGTAGAAAGCGGAAGAAAAAAGGATTACAACTCAGGTAGCAAGTTATCTATCCTAAGACAACTACTGTCAAATTGATTAAACAGCATGGCTACCGCAAAAGAACTTGAATTATAATTACAGTTACAACAGAGGAAGAAGTCATGCAAAAGCAACCCAAATTTATAAAGGATAAGAGAAAATTGAAACTGTAGTTACAAGTTACACATTATTTAACTACAGTCTTCTTTCTAAAGAAGATTATTGGATGATAATACTGCTGCCACCAACGAAGACATTACCATACAATCTCACAAACACCATAGTTACACCACAAACCTTCTCCTTTGCAACCACCATAAGTTGGCATCGCCTATGATCGTATCAGAACTACCATTTTAATATATTGGAAATTTGAAAAAATCCCATTAATGCTACTACAACTAAATCTAGCACCAACACCAAACATCTAAGCAACTGCTGGCTTGAGATATATCAGTACTACTACCAAACTCCCACACAAGTTATTTTCCTGTATTCACCGATAAATACACTCTCTAATTACTACCAACTGATGGACTGACCCATACCATACGAATAGGAGAAAAACATGGACATCCCTACAAAAGTTACAACAGGGGTGATGCCATTTTGTCATACGACCCTCCCCATACCTACCTTTTTACAATCAACAAACATCGGACCAGTCATATTCCAATTATCTCCTAATATCAAGACTTAATATTTAAAGTACGGGTGTGCACTATTAACTTTGGTTGTGCTTCAAAGATGCCAATGTGTGAAACAAGCAGGCAATAAAACTAAAGCTAGCGGAAAATAAATGAAGGGTCTCGACTGCTGACCTTGGTTGTTCCAGTGGAATTTATGTACAAGTAAATGGGCTTCGTGTCGTCTTCGTACTGAAGGTAGAGAAACTCGGCAAGTATCAACTCCGTCACCGAAGGAACAAGTGACATGCCCAAGTACACTATTCGATTTTTGTACAGATATGATGCCAGGTCCGGAGGCGGCTGCTCCCACGCACTTCCTCTTTGAAATGGAATAACCTAAACACACAAATTTCAATTCGATTCCAAAATTCAAACTTCACTCACCCAATAATCGAAACCAACATCACCCAAAATCTCAAATTCCATCCAGATAAATTTGGATTGAAAATTTTCTTCTAAATCGAAAGAATCAGTAATATGAGAGTGAAAAGGTAATTGGGGGGAGTACCATGGTGACGACGCCGCGTTTGGGTTTGGAGCCACGAAACGACGCCGGATTGAGGGAGGAAGGACGGAGCTTGTGGCCGGAGAAGTCGGAGGAGAGGCTGTTGCCGGCGAAGGGAGAGAGGAAGCTGGTGGAGAGGGAAGCTCTGGGAAGGGAACGAGACGACCTCGGATGGGGGCGGGTGGTGTTTAGGGCTCGGGGAATGGTTGGCGTTGCTAACATGCGCGTGTTGAGCGCGAAGCTGGAAGCTGTGGTGGCCACCTCCATTGATGGTTTTCGAGCGGTCGTTCGTTAACCAAATGGAAGAGGAAGATATCGAAACCAATATGGAGTGGGCTCGTTTGGTTTTTGGGTTCTAAAATGTTTAGCCCATTGCATAGGAAATTCGAACCCAATAATTTTTTGGCCTGCTTGGATTATTAGTCTCCGTTTTGATAAGGTAGTTGAAAGATTGCCCCCGTGATGAAGTCTGTTACAGTTTAGGCCAATTGAAAATTTCTTCAACTCTCTGTTAATTATTAGCACGTGAGCCACACATATTATGTTAAAACAAAGTCTATGTTAATTGTTAGCACCTGGGGCTACATGTGAGGCTAACTTTATTTTTTTAATCTCACGTGCGAGCCTTTATCTATTAACAAATAATGGAGAGTTGATGAAATTTCAGTTTTGGGCTTAAATCCTAACAGACTTCACAACAAGGGCTTAAATCCTAATTTTTTTACCACAAGGGTTATCAAATTAAGCTTTTTTAATATACAAGTATATATTTACTCTAAAAAATGATAAGATAAATTGATATTAAATTTACATTCGTCATCCACGAAATCAAAACCTAAGACCTTCTACTTACAAATAAAAAGGAAAAAAATACTAAGTACGAGAAGCGGTAAAAGTCCAACTGTTTGGCTATAATCATCATGAAGATATCAATCACCAAATTATAAATAACATTTGGCTACGGAGGCTCTTTGTATGACGGTGTAACATAATCACTATGATACTTGACTCAAGTTTCATAGCCTTGATTTTAGACGTAAGCTTCATCTTGATGGCTATAATGTTGAAAGATAACTCAAATTCGGTTCCCTCCTCACTGATTTAAATAAAATTAGATTTTAGGGAAATAATTATTTCATATTTTTGCTGTAGATTAGTGACCATTTTTTTTTAGCTCAGATAAAAATAAATCTCTTCTTCAATGACCCCTAATCTATAGCAAAAATATGGAATGATTATTACCCTAAAATCTAAATTTTATTTAAATCAGTGAGGAGGAAATCAAATTTGAGTTCTCTTTCAATATTATAGCCATCAAGATGAAGCTTATGTCTAAAATCAAAGCTATGAAACTCAAGCCAAATATCATAGTGCTTTTCATTGCTCTAGTTTTCTCTAATTTTTTTTTTTTTTTTTTTTTTTGACAGGAAAAGAGAAAATTGCAGTCAAATTTGTATGTCTGGTGAAAATCCAAAATAGTTTCTTTTTACAGAACCCTTGAAACTTGAACAAATATCCAAAAAAGACTTGACTGCATCGTCCAGTGATTTCCACACAACTATTTTCTCGCCTTGTACACCCTGACTTATTTATTTAAATTGAGTACATCAAACGAGAATTCATTGACAAAAATAAGCAAGGACTTACAGAAGGAGAAAAGATGTGTGCAGAAATCTTTTCGCTTCGAAAATGCTTGCAAGGTTTCAAACAGTACAAAGAGGTATTTCACTTTCAACCAAACTTGTAATTAGACATGCTGGAAGGTTAAGAAAAGGAAAATGTACAAATTTCAGACCAAAAACAGTGTATTTTATTTTGGCCAAAGGAAAAAGTTAGCTAATACCTCCAAGTCCAACAGAGAAGGGCTAGAAATTACCCTTTGTATAATATTTTCCAGTGTTGGTCCTATCTCAATACAAGCTAACAACCCTTCAAGTCCCTCCATCTTAGGTACAGTAGACCGGCTCGGTAGTGAGTGTAAGCTGCTGCCACAACCAAAATATGGAAAAGCTGGTGGCTGTGGCCAGCAATATCAAACTTCCCCGGTCTCCACCGCTCCGGTACCCTTGTAGCATAAATCAATGCCCCTAGTCCATAAAGAACCCCCATTAACACCTCATAGCCGGTAGTCTGGATGGCCTCTGGCTGATTCCTGAACACTATGAGCTTATGAACCAAAGGCACGACACCTGACACACCCATCACAAAGAAGAGAGAAGCACGAAAGACACGAAACTTGGGTCCTTGAAAAAATGGGAGGAGGGAGAAAATAATGGTGGTGATACCTAGCACTGTTATGAAACTTAAGTAGAGGTTACGAAAGAAGGGGTTGCACATGAAGGAGTAGTAGACAGGAGGGTAAAATGAGGTTGTGATGAGTGCAGCGATGCCTGCATAATCACATCTGAGCACTATATAGGAAAGGCGCGCCGAATGGCAAGCAAGGAGATGGCATGTACTGCTGGCTAGCAAGCAGAACATGGCTCCACCTAGGAATGCAAAGAAGGGCCACCTTGTTATGGATCGATTCATAAGGGGGGCCACCATGTTCATCAGGTCATCTGTTACTCCATGCTGCAATTATTGAACAAATAACAAACATAAGGCTGGGAAACATGAAAACAAAAGGATTTCGAACTAAAAATTATTTTATCGTAGGGTATGTAGACCGAATTTTATTGAAAAGATTTCAAAGAAAAAATATGTATACCAGGTAACTTGGTAAAAATTTCATGCATATAAAGGGAAGGAAAAGCGTGCAACAGCATTTGAAAACCTCAAAAAGACATCTTTGCATCGGAGTTCCATTTTTTAATCAAAGAGCAGGATAATACCAGAACAGAATTCTCTGTTTGATTGGCGTGGGAGAACCGGTCAGGCAAGCAATTGGCGAGAAGTTCCCTTATATTCCCTGAAACTGAGGAGAGAAAATCCATAGATGGAAAAGCTAGTGAAGGGAGGCAATTCAACAATTCTGGATGAATTTTGTGCAAATCGGCTCTTCTAATCATGTCAGACAAACGTTG
Organism: Pyrus communis; assembly: GCF_041283825.1. Classification (NCBI taxonomy): domain Eukaryota; kingdom Viridiplantae; phylum Streptophyta; class Magnoliopsida; order Rosales; family Rosaceae; genus Pyrus; species Pyrus communis. Next base: position 20,542,070 of record NC_142570.1, read on the forward strand.
CAGGGAAGACAGATCCATGAGGTCTGGAGCTTTTGTTGCTGTGTATATTGTTAGGAAAAGGAAAAGGAAGAACCCGATCAAATGCCTACAAAAAATGTGAAAAATGATTAAAAGCAACGGTCTTAAATTTCTCAGCAAACAATGTTATTTAAAATGAGACACGCAGCTTCAGAAAACAAAATAACCATTGGATTGTATACTGGTAATAAGTTTTAGGCACTAGAGTACTTACGTCCAGACATTAAGAGTCTCATTATGAATGGAGAAGATGCTTAGAAACACCTGCTTCAATGGCCATTCTGATCGGTAATAACCCAGAATGAACTCGTTGTCCCTTAAAAAACCAGGCAATGAATGGTATTCAATAAGTTGATACCTAACTTTCTTCCATAGTCTCTTTCCCTTTGCTTCCTTGAAACATGCTTCGTTTACATCTTCACAGTCAAATTGATTATCTAATGATCTCGTTTCTGCAATGAAAGAAACATTGAGCAGCATTTTCATGCTAAACACATACAAGATTACAACTGAAGGTCTGACAAAAACGAAGTCCAACTGAAGGGAACATGCATAGTATGCACAAAATCTATAACCGTTTCACTCTTAGTTTTTAGTTTTTAGTTTTCACCTTTTTGTTAGGAATAGAGGAGAAATACAAAGGAGAAAAAACGGATGAACGAAAGTGGAGGAAGGGTGGTGGAAGGAAATGAAACAGATGTATAAGCAAAGTGAAAACTAAAAACTGGAAACAAGAAATAGCTTTTTTTTTCTCTTCTTGTTTTTGTTTCCTACATTGTCTTTCATTTCTCGACCCCTCTCCATATACATTCCTTCTTGTCTCTATCAAACAGGCCCTAAGTAAATACAAGTGGGGTTCCCTTGATCACTGATATGCAGGCCATCCACATTCTTGCTTTCCTCCGGGGTACATATGGCCGGCCCTTCGGGCGTCCCGGCAACACAAATATTGTTTCAAAGGTCCACAGCATAATTTTTTCCAATGCAATAAAGTTACATTGTGTCTATTTTTCATTGATGAAGGGGTATTTCCATGGGTTTGCCTTTGTGTTTGCTCTAATATTGACATGATTATCCAAACCATATTGTTGGCTTTACAAGCAAGCATGATCCTTTTAATTTTACATGAGATTATCCAAACCAAGATTTTTCTTGTGAAACTTAATGCCTTTTTCTCTTTTCTCCTCACCCATAACTACTAATTTTAAGATTAGCATTTCTAATCACAAGGATTATTCTAATCTTAAAGACATAACAAATTCTTTTGACATTTTCTCAGCACATTGATAGGATTCCCATGAAAATATACAAACAGAAAAACCAGGCCACAATTCAATCATTCATATGACATGACTAAAATCCACAGCCGATAATCAAAGCATTAATATTTGAGAGGAAAATTTATTACCTGATAATGGAGAATCACCACCCATGATCAAGATTCACAACTCAAAAGAGTTTTCTTAATTTTGTTTGGTTTTGGCGTCGATGGAAACAGTGGATATTTTCTCGGGAAATGTTCTACTTTCCTGGGAAAGTTGTCCACGGAAAGAAAATTCCCCAAGAAAAAGCATAAAATTCTGACGTTGAAATACTTCGGTGAGATAAGGCCCCTCACGGGTTTGTCTCGCCAAGTGGCCACCTGCTAAAACACAAGAGACTATTGGTATCTTCTAATTTAATTTGAGATGTAAAAATTCTACATCCTATTTTACAATTTTAAGAAAGTAATGATATTTACACCCAATTTTGTTTCAATTATATTTAGAACACGAATATGATTGTGTAAATCTAGTGTATTTAGAGATATTTTAGAATATTCTCCTTAGTAGATATTATCCTTATCCTATTAGGGTAATGATTTAACATATCCTACTACTACAATAAAGGCACAATGGAGTGATACAACACACACCTCATAATTAAATCTCTCTTTTCCTTCTCTTGCCGCCGGCCTCTCTCCCTCTCTAGTTCTAAATACAATTCAGTTAAATAGGCTTAACACGTTATCAGCACGCTCTTGCTAGAAGCTGAGGAACTAAAGGATTGTAGGAGGATGCTTTCTTCTACAAAATTCAAAGGTTTTTATTTGTTTTCTGCTAATCAGATGCGCTTAAAATAAATAAGATATTTGAAACGTTCACGAAGCATGAAAACATTCCCCATGATGCATGAACCCCTTATATTTATATTTTCATTCCAATATATATATATATATATATATATATATATATTGTATATGATTCATATATTTGTCAATACACACACACACACACGTTTCATGCATTATGCAATTATTATTTTGCTATGTGAAATTTGTGAGTCAAAGCATATAAATAAATTAGAAGCAATTTGGGGTTTTCACAAACCCTAGAAAAGTCCAAAAAAAAAAAAATCTTGGAATTATGCTGCATGGTTGTGGCTCGCCGCCGTTGACACCATCGCTGACCACCACAGTTGGCCTGTAGCCCAGCAATGTGTAGCACGCCACCAGGACGACGTCATCTCGACGTCGGGACCATGGCAGCAACCTTTTGGGCTTTGCTGTGCCTACACAGACACGCCAAGCCTTTGGCTTGGTAGGGTTACATGAGCTTGCAACTCAACCGAACTCTTAAGAAGGTCTGAAGCTCGTCTTGGACCCGTCTACGTGTCCCCAGCCCAACCTATCAATAGCCTTATGCTATTGGGCTTGCCCCGTCCCTTGTTTTTGGCCCAAACCAGCAGCTTTTGTTGCTGGGCTCACCCAGACCACACGGCCCAGAGGCTTGCAACCCTCCCACGACCCGACCCCACATCACAGCCAGCCCACTTTTGGTTGGGCCGTGTTATTTTTTTTTACTTAATGCTAATTTTTGGCATCCTCACATTTTAAATCAACAACAACAAAGCCTTTTCCCACTAAGTAGGGTCAGTTATATGAATCCTAGAATGTCATTGCGCTTAGTTATGTGTCACGTCTTCCGTTAGATACAAGTACTCTAAGTCTTTTCTTAGAGTCTCTTCCAAAGTCCTTCTAAGTCTTCCTTTACCTTTTAGGCCCTGAACCTCTATCCCTATTCGTATCTTCTAACCAGAGCGTCAGTAGGCCTTCGTTTCACATGTCTAAACCACCATAACTGATTTTCTCTCATCTTTCCTACAATTTCAGCTACTCCTACTTTACCTCGGATATTCTCATTCCTAATCTTATCTTTTCTCGTGTGCCCACACATCCAATGAAGCGTTCTCATCTCCTCTACACCCATTTTATGTACGTGTTAATGCTTCACTACCCAACATTTTGTGCCATAAAGCATAGCCGGCCTATAAAATTTTTCCCTGAGCTTCAGTGGCATACGACGGTCACACAACACGCCGGATGCACTTTTCCACTTCATCCATCCAGCTTGTATTCTATGGTTAAGGTTTACATCCACCTCTTTGTTCTTTTGCAAGATAGATCCTAGGTAACGAAAGTGGTCGCCCTTTGGTATCCTTACCCCCAACTCATTTGAGCCTCTGTTTGCACTGAACTTGCACTCCATATACTATGTCCTTGACCGACTTAGGTGAAGACCTTTAGATTCCAACACTTCTCTCCAAAGGTTAAGCTTCGCATTTACTTCTTCATGAGTTTCATCTATCAACACTATATCGTCTATGAAAAACATACACTAAGGAATATCATCTTGAATATATCCCCACATTCTAAATCATGCCCAAATATTTTTTTGGGATACCTTGATTTACTCTAATTAATTCTAATTTAATTATCACTTGGTTTACTGCCAACCAAAGCTAATATGACCCGTTTGTCATTATTTTGCTTCCACGATCGACCTCATTTGGTCTTGATCTATTGAATTAATTAAAAGTGACATGCAGTCCATTAATCTGATAATTAATCCAAAATTATTGACCTGGAGATCACTTTTGGACATTAACGATTCAATAATTTATTTTTCTACTTTGAACCATTGACATCCTTTCATAGTCTCCAATCTCTCACACTTGAGTTCCCGAAGCAACTCAAATCCACTAAACTTAAATCAACATATTGCATTCTGTGTTCTTGCAGGAACCTCTCCTTTATGAACTAATTGTTCGTAAAACTAAATTGAACCTGTAGTTTTATATTTAGTGCCTTTGAAACCAGAAGTTTTCATTCAAAACTTACCAATGAAACTTGTAGCTTTCATGTTTAAATTAAACCAATACATGTATATAGAACCCGAATGTTCTATGATGTATGTTTATGGCTTTCCATATGACTAACCACATTTTATTGTACCCTCCGTTTTAGGGACATGTCAAACTTGAACAAGCTCGATTTCACCGCTTTGGAAGTATCAAGAAGAAATTACCTGAAGTGGGTTTAAGACGTGAAACTCTATCTTACTGCAAAAGGTATTAGAGCCACCATCGAGGAACCTACCGATGCCAATCGTGTCCATGAAGCTTAGAAAGCTACTGCAATGATCTTCATTCGAAGACATATCTATGATGCACTACAGACTGAGTACCTCCTTGAGAAGGACCAACGCACCCTCTGGCTTGCTCTGGCCGATCGTTTCGATCACCAGAAAGACATTTTCTTGCATGAAGCAAGACACGAATGACAACATCTATACTTCTAAGACTGTAAGTCTGTGAATGAATACAACTTTGAAGTTTGTAGAATTTGATCACTTCTTAAGTTCTGTAAAATGGACTTAATAGACGAGGATCTCTTGGAGAATACTTACACGACCTTCAATGCCACCAATATTGTTTTACAGCAACAATATAGGGCACATAAGTTCACCAAATTTTCGGATTTGATCTCTGTTTTACTTCTCGCTGAAAAGCAGAACCAACTTTTAATGAAAAATCATCAAGCTCAAATGCTTCACTTGAAGCGCATGAGACCAATTCTAACAGCCACAAATGATGGAGAAGTCGTCGTGGCCGTGGTAGTGGGCAACAAGCCCACCCACGGGCCTAAGGTCAACATAGCTAAGGCCCACCCAAGGGATGAAATTTAACCCAGAAGCGCTAACCCCTTCACCTAAGGCCCCAAACTTCAAGAACAAGGGAAAAGCTACCGTTCAATCGACTTCTATTGAAATGGACATGTGCTACTGCTGTGGATCAAAGGATCATTGGTCACGCCGAGTTACCCCCGAGGTTATTGCCAAGTATCATTTCCATCGTGAGTCTAACTTTGTCAATGTGGAACATCCTGAAGATGCTACTACATCCATGGAGATATCAGATTTTCAAGAGGCATCTGCCCTTATGGACGAATAAGTTTTATACTTCTAGACATGTTTTAAGGTATTTTTACCCCTAGTGGCTGAACCCCCCTAAATTTTAGGTTCATGGTTTAATTTTTTGGACAATTTTTCTAAGTCTTTGGAATAATTTCTTTGGTTTTGGTTTGTTTTGAATTATGGATAATTATCTTATGGATATTATTTCTCAATTGATTAATTGAATGAATGGAATTATATTATGCAGACCAATTCAATTAATTTATTTATAGGTATGACTAGTGGGGAAGTTAGTTGTCTGGCTGATAGTGCTACTACGCACACTATATTGTGTGAGCGACACTATTTTACTAACTCCGTACCTAAGAATGCACATCTGACAACCTTCTTAGGCTCATCCAATCTGATTGAAGGATAAGGAATGGCCCCTATAATGTTGTCTAATGGTATTGTCTTAACCATTAAAGAGGCCCTCTATTCTCCACTTTTTAGAAGAATGTTACTGAGTTTTAAAGACATTCGAGATAATCAATATCATGTTGAAACCACTGAAGAGAAGCTGGAACGTCTCCTGAGTGGATTGTACATCACAACTATTCGCGGCATAGAGACTCACCATATGGCTGGCCCTGAGCCCAGGTTCCAGGGCACTTTGTTACTTTGGCATAATCGTATGGGACATCCTGGACGTGACATGATGCACCGTATCCTCAAATCATCACATGGGCATCATTTACCTCCCTACGTTGGATTCCCACCATGCAAAACTTGTTCTTTGGGGAAGTTGAATACTCAACCCTCAATTACAAAGATTATTCACAACTCTCCTAAGTTTCTTTAGAGGATTCAAGGGGATATTTGTGGACCTATCCAACAAACATGAGGACCATTTAGATACTTTATGGTGTTGGTTGATGTATTGACACGTTGGTCACATGTCTACTTATTGTCCACAAGTAACCCTGCTTTTGCAAAACTTCTAGCACAAATTATTAAGCTTAGGGCTCACCACCATGATTATCCGATCAAGTCGATCCGACTGGATAATGTTGGAGAGTTTACGTCATAGACTTTTGACGATTATTGCATGTCAGTTAGGATTGAAGTTGAACATCTTGTGCCCATGTTTACACCCAAAATGGCATGGCAGAAGCTTTCATAAAGCACCTTCAATTGGTAGCTTGGACTTTGGTTATGCGAACCAAACTACTGGTATCTGCCTAGGGCTATGCAATATTGCACGCAGCTATGTTAGTTCGCCTAAGGCCCTTTGCTACCCAACCTCATTCACCGTTACAGTTGGTTACTGGGTATGAGCCTGACGTCTCACATTTACGTGTGTTTGGGTGCACAGTCTATGTGCCAATAGCACCACCACTACGTACCAAAATGGGTCCTTAGAGAAGAATGGGAATCTATGTCAGTTATGATTCACCATCAATTTTAGAGCCATTGACAGGAGATCTCTTTACCGCACGTTTTATGGATTGTCACTTTGATATGACAATCTTCCCGTCATTAGGGGGAGATAAGAACGCTAACGTTCTTGTAGAACGCTGCGAATTGTCGTTATATGCTCCCATTATGTCTCATTTAGATCCCCGCACTGCCTAGTCTGAAACTGAAGTGCGACGTATTCTAGATCTTTAGAGCATCGCTCAAAGCATGCTGGACGCTTTTACTAATCTAGCTAAGGTGACGAGATCACATATACCCGCTACAAACGCACCTGCAAAGATCGACTTACCTAAAGTATGCCGTAATACCACCTAGGAATGCCGAACCGTCCCTGAGGGTGGGGTGGCCACACCTTTCATGTGGCCTAGTACATTGACGGTTAATCAATCATCTGCTTCTACCTTGAAGCGTGGTAAACCCCCTGGTTCAAAAGATTCACAACCTTGGAAGAAGACCCTAGTCTGAATCTGACCATCGATTACTCATTTGTTCCGTCACATGAGTTTATTCTAGATTACGATGATGTTTTAGATGAGACAACCGAGCCTCTCGAGAATTGCAAGATTTCGGTCCACTACGCAGTATTAGATGAGGTTTGGAATCGAAAAGAGATGATCATCGACAATGCATTTATGTACACAATAGCTATTGACATCATGTTTATCGATGATATTAAATCAAGTTCCGTTGATAAATGCCGACGTAGAACGGATTGGTTAAACTGGAAACAAGCAATCCAGGTCAGAGTCGAAACATAAGGTGTTTGGGCCTGTAACTCATACTTTACTACATGTGAATATCGTGGCCTACAACTGGGTTTTCGTAAGAAAATGTAATGAGAAGAATGAAATAGTGCAATACAAAGCACGCCTCGTAGCGTAAGGCTTTTCTCAACGCCCTGGCATTGATTACGAGGAGACGTATTTTCCCGTAATGGACGTCATAACGTTCTGCTATCGTATCAGTTTGGTAGTTTCTGAAAAACTGAATATGCAATTTATGGATGTGGTAACCGCATATTTCTATGAGGATCTAGATATGGAAATCTACATGAAAGTTCCAGAAAGACTTTCATTGACTGGTTCAAATAGTTCTAGACCATGGAACACTCTCTCTATTAGATTGAGGAGATCACTATACAGATTGAAACAATCCAGGCAGATGTGGTATAACCGTCTGAGTGAATATTTGACAAGTCAGGATTATGTGAACAACGAACTATGCCCATACGTCTTCATAAAGAAGTCACATTCCAAATTTACCATCATTGCAGTTTATGTCGACGACATGAACCTCATTAGAACTACGGCAGAGCTTAAGGAAATTGTCGTTCACTTGAAATCGGAATTTGAGATGAAAGACCATGGGAAAACTCGATATTGTCTCAAATAGGGCACGTTCTCAAACAGGCTATGTCTTTACCGTTGGTGACACCGCTATATCTTAGAGGTTTACCAAGCAAACGTTAGTTGCAACTTTTTCGAACCATGCTGAGATCATCACCCTACATGAAGCATCGTGTGAGTGTTTTTGGTTGAGAACAGTCATGGAACATATTCGAAGCACTAGTGGTCTTACTACTGTCATTGACCTTTCTACAACAATCTTTGAAGACAATGCAGCATGTATCAAGCAGTTAAAGAAGGGATACATTAAGGGAGACAAAACCAAGCACATAGCGCCGAAGTTCTTTTATTCTCACCAACAACAACAGTATCAGAACATTGAAGTCAAGCAAATTCGTTCCCAAGACAACCTGGCCGATCTCTTTACTAAGTCATTGCCCAGTCTACTTTTCAGAAGCTCGTCCAAGGAATCGGTATGCGTAAATTATCTAAGTTGAATTACTTGTAGTTCCCTTATTTGGAAGTTATGTCTAACTCAGAGGGAGTATCCTGAAGCATACTCACTTGATCTTTATGTACTTTTTTTCCTACGATTAGGAGCATTTTTCTCACTGGGTTTTTGCTACCTAATGAGATTTTGATGAGGCACCCATCCTGGGATGATCATACTTTGTTGAGTTCACTACTTTCGTCATGTTTGACGTTTAATTTAGACATTATGCATACTTCTCACTTTTCTCCTTAGTTTATGGGTTTTCACCTGCCTTAGGTTTTACTATAGCGAGGTTTTGTAAGTTTTACTACCTATGCATACTTTCTTTATATTAGAGACTCGCATTCGCCCGTTGTGTTGCCGACTTCATCAACTGTTCTACCTCAACTGTTGTGAAGATCTGATGCGATGTTTTGTTTGAGTATTTCCACACTCAAGGGGAGTGTTGCAGTCATATTTAGAATATGAATGTGATTGTGTAAATCTTAGTGCATTTAGGGATATCTTGGACTATTCTCCTTAGTAGATATTATCCTATTAGAGTTGTAATCCTACTATAAATAAAGGCACAATGAGGTGATGCAACACACACCTCACAATTAAATCTCTCTCTTCTCTCTCTTGTTGCTGGCTTATCTCCCTCTCTAGTCCTAAATACAGTTCAGTCAAATAAACCTCCAACAATTTTTACATTTTAAACACTTTTTTTTTTAAATTCTCAGTAGTCGGATCAAATGGATTAAAAAATATTAATAACAAAAAATTAACAAAAGTGTGTGAGAAATAAAAACAGATTTGTGAGTACCAATATCCTTGTAAAAAAGTGTAAATGTATTCTACAATAAAAAATAATTTGAATTCCTATTTAATTTTAGGATAATGCTAGAGAGACCAAATTTCTAAACAAAATTTTGTAAACCAAATAATGTGGATGTTGATGATTGAATTATTAGTTAAGTGTTAATTAACGTGCTTATTTCTTATTGGTGACACATCATTTGGTTTAAAATTTGGTCTCTCTAAAATTATCCTATTTATAGGCGGTTCTTTTCTATTTTTAGTTTTCGAAAAAAAAAAAATATTTAAAAATGTTCATTAGAGGGCTTTTTGACTGACTAAAAAGGTACGATGCCAATTTTAAGACATTTTTACATCTCTCACTAGAGATTTAGCTAATGTGACGACGTCCAAGACAACTATTTATGATGAGTTAGATACTCTTATGTTGTATGTCCAGTCTTGTTGATGTTCATCAAATGTTTAGCAAAATACAATCCACTAAATTAATATGGGAATTGTTATTGGCACTCCAAAATTCTCATTCTACACTCCAAACTTTCTATATTTAGAAAGAAAAATACACTTGTGAGGAGTGTAGAATGAGATTTAGAAAGAAAAATACACTTGTGAGGAGTGTAGAATGAGATTTTTGGAGTGTCAATAACACTTCCCATTAATATTCATAAACATGTATGCAATATGCACAATGGATTCTTTCATATTGAAGCCTACAATTGATTACCTTTCTCCATAACCAACTAAACAATGAAGTGCAAATATTGATTAAACATTAAGCAAGTATTCACTGGATCTCTCTGCTTTAATTTTTTTTTGTTTGTTTGTTTGAACAAACGATGTTATCTACACTAAGGGGGGTGGGCTTAGTATCACAATGGGCTATTAATAATGTGGTTAAAATTCGCTTTTGGCAAGAATCGAACCTAAAACCTCTCACTTACAAGTGAAGAAGAATACTACTAGACTGTAGTACTAAGTGACAATCTCTCTGCTTTAATTAAGTGAACAATAAAATTGGAAAAATTGTTATAAGAAAAGGGAGGAGAAAAGATGGTTTCGACCACTAGTTTTATACATGAATTCAAAGAGCTGGAAAAACTCATTCAATCTACATGGCAATGCATAAAACTCAGTCATTTCTAATACCATACAAACTACAAGTCGCTGTCTTTTTGAGATGCATCGTTTTCATTAAGCTTCCAAAATCATAGCAACCATTGCAGCTACAGTCCTGTGAGACATGAAGATCATATTAACTACATCGTTGAATTGAAAATATTGAACAAGAATTAGTAAGGGCAACAATTTTGATGGAAAAACACATGAATTGGTTGAAAAATCTCACCCATCCAGAATTGCTTCCAGTGCGTTTATGATAATATTCTCTAGAGTATTGTGGTATAGAGTTGACGATGATTGAACCAGGGGCATTTTCACCCCATTTCTCCTAAGATTTAACGTTTCCCAATTCAAATCTCGCGCTCGGAGTCCATTACACTCTAACTACATAAGGAGACGCATACTGTCCAAGCTCTTCCAACCCAAATGGCGAACTACACTTATCTCGACAAGTCATAAAGTTGACGAGCGCCCTCGTACAATAGACGACCTTGGTGAATCAACTCTTGCAGCTCACTGAGATGCAATGTGCCCTAAACGAGGTATCCTACTGTAGGACAAGGGTAGATGATGAACCTCTCTAGCGGAAGCAGCTACTCGACCAGTCATGAACCGAACATTCTGGCAATGTACACTCCCGATTGGGCCTCCGAGATAGCGTATACTCTCGTCTTAGCACACAGAGGAGTGTGCACTCTCGGCTAGGCCCATGGACGATCATACACTTATGGTTGTGGCCACACTCCGATAATCAACATGAGCAACCTTCTAGGCGAAGTGTTCATTCACAGCAAGGCTCACAAGGAGCATCTTCCTCACATTGGAGTAGGCAGCACAATGAACGAAGATAAGTAGTTTTTCAATCAGGCTCAAATTCAACTGGCAGCCTGCAAGGAATTCGCTCGCTTGCTAAGAACGTACCATAAGCACCGCAGCCACGACATAGATAAACCGAACACATAGAAGAGTAGTCTAGACCAGTATGTCAAGATTGGAGGCAGTCGAGAACTCTGCTACCCCAACAAAGACAAATTTAAGAAGAAGTAGAGAGGCTCTTGACCAAGCGATTACATGATTTCCAACGCAATAAGGTCACCGATGAGGTGTTACGACGGGACATAACCAACATGAGCAGGTCACCCTTCACGGACAAGATCGAGTAGGCAGAGCCTCGACACAAGTTCATCATGCCACATTTCACATCCTTCAAAGGAGATGGAGATCCGGAGAGACACTTAAAGCACTACCAAAGCACAATGGTCATTTATCGGAACAACGATGCTCTTATGTGCAAGATATTTGCCATCACTTTGCAAGGCGAGATGCAAGATTGGTTCCACACCTTGCCGCCACAATCTATCCGGAGCTTTGTTGATCTTTCTTTGGTTTTCACCAAAGAATATTCGTCATACTGCTCAATCAAGAAGAAGTCCGACCATTTGTTCAATATGAAGAATAACCCAAAGGAGTATCATTGCGACTATGTGAAGAGGTTCAAAGCAGAGAATGCAAAGATACTCGGATGCGACGACTCGATAGCTAGTGCAGCCTTCCAAAAAGGACTTTCAGCAAACCACCCGTTGTTTAGAGAATTGATCATGAAAGAAAATCTAACTCTGGCAGACTCTTTTGCTCTAGCAGAAAAACATGCACTCTGGGACGAGGCTCAGCTAGCAGACAAGGCACCCAAGCAACCTCGAAAAGAATTGGCAGTAGCTCAAAACAAATAGGACAAAAAGCAGTACAACAATAAAAACAGGCAGGAGGCCTAACGTGGGGATCGATCCTCGACTAAAGGTGGCCCAACGCCTAAGAACTACTATAAGTTCTTGATCTAGATCCACCAAATCCTCTATGATATCAAGAGCGAACCATGGTTCAAGTTACCGAAACAATCAAAATGAGATACTTCCAAGTTGGACCACACCAAGTACTAGGGGTGGTTCGGTATGGGATACCATACCGAAACTAGTATCCCGAATCCCAAACCAAAATTTTTTGGGACGGGAATTTGAAGACCAATCCCAAACCAAATTTTCGGGAATCCCAAATTTCGGGAATCCCGAAATATTTTCGGGATTTTGGGACAAATCGGGAATCCCAAATTGAAATATGAAATTATGAATTGTTCTTCAAATATATAATTCAAGAACACATTCATGAACTAGGAATTTCATTTCATTCACACTACCATTTAATTGAACACTGGCATGCCTGACTGTTTTTATCATAGTCAAAATTCAAATTAATTAAACCCTTTTTGCAATCTGTTGAGAGACAAAAGAATCAAGTCTTCTGAAATCATCAGCCATGGCAGCAGCAACAATAAAATCCACATGAATATCAAACAGAACATGAAAAATATGCAAGGTGTAGGGCATTCCAAGTTGCAGAGCATAAATTAGAAACTACTAGCATCAATTATAAAAGAATAATATATATATGTATAAATATATATATAATAATTAACATTATATATTTTCGGTTCGGTATGGGATTCCCGAAATATTGAGAAGCCAATCCCGAATCCCATACCGAAATTTTGGGATTGGTTCGGGATATCATCTCGAAAATTTCGGGAATTTCGGTTTGGGAAATTTTTGGTTTGGGATCGGGATTTTTTCGGTTCGGTTCAGGATTTTTGGGAATTTTTTCCACCCCTACCAAGTACTGCGCATTCCATCGAGGACCCGATCACACAACTGATGACTACTACATTTGAAAGAACTACTTAGAGAAGCTCGTGAAAGAAGGCAAGGTCGACAGATACTTGGATAAGCCAGCTATGCAGCCTACAAGGAGGGGCCACCAATAATTCTAAGAAGAGGAAGATCCAGCAAGCTCTACTAGTCTCACAGGTCCAGGCAATCAACACCCAACCTGGACCCATTGTTGGCTTCACTGAGCATGATGCTGAATGCATCGACTTCCCACATGACGATGAACTAGTGGTATCTGTCCAACTAGCCCACACTATAGTCGATAAAATGATGGTTGATAACGGAAGTGCAGTCAACTTACTTGAGCTCTCAGTAATTTAGAAGATGGGTTTGGAAAACATAATTATACGCTGAGCGGATGTACTCACCGGATTTAACGGACACACCTCGGGCCACATCACATTTGACGTGAGAACATCGCCAGTTTTTCAAAGTAGACGTTCATGATAGTAAGTGACATGTCTATCTACAATGGGATTCTAAGGCGACTTTGGCTGATAAAGCTGGATGCCGTAACTTCTTTCAAGTATCAAAAAATCCGATTTTGCATCCTGAGAGGAGGAATTGGAGAAATCAAGTAGACTAAGCCACATCTCAATGATGCATTATGCAAGTACTGAAGGAGTAAAAAAAGAAGACCTTTACCCTCGTAGAGGCTACCGAGCTCCAAAAGGACGACGATCCTACCAAATAGAAATCACAGCAAACAGATCAAGAAGATGGTGTCCAAATTAACACGCTAGCAGACGAGACGGGATGGAAACCCAAAGAGGACGCCGAGCACATCATTCTTGATCCCCAACAGCTGGAGAAGACTACTAGAATCGATTCACATCTGAGCCCGAAGAAAAAAGAGGAACTCATGGCTTTCCTTAGGGAAATCGTGACGTCTTCGCGTGGTCACCTTCCGACATTAACCCCAAGATAGCTTGCCACAACCTACACGTAGACCGCATTGCCAAACCGGTAATAAAAAAAAAGGCATTTCGCACCCGAACCAGCGGCGATCATCGATCTATTAGTAGATTTTACTTCTGGGAACTAGCTGTTTAGTTTCTTGGATGCATACTCCGTCTACAACCAAATAGCCATTCACAAGCTTGACAAGGAGCAAAACCACGTTCGTAATCGAGCGAGGCACCTATAACTACAAGGTTTTGCCTTTTGGCATTAAGAATGCGGGAGCCATTTACCAACATGATGTTCAAGAAGTAAATTGGAGTAACCGTGGAGGTCAACTCTGACAACATCATGGTGAAGGGCAAACAACGATCATACCACATCGGTAACTTGGTGGAAACTTTTGACATCCTTAGAAAGTACAAGATAAAGCTCAATCCCACTAAGTACACATAACAAAACATCTCCTTCCTTGCTGTGGGAAAAGAAAAGAGGAAACAAAAAAAATTCCTCCTTGCCGTGGGGAAGAAAGAAGGAAAGAAAAATTCACATCCTACTTACCCAAGGACAAGCATTAAGTCTTTCCAAAACCTTGAAGGAAATCACCAAAGCTTTTCAACGCTTTGAAGGAAGTCACCCTCGTTACCAAAATTAAAAAGGATTCCTAACAAAGGAAGAAAAACATTTCTTTTTGTGTTTTCCTACAACCACAAGGAAAAATTCAAAATGCGCCTAATGCATTTTGTCAAAGATTATGGGAAATCAAATACACACAATAAGTATGTGCGATTTATCCATTTTCAAAATTTCTTTCAAGACCAAGCCTCTACGGCCCTTGAAGAAACAAATTTAATTTCTTTCAAGATTAAGCCTCTATGGCCCTTGAAGAAAAGTGTCATTTCATTCAAGACCAAGCCACAACAGCCCTTAACAAAATTCATCATCACCTTTATTCAAGACCAAGCCTCAATGGCCCTTGAAGAAATGTTTCGTTCGAGAAATACGCCTCAACGGCCCTTGGCGAAATTCATCATTCCAATTCAAGAAATACGCCTCTATGGCCCTTGAAGAAGCGATCTAATTCAAGATCAAGTCTCAACAACCCTTGAATTAGAACATTCACATGGCAGGACTTCAAAACACGTTTCCTACATGTGACAAGCACATGCCTACAATGCGCCTTGAAGTGGGGGCATTTTTAGACATGTAAATTTCGTTGCATACAAAAGGTGCATCACAAAGCTCCACTTGGCATATGGCTCATCACAAATGGACAAGTCATCGATGACATGTGGCACAAGTCAAACAAAGGAAGTATAAAACTTCCCCAAAATTTGGCAATAAGAGAGAATTCCCCTTAAATTCTGCTAGGGAATCCAAAATGATCCTAAAACTGGAAAGAAAGCTAAAGCATCTTCATAGAACAAGCAAGAATTGAAGATTGCTCACAAAATAGGCAACAAGATCCTTAAATTCGGCCAAGGGAGTAAAGTGGCTCAAATTAAGACACAAAACATGCCTAAAATCATCCCAAAGGCAAGCTTTGAGAAGCCTATAAATACAATTTCCTCCCGCAAGCATTGGGGTTGAAAAAATCTCTACACAGAAGAACCTCTGCCAAACCTTTGAAGACTAATACGCTCAAAGCTCTCTTAGAAGAACATTCAACCAAAGCCAAAGCTTTCTCTCGACCAAAGCCGAAGCACTCCCTTGAAGAATGAACAAGCACTCGTATCGATTCCTTCAAGACTTTGTTGCAAGCTTATAAACTTGTAGCAACGTTCGTTTCAAGATCAAGTCGCCAAGACCCTTGAAGCAACGAAATCCCGCATCAAACACTACCTTTGCCGCACCCCTGAGGTGAAGATCATCCACGCGTTGTTTTCAAGCTCAAAACTTGAAGCAATTGTTCAACCGTTCGTCCGAGATCAAGTCATCGCGACCCTTAGATCAACAGTCACGCATCTACATCAAATTTGAAGACTGAATCAGAGGAAAGTTGTAAACATTGATTGTAACCGACAAATTCAAATCAATACAAATCAATACAAATCTACTTTGTACACATGTTCTCGTTTCATTCATTATAGAATTTTCTTGTTTACAACCTTATTTGTCAACTAAAAGAGAGTGAAAATACTATTTACTTTTCTTCCACAACAAAAAAGTTAAGACAGTAACGTAATTTGACACCATAAAATTTTGCTGTTTTTTGTTTCAAACTCACATGCAAGTGATTTAACATATCTAATTTAAAAAAAATAAAGAATAAATCTCTCTCCCTATCTCCCCACTCTTACGTTTTCTCTCACCCTCTTCCTCTTTCCTTCAATTTTAATTTTAAAAACAAAAATAAAAAATTAAACACACACTTTGTGTAATATGTGTGGGCATAAACTAGTTTTTATAAATTAAACACTTTTCCACTTGTATTTTCAGAACAAAAATACTGCAGAAAATACAAAATTTGCCCATTTGGAATTTGGGCAATTCTAAGGCTGAGGAGTGAGTGAGAAATGAGGATAGCCCAAGAAAAAGAAGAGCTACCATGTTGTGATTAGCAGCAGCAACCAACACGCCCTCCCTCCCCTTTTGCTGCAAATCAATCCAAACAATGTCCATTTCCATGGCCTTGCTTTCTCCCACAACGCATCTCCCAACCCTCTCACCTTCCTCATCACACTTCAAACCCCTCCTGACCCACAAGCCTTTTCTCTCTCTCAGACCCAAGAACCACCCTCTCTTCACCACCAGAGCCTCGGCTGAGAATGGAGCTGGAGCTCTCGGCTCAGTTGCCACAGCCGTGGAGCCCAAAGCAGAGCCCGAGGTCCCCGTGCCCGCCGCTGAGGCTGTTCCGGTGAAGAGTGAGAGCTCTGCCGGGGCTAATGGATCACCTGGAACAGCTGAGGAGGTAATCGTGGTGAATTTATTTGAAGATGGGAGATGGGTCAATGGGACTTGGGATTTGAAGCAGTTTGAGAAAAATGGAAAAACCGATTGGGATGCTGTTATTGATGCTGGTAAGTTCTGGGTTTCTTTCCTTCTGATCTGTAATTGTCTATTTCTTCACTTGTTCTTGTTTAGCTCTGATTGCAACTGTTTGAGTTGGCATGGGATTTTGATTTTTCATATTGATTGTTTTTTCCGTGTTAAACTTTGAGATCAGAATTTTCATTTGTTTGCCCTGCTCCATAAGGAACATTGAATAGTAGTTGAAGTATTGAGTTGAGGGTGTTTTTGTAGAATGTGGGGGATATTTGCTGAATTTGCAAGTCCCAAGTGGTTAATCTGACTTCTGAACTTGCATGTTGATTTTAGAGCTAATAAACTCATGGGTTTTCTTCCCCAAATGTTTTGAAACATAAATGAAGAAATTTCTATGAAGTTGCCAAGTCTTTTGTTGATTCTTTTTTGCAGAAGAGCATCAATTTCCAAATAGAATAGGATTGAAGGAACATCTGTTAGATGTTTTTACACCCTTGTATTTACCTGAACAATTTTGTGAAGTTCCAAAGGCTTCATTTTACAAAGAATCTGTGATTCATTTGATTTAAAGCATATCTTTGACAAATAACTTGTTATCTGAATTTGTTATCTTTCCTTATAATTCAAAAAATACTTGTTTTCTAATGCATCACCTTGCATTGCCATTTTCAGAGGCCAGGAGGAGAAAATGGCTCCAGGACAACCCGGAATCATCCAGTAATGAGAACCCTGTGTCTTTTGACACGTCCATTGTACCATGGTGGGCATGGATAAAGAGATACCATTTACCTGAAGCTGAAATACTTAACGGTTTGTTCGGATCCACTTATTTTAACTTAAGCGTAATGAGGGAAGAGGAAATACTCAAAACTAACTTATTTTCTGCTATTTTATGAGTTTCCTGCAGGTCGTGCAGCTATGATAGGTTTTTTCATGGCGTATTTTGTTGATAGCTTGACTGGAGTAGGCCTAGTCGACCAAATGGGCAATTTCTTCTGCAAAACGTTATTGTTCATAGCTGTAGGGGGAGTGCTTCTGATCCGCAAGAACGAGGATGTTGAAAACCTAAAGAAACTACTCGAAGAGACGACGTTTTATGATAAGCAATGGCAAGCAACCTGGCAAGAAGAGACACCGGCTAGCAGTAGCAAGAAGAAATAGTTGAATTGTTGATGTTGAGTTTGGACTTTTGAATTTAGGTTGTTTCTTCTTTATTCCTTTGGGTTACTATGTAATTTCTGTGTGCTGGTGGAGAATGAAGTTCTATTTTCAGCCATTGTGCGTTTACATTGATAAGTTAACTTTGAAATTTTGGGTAAATCTGATTTCCTTGTTAAATAGAGTGGCGTTCCCCAAGAGGAAAATGAGATTGTATTGTTGGGAATGAACCCTTATCACAGAAGAAAGAATGCTTTTCAATAATATTATTTCATCTCAAAACAAAGGTATATATACAGCCCTATACAACCATATACAATCCTATCAGAATAAAGGAAAGGATAATTACATCCTAAACTAGGAAACCAAATATGGTAGGAATCCCACAATTATAGGAATTTTAATATAAGTCAACACTCTCCCTCAAGTTGGTGCATAGACGTTGCACATGCACAACTTGTCTAGAAATTTGGAGAACTTGTCACTAGAAAACACCTTAGTGAGAATATTTGCTACTTGGTCATTCGTTCCTATGGGAGGAACCTCAATGACTTTGCTATCTAGCTTCTCTTTAATAAAGAACTTGTCAATCTCTACATGCTTGGTTCTATCATGTTGCACTGGATTATGAGCAATATCACGAGCAACTTTATTGTCACAAAATAACTTCATCGGCTAACCATGTTTGATCCCCACATCTTGTAACAGAAACTTAAGCCACAAGAGTTCACAAATACCGAGTGCCATACCTCTAAATTCGGCTTCTGCACTTGATCTTGATACAACAAATGGCTTCTTGCTTCTCCACATTACTAGATTTCCCCCAACAAAGGTACAGTACCCGGATGTCGAGTGCCTATCATCCGTTGATCCTGCCCAGTCAGCATCCGTATAGCACTCAATTCTAAAATGTCCATTTTTTGGGAATAAAATTCCTTTGCCAGGGCTTCCTTTCAAGTAACTCAATATTCTC
The DNA here is from genome assembly GCF_041283825.1 of Pyrus communis. NCBI lineage: Eukaryota > Viridiplantae > Streptophyta > Magnoliopsida > Rosales > Rosaceae > Pyrus > Pyrus communis. The sequence continues at coordinate 20,561,272 of NC_142570.1, forward strand.
ATAACTGCACTCATATGTTGTTCTCCTAGATTATGCATGTATTGACTAATTACGCTTAGGGCATGAGCAAGATCCGGCCTAGTGTGAGCCAAATACATCAATCTTCCTACTAATCTTTGATACCTCCCCTTATCAATTGGTACTTGGTTTTGATCGATACCCAACTTTCCGGCCAACGGAGTAGACACCGGCTTGCATGCCGTCATATCGGTTTCTTTTAACAGGTCAAGAACATACTTCCTTTGTGATAGACATATCCCGAACTTGCATCGCGACACTTTAATCCCAAGGAAATATTTCAAAGAACCAAGATCTTTCATTTCAAATTCTGTGGACAAATATTTTTTTCAAGGCTGCTTGCTCAATAGGATCATTACCAGTAACCACCATATCATCCACATATACGATGAGAGTTGTAACCTTTCCATTTCGGCGTTTCAGGAATAATGTGTGACCCCAATTACTCTACATATACCCGAATGCGCTCATGGACTTGGTAAATCTACCAAACCATGCTCTCGGAGACTGCTTCAACCCATACAATGATTTTTTTAGTCTACATACCTTTTGTTTCCGTATGTTTGGATCACTCTAGCTTGGTGGAAGGTCCATGTAAATCTCCTCAGTTAGATCTCCATGGAGGAATGCATTTTTTACATTGAACTGTTGTAAAGGCCAATCTAGATTCGCTGCTAAGGACAGTAGAACACGAACTGTATTGATCTTTGCCATTGGTGCGAACGTATCAGTGTAGTCAATGCCATATTTCTGTGTATACCCCTTTGCCTCCAATCTTGCTTTAAAGCGATCTACCATTCCATCTGCTTTGTATTTCATTGTATAAATCCATTTGCATCCCACAGATTTCTTTCTGGCTGGCAAGTCAGTTATTTCCTAGGTAGCATTCTTCTTCAACGATCTCAATTCCTCGTTCATTGCATCTTTCTAGCGGGAATCTACTAAGGCCTCTTGCACACTGTTAGGAATAGATACAGTAGATAATTGATACACAAATGACTTATTTGATTCTGACAGGTGACAGGTAGACACATAATTGTTTAATGGGTATCTCACTCTTGAATCGGAATTTGGCTCACTCACAGAATACTTGTGTTTACACTTAGGATCTGCCTCATAAGTGGGTTTGGGAATATCTCGATTAATACGCTCTGAAAGACAACAGAGTGGAGGTGTATCAGGTGGAGGAGACAATTGGTTATGAGAATTAACAGAAGACGAGTTCATACTTGGACATGATATAACATTAGGAGGCAGTTGCTGCTCGGTTCGATGGCAAATAGTGGGCTGCAGTTCATCATCAAGCCCAAACCTCGTGGGCTGCAGTTCATCATCAAGCCCAAACCTTGTGGGACCCGTGGGCTGCTCTTCCTCCTGCAATGTTTGCTGCTCGTCAGTGAGCTGCTCAGTGGGCCGCTCAATGGGCTGCTCAATGGGCTGATGACCAAAGCACACGGGCTGCTGCCCGTCTCCAGATGCCATGGGCTGATCACCATAACACGTGGGCTGCTGCCCTTCTCCAGGTGCCGTGTACTCCAGGCGTGATGACTGCAATGGTTGCTGCTCATTTCTAGCCACAGGAGAGTAATCAAATTTCAAAACTTCACTATTATCTCGGGTCAGAACTTCACTATTTCGGTACTCCCCCTGAAGTGAGGACGCGGATGATCCAAAAAACATTTCATTCTCATGGAAAATCACATCTTGAGTAATAAACATTTTTTGACTCGAAAGATGATAACAACGATATCCTTTCTGGGTAGTAGCATAACCCAAAAAAACACAACGAATGTCTCGAGGCTCAAGTTTATTATGCCGTTGAGGGGGATGGAGGTGAACAAAAGCAACACACCCCAAGACTCGTGGGGGAAGATTGGGAGGCGGTGGACTGCTAGTCTGAGATGTGAGAGCTTGAAATGGTGTATGGAAGTTGATAGTACGAGAAGGAAGACGATTAATAAGATAAGCTGCGGATGTAAGTGCCTCTCCCCAATAGTGTAGAGGCAGATGGGCCGCAATGAGTGAAGCACGAACCATTTGTAACAGGTGTCTATTTTTGCGTTCAACAACCCCATTTTGTTGAGGAGTATATGGGCACGTGGTCTGATGAACAATACCATGCAGCTCCAGGAAGGAACAAAGCTCTGTATTAACATATTCACCACCATTATCACTTTGAAGAACTTGGATATTACTATTGTATTGCTCAACAACCATTTTATGGAACTGTTGAAAGGCTGAACTAACCTCGTTTTTCGACTTTAACAATATAACCCAAGTCATTTTAGTATAATCGTCAATAAAAGTAACAAACCAATGAGCACCACCAAGAGTAGCTATTTTTGACGGTCCCCGTACATCAGAATGCACAATCATAAAAGGAACGGTACTTTTATTGAAACTGGGAGGAAAAGAAGTTCGATGTCTCTTAGCCATTTCACAAACATCACACTTAAACTGAGAAATATCAGTCTAGACAAATAAATAAACTAGGAAATAACTTATGCAGATAACTAAATGAAGCATGCCCAAGACGCCTGTGCCACATCCAGATGTCTGACACTTTATTAATATCCCCTTGAGAATCATCAACGGAAAGAGCTTGAGTCAGCAAGCTAGAACTACTGGTGGTCAACTCTAAGTAATAAAGTTTTCCTCTTCTAATACCATAACCAATCGTCTTCCGCGTCCGGATGTCCTTAAAAACACAAAAATAGGGCCAAAAAATAACCAAACAATGTAAGGCAAGGGTTATTTGAGCAACGGACAACAAATTATAATTTAGAGAGGGAACCACAAGAACAATGTCAAGTTTTATGGTATCAGAAAAGGAAACAATGCCTTCCCCAATAATAGGGACGACATTGCCATTAGCAACATTGACCTCGGTTTGTGTGGATGTTTTTAATAATGGAACCTGTCCAGAATCACAAGTCATATGTTCAGTAGCTCCGGAATCCATGTATTATTCATAACAGAAGTAGAAGTACTTAGTGCCTTACCATCACTACATGCCGCAGCAATCATGGTAGATGCCTTTTCAGCTATCTGGTCCAAATCATTCTTGGTTTCTGTAACGGAGGCTCGAGATTTGTTACACCGAGGATCACGGGTCTTATCCCAGTTCTCGGGATATCCAATCAGCTCAAAACAGTGACTCTTGGGGTGTCCTGTCATGCCACAGTGTGGGCACTTACCTTGGGGACGATCCTGGCTTGTTTGGCTAAGCCGAGTTTGTCTTGGCCGGTTTTGTGACCCTTCTCGGTTCGACCCAAAAGATGATCCATGAGCCTTTGCTACCATGGTAGCGGGTTCACTCTTGTCAACCTCCGTCTTCATTGCTTCCTTCCGATCAGCTTCTCCACGAACATATGCATAAGAAACCTGAAGGCCAAGTGGGGGGGGGGGGGTCCTTTTGTAGCACTTCTCCACGCACCTGGTCAAACCCATCATCGAGACCACCAAGAAACACATAGACTCGTTATCTCTCAGTGGATTTTTGAAACACTTTGATGTCGTTTTCACACTCCATGGATACTTTATTAAAGTGATCCAATTCTTGGAAAATCTCATTTAGCTCCCCAAAATAGGTAGCCAAAGATCGACCATTCTAACAAAGATGTGATGCCTTTTGATTCAATGAATAAATTCTAGCCTCGTCATTCTTATCAAAGTATGCTGCCTTAAGGGAGTCCCAAATTTCCTTCGATGTAGACAACTGAATGTACCGTTTCATAATCTCATGCTTCATTGAAGACAAAAGCCAACTCTTAATTTTTTGATCTTCAGAGAACCACTCATCATATTTAGGATCGTCTTTGTTAGGTGCCTTGATAGACCCACGAAGATATCCCATCTTCTTCCTTCCAGCAATATGGATTTGAATGAGAGGAGCCATAAATCATAGTTCTTTTCATCCAAAACCATACCAATATTAAAGCTTGAATTCTTTAACTGCATCATAATTGGAGCAGATGCTGGAACAATCTTAGAACCTGTCCCTTTTTCTTCAGCCATCTCTCTTGTCGTTATAGCCTAAAAACTGCAACTTGGTAATTGACTAATAAAAATTGGGCAGAAAAACTTGCGGCGTTGATGGGACTCCGGAATAGTTTGAACAAACTGACAAAACAGGGGGCAGCAACAATTTCACAATTGCTCGCTGCAATCGATCAGGAACACGGGCAGCAACAACTCCTCTAAGTTGCTCGCTGTAATTGATCAAGGACACGGCATGAAAAAAAAAAAAGTTAGGGCTCGGTGTTTTCCTTTTCTAACCCGGCTCTGGTGCCAAGAAGAAAGAATGCTTTTCAATAATATTATTTCATCTCAAAACAAAGGTATATATACAACCCTATACAACCATATACAATCCTATCAGAATAAAGGAAAGAATAATTACATCCTAAACTAGGAAACCAAATATGGTAGGAATCCCACAATTATAGTAATTTTAATATAAGTCAACAATCATGAAATTAAGTTACCGTGATAAGCTTGCAATACTGTCATCGTGATGTTCTAGTTGCATGTAAAATTCTGTCGACATTAAGCGAAGATGACAATGATCAATTACGAAAGCACATCAATATTCATTTGATTCGGTTTAGCAAAATTCTGCCATCGTCTGCGAAAAGTTTTTGGTTTCAATATAAGAGAAAATAGCCAATACAAGATAGTATTACGAGTCTCCATTGAAGACCCTTTGAGTTAAGGAACAAATGCCTTTCTGCCTGCCTTGAAGCATCCACCAACCAACCATATTCCTACTACTAGACTCCAACCCAAGTTCTATGTAGATGCCATTAGGCATTGGTGCATGAATGTATTGCCCTAATAAGGGAACAGTCTTTGTCAATTACCAAATAGAAGAAAACTGTCATATGTCCACCAGACTAATGATTGTACAATTATAGTATAGGATAATGTACGAGTATGGATGGACTGGGCAGTATTTGACGAATCCGGATCCTCTTTGTGAGGATTCTGAGGATCCGTGAATCATATCCATTCATCGTACATCATGAGGTCAGAAATCATTTTAAATATTTTTATTTAAAATTAAATACAAACAGTACCTGACAAAAACTAATCGCACGATGTACGATGAATGGACACGATTTACGGATTCCCAAGATCTTCACCAAAAATATTCGGAGAGGATCTTATTGGGTATTTGACATATTTTACTATATGACATGGTTCAATAAAAAAAAAATCATCTATTTCTTATTTTTACAAGGCGAAGAAAAACAAATAACATCTTTACTGTTATCTCTACTAATTAATAAAACACTCATTGTCAATCAAAACCCTATGAAATTACCAGTTTAACCCTGTAATTAAAACAGAACATGAATAAGAAATATGGGGTAGAAACATAATTTCACACAACGAAATTTTGCTGTTATTTTTTCAAAGCCTCACCTACATGTAATCCTAACATATCTCTATTTTTTTTTTTTAAAAAAAAAAAAAAAAAAAAAAACACATCCCGCTCCCATATTCTCTATCACTCTCTTCATCTCTCCTTCTATTTCAAAAACAAAAATAAAAATTTTTCTCACACACTTTGTGTGTGCCTATATGCTAGTTTAAATGAATAAAACGTGTTTAAGTATCATTGAGCCACATTAAAAAGTATATGTCGGTACTTAAGTATTATCCTAAACTATATTACGTTAAAGAATCTCTTATCATACTTCTTATTTTTAAGTTAAATTTTAGGATTAATCTCAGTTTATTACTTTAAAGTTTCTTATTTTTCAACATTTGGTACATGAAGTTGTTTTTTTCATTCCAAAGTGGTACATAAAGTTATAATTTTGGGACACTTTCATACATTTGTTAAGGTTGATGTTAAATTTGCCGTTAACTGCAATGACTAAATGCCACGTGGATATTAAAAAAAATAAATAAAAAAAAAGTAATAAAAAAAAATTATTTTAAAAAAATTAAAAAAAGCCTTTTGGATGTCTTCTCCCTCACCCCTTCTGACCCCCCTCCCTTCTCTCCTCTACACCCACCCTTCCCCCTCCCTTTTCGACTCCACCTACTCTCTCTCTCTCTCTCTCTCTCTCTCTCTCTCTCTCCCTCCCACATCCGAAAACCCTTCCTTCCCTCATTTGGTCTTCCTCTGTTTTCCCGCATCATCCAACGGTTGGACTCGGCGCCTCTTTCTTTCTCCCCCCTCTTCGCCTTCTCTACCAAACCCTAACCCCCAAATTCCAACCTCCCACCATTCAATCCAACCTTAATCCCCCCCCCCTAAATTGAACCCTAACTCGACCTTGTTCACCTCTAATTGCCTCCAATTCCACTTTGCCCCGACTCATTTCTTTAAAATTCCAACCATGCCCAAGACTCTCGAAGCTTTGCGGGATTAATAATATAATGATCGAATCGTTGAAGCACTATACAATTAATTTTATGGGTTTAAGCAATGTCGAAGCTTCGCAGAGGAGCACGTCGAGGCCGTGCTAGGGTAGCAAGCAAGCCCTCCGACCTACCGCATCAACTGCGGAGGACTGGTGCCATCGTCGCCCGAGAAGTCGTCACCGAGGCCGTGATGAGGGGGGTGAGGGAGGGAGGGAGGGAGGGAGAGAGAGAGAGAGAGAGAGAGAAAGAGAAATGGAGTGGGTGGAGTCGAAGAGGGTGGGGGAAGGGTAGGTGCAGTGGTGAGGCCTAGACGCCCAAAAGTTTTTATTTTTTTATTTTTTTATTTTTTAATATCCACGTGGCGCCTGGTCATTGTCCAAGTAGATGCCACGTCATCAATTAATGGAAAATTTAACAGCAACCTTAACGGATATATGAAAGTGTCCCAAAATTATAATTTTATGTACCACTCTGGGATGAAAAAAAATAACTTCATGTACTAAATGTTGAAAACAAAGAAACTATAGGATAATAAACTGAGCTTAACCCTAAATTTTAACTAAAAAGACTACAAAGTTATTTACGAGGGCTTCTCTCCTCTCTTTTTTTCCCTCCCCTCCTATTTTAACGGTCACGGTCACGGTTAACCAAGTTAACATCTTAAATTAATTTTTTATAGAAAGAGAAAGATAAAATAGAGAATGTAAGAGGAGGGGATGGAAGGAGATGGAAAGAGGAGAGGAGAGAATTCTAGTATTTGAGGGCCTACAGATGAGCAGGGATTGATGACTGGTCCAAATTGTCCATGAAGGGGAAAAAGGGTCTCCAAGCAGCAAGAAAATAATTTGAAGCAAACACGAGAGGAATACATTGATAAATCTTATTATCATAAACAACTACATGAAAATTTCGAAAGTTCAGAACTTCCGGCGAATAGGATAAATGTGCTGGGATTGATGGCTGCTTCAAATTGTCCATGGAGGAAGGGAAAAGGCGTCTCCAAGCAGCAAGCATATACCAGGTGGTCGTACTAGTGAAGAAAACAAAAGAAACTGGATTTTAGATGTCAGCTGGAAAGATGTAACTGCTTCCAGTACAGAAAAGTCAGCTAAACCTTCAGAATCATTCACCAACAAATCGCCATTCAAGTTCGTTTTTTGTTTTTGTTTTAGGCATAGAGGTTGAACCCTCATATTTTGGCATAAGCCAGCTTTCCCGTTTCACCTAAAAACAAGCACGATGATATATTCGTGAATGATGATTAATTCTTGACGAGTAATCCATTTCTTTTTTGGTTGAAATGAATTAAGCATACACCTCTGCTGCATACAGCACCGATATCTAGCATGAAACAGGCTAACCCTTGCATTGAACGGAAAAACTGCTTCATGAGGCACTAGAATTCTTAAACCTGCGTTCAGTAAAGCTAGTCACGGTAGCCGAAGCCGAAGCCAAAGGCTTCCCAAACTTATGGACACACTTCACATAAACGAAGATAAGTTTCACTTCGTTTACTGCTTTGTAACGACTAGTAAGAGAAGCATCTGATGGGCAAACGAAGGCTTGATTCATGCTTCCCAACCCCTCAAGAGTGTAGCACGCACGACTCGGTTCACCCCGAGAGTAAAAGCTCCCATTCGCAAGCTGCGTTCATGAGTTTGACACAATGCCTTGATGTCAAGGAAGGCCTTGTGCATGTACTTTTAAGCTCACGGTTAACCTTGTCTTCTTCCCACATAAATCCTTGAATATTCTGCAGACAAGAGACAAGACTATTTCAAGACTCAGTAATTTAGATAATAGGCATATATCACACACCGCAATAGCTTCCTTTTACCTGAACCCATTCGAAGTAGCTCACCGTCACACTGCCAACATTTGCATATATGTCGGGGAGAATAACAACTCCCTTCTGGGACAAAATCTGCAGAAGAGGGATTTTGTACCAAAGTAGGAGATTTCAGCAACCAGTATGCTAATTTAAGTTAAGAAATTATTATTACCTCATCTGCTTCCGGGTCAGTTGGATGATTTGCAGCTTCTATTATGAATTTTGCCTTCACATCAGCTGCATTTTCCCTTAAATATAAAAAAATGAATAAATTATCATCAAACAATAGGAAAATAAAAGGAAAATAGCAGTGAGGGGAAAAAATATAAAACAATTTTGACACGAAATTCTGCTTCTGACAGAGCCTGTTTATGACGTTAAGGAAGCAGAGTACATACTTGTTGATGACTCCCCTTAAGGCACATGGAATGAGAACATCACATTCATGAATAAGCAAGTCATTTGGGTCCATTGCATCTCCAACTTGGAATTCCTTCAAACTTCTATGGTTTCCTTGTGCTTCAGAAGAGCTGGGATGTCGATTCCAGCAGGATTTCTAATTGCACCTGTGATGTCACTAACAGCAATGACATGACCCTCTCTATCATGGATCAACTTGGCTGCCCATGAGCCCACATTTCCGAAACCCTAAAATGTATCAACAAAGTTAGAAAAACAGATATTCATGTCATCACGCATATGGCCTGGGAAAAATAAATTTTTACCATGATTTAGGACATACCTGTATAACAAACTTCATACCAGAAATTGACTTTCCGTATTCACCAAGCAAAGACTCGGTTGCAAAAACCACCCGAGTCCAGTCGCAGACTCCCTTCCAAGCGAACCCTCAAGATCCTTAAATGGAAACACGACGAGTAAGAAATAAAATTCTAGTTTCTTTTAGAATTATGGATCATTTGATTCCATTTAGTGGACATAATCATAAACCGTCTGTGGGTGTGCGGTACTTACAACAGGTTTTCCTGTCACAACTGCAGGTGAATGCCCATGAAACTTTGAGTACTCATCAAAAATCCAAGCCATTGTCTGCACAATTTGAAGAATTAAGCAAGTCTAGTTTATAAACTTTATACCAAAGATAACAATGTATTTATCATTTTTGACCAACAAAGACCGTACTCTTAATTTAGTTTGACGGGAAACAGGATACCTGGGAATTAGTTCCCATGTCAGGGGCAGGAACATCCCTGTGAATTCCAATGAGATCATGGATCCTCTGAGTGAAAACACGAGTTAAACATTCTAACTCACTGATACTCGGGTCCCTTGGGTTGCAGCCAGCCAATCCCACCCTTAGCTCCACCATAAGGAATGTTCACTACGGCTGTCTTCCACATCATCAACTGAGCTATAGCATTCACTTCATCTGGATCAACCTTGCACCATTGAATATTTGATACTTCAGTACCAATGGATATTAAGAAAGCTTAAATGCAGAAATTACTAGAATCTGTATACGCAGAATTAACTTCACAGAAGCATCAATGGTAAATAATTACGCAACACGTGCTATAGCCAGTTGAATATTTTTCTGAAAATAAAACTGTTACGGTGACCTGTATGTGTGGGTTTGAAGACATGTAGAGAAAACTATTAACCAGAATTGTATGTTTCAAGTTCTTATTAAAGTTACTGCTAACAGCAGCACCTTCTTTGTTTGGTGCCCAAGTAAAATTTTTAATTTTTAATTTTTGTTCAAAGTAGAATTTTATTAACGCTGATAAAAGTAGCACTTGTTAAGGACATCTTTTTGCAATCTAATTACTCTGTCAATTAGCTGACAATAATTGAACATACCAATTACTAGAACTACAAACAAAATGAGTTGCTATAACAATTGGAACTCACCATTGGCACAGACTAGGTAATATATCCAGCACTCGCTATCTCACTCAGGTTTCCCCTTCCAAATGTTGCATACTCCTAGAGGTTCTATATATTTATGGTGTGCCCAACTCAAAAGGGAAACGGATGATCTACGGTTACACAATAATAAATCAACAAGACGACAACCAAAGACGTCTGCAATGGTCTCACAATCATCCACAAATCACCATTGATGTTTGGGCTTCACATTATACATCCAATCAATGCCGTTACATAAGGCGTTTATAACCAATCAATCATTATACATAAAACCAATTCTACGTAACACAATTGTCATTCATCAAGCAACTTAAAGGCATTTTCCGGAATTTGGAGAAAATACTTTTCGCTCTATAGAAAAAACATCAATTTTGGCAAAAACCAATCAAACACACAAGTAATATTGCCCATGTCCCCTTCACAGGTTTTCTAGTTAATGAAGGGAGAATGCAACCTCATTTCTAAGAAACCGCTCTTTATTATATCAAACATCTTGAAGCACACGGATATACTCATAAAAAATAAAAAAAATAAAAAAAAATAAAAAACGGAAACACGGGTTTGGCAGACGAAATGTGAGGCAAACATCGACAGTGGAACCGAGAATCCAATTTAAATTTTCCCCAGTGATTGGGAGCATGTATCCATCAAGGTTAAGCTAATTATAAATATAACCAAAAGATAAAAAAACGAGATGAATAAATGCGATATGCAATAAAGACCATAAATTGGAATCATAATATCAACAGGTTAAGGGGGTGTATTCAACTGGGAACTTGAGAGATTTTAATGAATTTATAAATCCATAGATTTTTATGGAGTTTAACTGATTTATAGAGATTCTATGTAAAATTTTAATTCAATTCCCTCGAAATCTCATGGAAAGAGGTGAGATTTGTGGATGCTTAAAATACACTGCAAAATCTCTCCAATTCCCTCTAATTGCTCAACTTTTTCAAATTCTCTAAATTCTAATTCTAATTGAATACACCTAGAATGTTATAAACTTCTTTAAAATTCTAATTGAATACACCTGGATTTCTAAGGATTTTAATAAACTATCTTAAAATTTTGATTGAATACACATTGCATTTCAGAGAATTACTTAAAATCCTGATTGAATACCCCTAGATTCATTAAAAGAATTAAAATCCCTTAAAATCCCAATTGAATACACCCCCCTTAATCTGTTGATATTATGATTCCAATTTATGGTCTTTACAGGGCTGGCCCTAAGATTTCAGGGGCCCTGTGCGAAAGTGAATTGGAGGTCCTAAAAAGCACTAAGAATTGTATTTTTTTTTATTTTTTTTGTTCAAAAAAATAATTTTAGTTTTTTTCCTTAACTATTTAGAGGGTCAAAGTTCGAATTTTCATGTTATTGTGTGAAATTTTTATATTATTTTGTGGAAGCTTATGCATTTAATAAAAATAAACTGAAAAGATGATGGAGACGAGTTTCAAACCCATTTCCTAGGCCGCTATAAATAAGCAATAATACCACTTGCGCTCAGACTCAAGTTTGTAATATTCTACACATACTACTATATATACGTAAATGCATGCAAATTTGAAAAATCGGAAGCCCTTCCGATTTGGGAGCCCTATGTGGTGGTACCTATTGCACCCCCTCAGGGCCGGCATTGGGTCTTTATTGCATATCACATTCATTCATCTCGTTTTTCTTATCTTTTGGTTATATTTATAATTAGCTTAACCTTGATGGATACATGCTCTCAATCATTGGGGAAAATTTGAATTCGATTCAATTTAAAATAATTAACTTTTTAGCACATATATCCCACTATTTATATAATGACATGTGATATACCATCTCGTGTACCGGTCACATTGAAAAATCTCTCCAACAATGGGCAGTGAGTAACCCTTAACTTTAATTACTCAAGATCAAGAAAAGATGAGGTGGTCTTGTTTTAATTGAGGTAGATAGGAGACAAATCATAGGCTTATTGAGCATCTCAAATGAAGAGATACAAATTTAATATGTAAAACTCATATTTACATCTTCGGAATATATAAATATAAGCTATACTTCAATAAGAGAGATGAAAATTTAGAATCTCATTTATTTTTGGGAACTTTAACGAAAAACTTTCGGTACTGTTCACTTTTAATAAAAAACCACATTTTCATACTAAAAAGTCAATTCTGGTACAACTCACTTTACCCTTTATTTTGTCCTTATCGTTAAAACTCAAAATTTTTAAATCATTTTTATTAGTTTTCCTTTTATTTTTTTTCTTTTTGACTAACGGAGCCCGCCTTCTAAAGATGTAAAAAAAGTGTAAATATACATTTTTGTTTCACCTTTTGGAGAAGATGGATAATTTAATTCCACCATTAGAGAGCTTTCCAAAATCAATATAAATGCTCATTTCAAGACATTTTGCTTGATGCTCTACTTAACTTAAAAGAAAAGATACTTGTCTACTTACATTAATAAGTCATTAATTCTCATTTGCCAATCTTAGCTTGACATGACGAAGGGTTTGCATAAAAGTGTGTCATGAAACAAAAATATTACTCTTATTATCTAGATATATCGTCATTTGTACTATATCTCTAATAGAGATAGGATCCACATGCGTTGGCGGACCTTATCTCTATTAATAGTACAAATAGTAGTATAACTAGATGGTAAATGTAGTATTACCCGTCATGAAAATGTCTTTAGAGGCAAGGGGTCAAGGGTTGTTAATTTACGAAGTGATTTTCCTAGTGATGTGTAATTGTCTATCCCCCTCCTATAGAGATTTACATATTTAGGAAGGCCCCATGTCGTCTTCGGGTCATACGCAGCCTCTAAGCATAACATGCATGCGTAGGAGAGAATTTCAATCCGGAGATTCGAATAGTCCTTCCTCAATTTAAAGTATAAAAAAACTTGATATAAACATCCTCATAAGATCTCCTATTTCTCTCTTTAGAAATCTGCCCACCTAATTTGATTGTATGCTAGGGTTGTTTTTCCCTGCTTTTGCAAGGTTTTGGTCTTTCCTTTAGTCAGTTCTAGGCCCTTACATTCTTCGTGCGCAACTAATCCTTACATTTATCGTGCTTTTAACTCTATGTGATGTGAGTTTAGGTAGATAATATAAAAGAATTCAAGTAATTTTGGACGGCAATAAAGGAATGTAAAAGAGACTTTGCCATCACACAAGACAAGACAACATAATAAGTTTCACCGATATTGTCGACGTTTGGATTAATTAATTTATATAAAATGCATCTAAGACCGGGTTCTAACATATACAATTAAACAGACTTCGTTCCAACCAAAGAAGTGATGTGAGAATTCACTTTTGGCCTTCTCTGTTTGGCCTCACATCTTTGCCAACATCTGCCACCTACACAAAGTTTATAAATCCCTCTTACCACCAAACAATGAACCTCTCTCCCTCACACAGACACAGAAACGGACACAAGCACACAAACTCTCTCTCTCTCTTTCAAACGCCAGCCAAAATGGTAACAAACAATATATGCTTGGTACAGATTAGTACGTGCTTGATATGGTATGGTAGTTTAGTTAACTGATCAGTTGATTTTTTTTTTTTTCAGGGAACATGGAGCAAAGAGAAAGGGGTGCTGGTGAGCGTGTACGTAGAGAAGCCGAAGAGGCACCACCACCACAACCACCATCATATTCATCACGCCGTCAAACGAGAGATAATTCATTACAGGCAGGGTGCCGGCGGAAAAGGGTACATAATTAGCAGGAGAGCAGAGCTGCTTCAGTACTCCCAATACCTTCGTCAATCTGCTCGATCAGCACCGCCATCCACACCCTCGTCAAGGCCAAACATTACCAGTAGTCAACAGCCTCATACCCACCAGGTACCTTAAATTCCTTTTGTATGAGTGCTAGTGTGTTAATACAACTGTCAACTGCGTTAACTAATACAAAGTTTTAGGAAGGAATTTCGCATTAGGAACAACAAATTAACATCATAATATCACCCTTGGACTTTGAGCCGTTGTATTGCCGGACACTCTTCATCGTCCGACGAGTCAAACATCAACGCTTATTATATATTCTTGCTTGGTTCACGCTCCCATTTTCTTTCCCCTACACCCCTTTTTTAAGCTTTAAATTGAATAAATCAAAGGAGAATCGAGTGATGAAAATTATTGGAAGTGTGCAAACATAGAAAACGAATTGTGGAAATTATTTCCATATTTCTTTCTGCCACTCTCTCTCCTTTTCCTCCTCCATGAGTTTTAGAAAATAAAAATCCATTTGTAGAAACTTGGTGTCACTTGTCAATTGGAAGAAGCCATGGTAAGCAATTAAAAATGTAATATTAGATTGGCTAATAAAGTTGTTGATAGGTAGTGGGTGTGCGCAGAAAGCCGAACAAGAGTTCAAAAGCTCCAACCTGCTTTGGCAACTGGAAATTACCAAACGTTTTTGGAATTTTCCAAGCTAAGAAAGGGAGGAAGACAAGGAAGATGCCTTGGGGTAACAGTAGAACCACCACCAGTAAAATAAAAGCTGCTGTAAAAAGCCTAAAGGTAACTGAAATTTTACTTTGCAGTCTTAATTAATTCATTTATTTCTCTCGTAGTTTTTTTGTTAATTGGTTTAAAGCAAAAAGTATGATAAAGCATAAAATCGAGCGCAATAGCATTTTAGGATTTATATAACGAATCTCATTTAGTGGGATAAAGATTTATTGTTGTTGTTGGTTTAAAGTAAAATGTAAAAAACTGCAATCCTTGCAGGTGCAAAAGCAGCGGAGCCTTTTTTCCAAAGTTTTCTCAGCACCAACAAAGCGATAGTGAAACACTAGCAACCCATGTCATTTTTTACAGATACCAGTTTGTGATATTTATTGCTGAAGAAATAATTTTCGTCATGACGACGGATGCAAATTTCAATTCATTTGAAAACAATCTAACTAGTGATGCTTAGCTTAAAAGAAATTGAATTTGAGTTGGACATTTGATGTACAAAGCACCTGGTTTCGTTAGGGGTAATCCATCACCGAGAGCTACATATTGCTCGCATCTACATTGCTAAAAACTGGGAAGCAGGCACATATTATAATCATGTGAAAATGATCTTTGAGAATTACGTCTATAGCATATTTCAGCTAATGATACAACAACCTCTGAATTCCATGCTGCAAAATTGGCTGTTCAAAAGCTGCTGCTCATGTCTTGGGTTTAGAACGTTTCTCGTGTATAGCCAAGCCAACACAGAAAGTGTGGTGCTTAAAAATTAAAAGCCATTGCCTATCGGGATGATCTCTGCTGTCGAGTATACTCCCACAGAGCAATGGCACCGCTGACATGAACATTTAGAGATCTAACAACTCCCAGCTGTGGAATCTCAATGCAAGTATCCAGAATACGGATGATATCCACCGGTATACCTTCCTTTTCACGCCCAAGGACCAGTACCTATTCCATGGGTTGGATGAAAAATGAGTAAAGCTACAATGTCAGCAGCACTTTCCCAAATCCAATCACCATTGCCAAATTGAAAATTAAAGACTGGATTCACAGAGTAACGCACCGTCGTTTTAGGAAAGCTATAAGAACACAAAATATGGTCATGCAAAACCTAATTGGGAATAAATACAGGGATTTAAAAATTTGCTCGAGGGCAGTTACTAACTACATTCTCTTAAAATGAGGTTACGGCGTTGTTATTATTAATATTGTTGATACTTGGACCTTATAGCCCTCAGCATGTTGTCGATAAACATATATTCTTCGGAAGTCTTCTATATATATCATATAAACATATATGAATGATAATTGGATAATTCTTAAAAATAAAAAAAATAGAAGTTTCGATCATTGGACCACATCTCAAGATTGGTCAACGACAATGCTTACTAAAAAAATAAACCAATGTTCCAAAGAAATCAACAGTTTATCGTTCACCAGAAAACGTATGTTCTCTTCCCAAAGTCCAAATTTTGGTACGGCCCAAAACTCCCAAATTCACATACTCACTCACTCACGGAGGAACACTGAATAAACATAACTCATATATCTCCAGATCTCTCCCACTTCCTGGCAGTCACAACAGACTCACAATGAATCACGCTTTGGTCATTTTTTCACCACTCTAGGTACCAAAGTCAACCATTTAGTTTAGGAATGTAATCCTATAATTGATTCCTTGTATAATTGGGATTCTTATTTCCTATTATGTGGGATATTGTACAACTATATATTTACCTCTTAAAGAGAAAAATAAACATACAATTAAAATCCTAAACACTTTTATCTTGGTATTGATAACTAAAGAGAAATCATGATTTCCAAGAAGATTGAGAATAAAAAAAAATGAAGAACTGAGTAAAATGAAGGCAAGAAAGAGAGAAGCTTGTAGAGCATGATGAATATTTCAGTGTAATGATTGATACAAATACAAGCGGTTGAGCTACTATTTATAGCTAAAAACCAGCTGTCAAACTTAGTAACTAAGCTAACTAAAAGCCTACATGTACAATCTAACAAAGTAACGGAAAATATTACATTATGTTAATACTCCCCCTTAATCTCAGCTGGGATATCCCAGTCTGAGATTGGAACAATGCTGAACAAATAAAGGACTGTGTAATCCCTTTGTTAGTACATCAGCAATCTGAGCCTCTGTTGGAATATACTAGACTTTCAAATCTCCTTTTTGCACTCTCTCCCTAAGAAAATGAAAATCAGTATCTAAGTGTTTAATCTTGGTATGAAATACAAGATTAGAACACAAAGCCAGTGTGGAAAGACTATCACAATGCAGCAATGGTGCAGAAGGAAGAAACAAATGAAGATCTTTCAAAACCAATCTTATCCAGGCAATATCAGCCGCTGCATTGGCTAAGGCTTTATATTCAACCTCGGTTGAACTTTGAGAAACACTTCCTTGCTTCTTTGATTGCCAGGAAATAGGATTAGGCCCCAGAAATATGACATATCCAGTTGTGGATCTCCTTGTATTTATATCAGCCGCCTAGTCAACATCACTGTATGCAAAAAGTTCCAAAACCTTAGCACTAGAATATGTAATTCCACAAGTTAATGTACTTTTTAAGTACCTTAGAATCCTCTTCACCAGACAAAAATGAGCTTCAATAGGAGTAGTCATAAACTGACATGCATAATTGACAACATATGCAATATCTGGCCTTGTAAAGGTTAGATATTGCAATGCACCCACTAAACTCCTATACATAGTAGGATCAACCAATGGTTCTCCCTCATCTTTCAATAACTGAGTATGTGGTTTACTAGGAGTGGAATAAGGTCAACAATTCACCATACCTGCCTGGTTAAGAAGATTAGTCACATATTTGGACTGATTAAGAAATATAGCTCCATTGTCTCTGTAAGTGACTTGAAGTCCAAGAAAATAAGTCAGTTTCCCTATGTCTTTCATGTCAAACACATGTGCCAAGTCATCTATTACTTCATGTACTAACTTGGAACAAGAATCGGTAATTATGATATCATCGACATAGAGTAATAAGATCACTACATCACCGCCATTGACTTTCACAAATGAACTTGGATCTGAGTGAAAGGTTTGAAACTCCAAAGTTGGAAGATAGCTAGTGAATTTTGCATTCTAGGCTCATGGAGCCTGTTTCAATCCATACAGAGATTTGAGAAACTTACACACATGATGAGGGTATTTAGAGTCTTGAAAGCCTGGAGGTTGTTTCATAAAGACCTCTTCTTGTAACTCTCCATGGAAAAATACATTTTTTTACATCCAACTACCTTAATTCCCATTTATACATTACTGTAAGTGATAGAACAAGTTTAACAGTTCTATGTCTAATTGGACTGAATGTTTCTTCATAGTCTTTGTTCTTGATTGTACCTTTGTGCAACTAGTCTAGCTTTGTATCTAGACACTTTTCCTTCTTGATCTTTCTTGATCTCATACACCCATTTGCTCCCTATGACATTTTGATTTGCTGGAGGAGGTACCAACTCCTAAGTACCTTGTTTCTGAAGTGCATTAAACTCCTCTATCATAGCATTTCTCCATGATTCAGACATGACAACTTGTTTATAATGTGAAGGCTCAGAGGGCTCATGAATATCAAGCACAGCAGTAAAACCACTAAAAACTACATCATCATTATATGGTATGAGATTTACTTCTGTACTAGATAGAGGAACATGATAAGCTGCATAATCCCTTCTTTGAATTGTGCCACTTTTCAACCTTGTGATCATATTATGCTCAGAAGAAACAATTGGTGCAATACTTGGAGTTACAAAACTAGACATATATGTTGGAAATGTGCCCTAAAACCAATCATATGATGATACTTTATGGACATTTCACATGTTAAACTAATCTAGTTTAATATTAAGGGCAAACATTATTGTTTGAGCCGTCTCATATAAATGTTATATGCTTAAACGATAAGTCCAAGGAATATGTGATTGGAAGAATGCGATCTAAAGAAGTTAGATTCATGAGACCATTCTTTCGTTGACACATCCTAAACGTTCCTGATCATAGGATTGTCAATTGGGCATTGACAGTCCGTTAAGATCAGTACGTGCTATGTCTTCTCTCAGGGAGAGTGACTAGTCTCGAGTCATTGGTGTGTGTGACATCAAGACAAGTACGTAGGTGCTCAATAGAGAATGAGTTCACTGAACACGATCAACGAAGAGTTCTCATATTCATGTCACATGAGAACTCATGGTTGGGATAATGCAAATTAGTCTTTTGACCTGAGGCATCACAGTTGTCTTGTGGTTAGGTCCTTAATCTTTGATTATGTCAAAGTCACTCCATCAGGAGGGTGTCCACGGCATCGTTGGGGTTAAGCCACTTAGCCATGGAGGCAAGTGAATGCGCAACAAGGGATCTCTAACCTTCAAATTGTTTGAGGGAGAATACTCTATGATATGATTAAGAATCTTTGGCCAAAGTATGAATGAGATTTAGGAATGTGTTCCAAATCACATTCAAGGTAATCATATAAGCACAAGACTCACATTGGATAGTAGACATGAATAAACTATCAAACCAAACAATGTGGTCAAGAGTATTGTATTAGAGAAAGACCGTATTGCATTTGTAATCCTAAAACTGAATAGGTTCTCCACCTCTTCTGATTAGCTTGGGTAACCATGACATGCTGCTAGGCGTCAACCATGGTTTGTGGAAGCCCTAAAAGTGTATTATCACTAACGGGAGAATTGAAAGTAAGTTCCAATTCACAATCGATTTGAAAGAGTTTGAATCGCCCACTGCCTCGCTAAAATGAACCTAATGGATCGTACACCGTGTAAGGTAGAGATTGAAGATTCAACGGAGGTGAGTAAGAATAATTAAATGGTTTAATTATTTATGGCAATGATTAATTAATATGATTATTAATCAAACAAATAAGTTCGTTAAAAGACCTCGAGATAGTTTTGGACCTTAAGGCCCAATGGGCTTCGAACGTCAAGTCCATTGACTTAAGTTGTGTGACAACTTAATGAATAATGATTCACAAAGGCCCAAATAGCCCAATAAATCCCATGTTAAAGAAGGATTGGTTTTGGACTTATTTACAAGTTTGCCACTCAAATGAATTAAGGAATAAGTATGACTTTATAGCCAAAATTCATTAAGGGTAATTTTTGGGGAAAGGATGAGAACACAAGCTCTCATTTCTCTCTAAAATTTCAGCCACCTTGGAGGGATCATCTAGCAATCAAACTCCTCCAAGGTCACTCATTTCTTCTACAATATGCCTTGGTGTGGAGACTTAGAGGTTTTCAATTTTGGGAACTTGGAGAAACCTTTTCATCCATCCAAATCCATGGATCTAAGATGCAAGGAATGAAGGCCCTCTCTTTGGGTGATTAGCCTTTGCTTATGCAAAGAGGAATCTACAAAGGTATTGATTTCTCAACTCACTTTGTTTTGAGTTGAGTCTTGGTTCACCTATCTACTAGGCTTTGAAGTTCATGGGTTAAGTTTTGTTTTTGAGTGCATATAAACATGATTTCGCCTTTTAATTGTTAATTGCATGTTGTTGATGTTGCTCAAATGAACTTGTTTTTCACAAATTTTCCTTCAAGTGGTATCAAGAGCCTAAGTCTAGTAGTTGGTGAATCCTTTTAGGTTTTGTAGTTCATAGTTTGTGATTTGAATGTTGTAATTGTTACAAGCTTTATTCTTGCTTCTTTGAATGTAAATTTTGTTAGAAAATTTGCCATCTCAAATGTTGTAGATGTAGTTCATATGAGCATGAATTTTGGAGCTAAATTTTGGTGCCATGTTTTTGGGGAAATTCGGCCAAATCCAAAGGGTGGATTTTTGGGTTCTTGTTTGACTTGTTAAAAGTGTTTTAAAGTGACTTTTGGAACCCCTATATACCCTAGTATGGTTGTATGTTATTTCCCTTAAGTTTGAGTGGTTTTGGGATGTTTTTGGGTGCAGAATGTTCATGGAGCTCTTATGGGTTTTTCATGAATGTTCTTCATTGTTCTTGATATGTTCTTGCCAAGAACAAAATGTTTGGTGTTTTGATTCAAAGTTTTGATTTATTTCATAAAGTTTTTGTTTTGAAATATTTCTTATGTTTAAATATATTAGATATTTATTTTGAAAAATTAAAGAAATTTTAGTGGGTAGGTGTGTGATGATTTATTCCATTTCACACACCCCACTTACAAAAACTTTGAAATTTTTTTTTATTACTTTGCTTCAAAACCGGCCACCCTACTCAATTAGGGTCCTTGTGGGGCTTTTATGCAATTACATAAAGTTTTGATACTTTTGTGTATTTGTACTTTGACCCAAAAGTTTACGTTTTTACGTAAAGGTCCAAAATCACTAAAAGGACAAATTGTTTTGCTCCTTTAATGAAGTTTTAGCTTTTGTGGAAATTTTTGGGTTCTAGTTGTAATTACATGAAGTAGTGGACTTTTGTGTTTTTACAAAGTGACCCCAAAAGTTTAAGTTTTTGCAAAATAGCCCAAAAGTTGAGGTTAATTGCACTATGGCCCAAACAAGTTGAGGTCATAGCATTTTGGCCCAAATTAGGTAGAGAACAAAATTGTTTTGTCTCTTTAAATGAGAATTGGATTTTCATTTCATTTAGCTCCATTTAAATCAATTCTATGGATACAAAAACCAAATGAAAATGTTGCATTCAAGTTTAATTAGTTAAAGCGTTAATTAATTAAAGAAAGGGTGATTATGAACCTAAGCCTACTATAATTGAGCTATGTGAAAGGCCGTTTCAAATTTGTTTGAACCATGGGAATGTGTAAATTAAATTTTGGTTGTAATTTGATATGATCAATTGTTGTAAAAGAGCATAAGCTCTTCTTTACTTTAAAGTAATTTGATTTGATCAATTGTTGTAAAAGAGCATAAGCTCTTATTTACTTTGAAGTACTCCTTTCTTGTTTTATTCAATATGCATGAAATTGGAGTAGTTGGGTCCAACGCCCAATAAGACAACACGCCTTAATGTGATTAAACGCGTAACTAAAATCAATCACCATCCCTAGACCGAGATTCAACACTAGGCTCGTGTTGAATCGAATCAAAAGTTCATAGTCATCCTAAGGCCCTAAGGCAACTATATAGTCCATCAATGAATGCAAATCTTATGTTAGTAGTACCATATAGTCTTGCTTTAAAAACCGTTTTAAAAGCATAGTGGGAGTATTATATACTACTAAATCAATCATATGGACCAATAGTTGTAATAGGACCAAAATGTTTTAATTGGATTAAAATGTATGTTTATATGTGATGAGACCTAAAACCCTCAACAAACGAATATTAAGTTGATAAACGAGAGATGTTTTGAACATTTCTTCGTAGGCGTTCCACCGTGGTGGGCTCCAATTGTTTGTGACTCATGCACCGGCTTCACCCTATAATGGGGAAGTACAAAGTATGTGCTTACATCCAGGAGGAGTCCATAAACATATGATGAGGTGAGTGTAGACAACGAGTATGACCAACATGATATAATTCTGAGGTTGTGCTTGAACCTCTACATAAACTAAGCATGGTGGGAATAACTTAACTAAGTGCAATGGTGCCAACATGATATAATTCTGAGGCATTCATTCTCTAGAGGCCAAACTAGATGGGTAATTACAAGAGTTGTAAATGACTAAAGTGTTATTCTCTCATCATTATTTTTGCTAACCAACATGATATAATTCTGAGGTGGGCTTGGTAATGGTGAGTCTCCTATGCCCCGCTAAGAGTTCAACAAAACTCTCGAATTCCGATGAGGGATATGGAATTTGCCAAAAATAGTGGGTGGTGCTATTTGATTTAAAGACCCGAATCAGATGGCTTAAAATCAATCAATTTATATTCGTTATGTATTTGTTTACCAATATATTTGCAAACGCTATCCAAAACTTGACAAAGAAAAGCCGAATGCTTTAATTTCCGGACTTAGTTCTACAATCCCATAGATTGTCTTTAATGGCTTGTAAATGTAACTAAGTAGTCTCATCCTCACAATCTTCCTATTGATAATGTATCATTGGAAGAATATGTTAGATAAGTCTAACATGAGAAGGACAACACTTTTAATGTCATAATTCTTCAAATACAAATTGTTGTATGAAGAAATGAGAGTTGCCTTGAACAACTCTTGAAAGTTTGTAATTATGTTTAGAACATAATGGTTGGTTGACAAAAAATAATCCATCAACATGGACTTATGATGATTTTGAATCATTGAGTGTTGAAGTGTTAAACCACTTAACGAGACGGAAATTAGGCAAGGACTTCACCTTTGTGTCCCTATCCTAATGGTTCACTAAGTTTATTGTAAACTATATAGTGAACAATAACCACACACTCTCCAAATTGTTTGATGTGTATAACACAATTGAAATAAGTTTCAAAAGAGATAGTGGGAGTTTAGGGACCATGACTATTGTAGTCAAAGGAGAAGTCAAATGAAGAAGGCAAAATAACTCCAAGGGAACAAACTTTCTTTATGAAAGGATGGACATTGGAAGGGGTATTTGCAAGAAATGTCTTGCAAGTGTCAAGAACACATCTTTCGAAGGTGTTGTAATATGTTCTTGAAATAGTTCAAAACAGTTGGTTCTTCTACTTGAATGCTTGATTCCGTATTAGTAACTATGTTTTACAATTGTTGTAAAAGTGTGCTAATAAAAAGTAGAAGATTAATGAGAGAAGAGAAAGTACTTCACATTCGGAAAGTGAATAAAATATAGATCTCTAAGAAAGCGGATTGTACTTACTTCCTCATATGAACTACCAAAGAAATTGGAAAATACTAAAGATTGTCTTTACATTCCAATTTTAAGGAACTTAAATCCGTCACTATAGTAGAGATGGATAAATGTTTTGTTTGACAAAACATTGTTCTTTATTAATCAATAATTAGATTATTGTAATTTAATTGGTTGTCTCTATAGTAGAGATGATGTGGTAGTTTAACTGTTTAGAATACGATGATACTTAAAACCCAAAAGGTTGCAAGGTAGTGACTAATCCCAACTGAGTTGTGATACCTCTAAAACATAAGTTACGAGTTGGTCATAGATGGATGCTTTGGATCGTTAGATCCGGATCCAATACCTTCTTGTTAAAATTGTATAGAGGCGAAATGTTCGAATCTTTATTCTTTTGGAAAGAAGAAAGAATCACAAAGTTGTTGAGGTTAATTCACTTAGATGTTAGTGGCACTTGTCCACAACATAATACTACTCATGTTGTATGACATTCACCGAAGATCACTCTCGGTTGGACTATAGTTTATTTTGAATAAACACAAGTCCGAATACTTTGCAAAAGGTTTCAAAGAATTCAAGAAATGTAAGTAGATGAGTAAGACGTCTAAAGTATTTACCTCCTTAGATTTGATCCAAGGAAAAAGTAACACTTTAGATTAATTTCCTTGAAAAATATCAAGGAAAGTAGCATCGTAAGATAATGAATTTCTCTATTAGGAGAAGAATGAACATGAATAAGATTTAGTTCGTTGGACATTATCAATTACCCATATATATATGATATATACTTCTAAGACAACCTAGTTCCTATACCACAAGCTCCAAGGTAGTCCAGAAGGATTTATAAACCGTCTCAGTTGAATGGTTTGAACTTTATGACTATGTCATAGAGTTGCACCTCTTAATTCGAAAGAAATAAGAATGAAAATCCTTATGACTACATTGAGTGTATATACGATATATACTCAAGGAAATGGTAAAGTACCATTTGACCCGAAATAATGAAACCTTCACAGCTAATTGGTAGCTTAAGGTGACTACACTCAAAGAGAATGGTTGACTTTGAAGAAACCATCTTTGACGTAGTCTTGGTTTCAATTAATTCGAAAATTGCTAGCTACAACTAAATGGTGATTTAATGTTTGGACATAATATGGGTTTCCGAAACCATTATTAAGATAGTCTTGATAATATATGTCTAAAACTATAAATCACAAGACAGGTTAGTTGTAGAGATCCATCCATCATGGATCTTAGCAAGCTAGTGGGAGCTATAAGCGTCTTATGAGAAAATATCAATTGTTTGATTTCTCATAAAGATGTAAATGAATCTTTTGTTTACTAGGTTTACAAAAGATTAGTGGGAGTTAATCGTATTCCTAAATTTAAATATATATATATATATATATATATGATATATTAATTTTTGGAAATGAAAAGAGTACTTCTTCGTTAAAGTTATTCTATAACGATAGAATGTATATGGGAGATATAGTCTATATAATGGAATGGAAATCTATAATGATATATTTCAAGATATAATTGGATTATATCAATCCCTAAAATAGACAAGAGATGCTAGGAAGTTTCTCATTTGATGATAAACTTCAATTAGAATGACAATTCTAGTGAGACTAGGAAGTTGTTCTTCTCAAAGGGAATGTACCCTTTGACTCCCAAAGAAATAATGCGTAAATAGAATCCTTTATGCATAAGCAGAAAGGTGATTTATGTATTTCATATTGTATGAAAAACATTGATATAAGATGTACCTAGAAAGGTACAAGACAATATCAGTGCAAGCCCAGGATCAGAACCATGGCAACTGTCAAGTGAGTCCTTAAGTATTTGAGAAATACTAAAGGATATATTACTCAATAATTGAGAAAGAATGAGAGTAACGTAATGGAAGCGTAAATGTATTAGATTATGAATCTAATCCATCATTGGATATTTCTTCATTATGAATGAAGAGATAAACAGATATCTCTTTATTATGACTAAAAAGATATTTGGATGGAAACATTAAAGTAATGACTTTAGTGTGTTCCATTATGATTGCAAAATATATTGCCATATAGAAGCTTACAACAATGTTGTTTGGATGGGAAAGTTCATTTATGAACTCTCTATTCGGTTCCAACCAGCAAGTGTATGACACTAATGGGGCGATAGCTCAAGCCAGGGAATCAAGGTCTCATCAAGGTCCGAACTCAAATGAGAGACTGAACCACATGATTGAGAATCATGTATAATGGTGACGTCGTTATTCTCAAGGTTGCTTCTATGGATAACATATAGATATCCATTGTCTAGGCCTACTACTCAGCCATTTATGAAATGACTACAAAAGAGGTATTATCACTGATGACTAAGCTGATTGGCTCTAGTGCAAGTGGGAGATTGTTGGAAATGTGCCCTAAAACCAATCATATGATGATACTTTATGGACATTTCACATGTTAAACTAATCTAGTTTAATATTAAGGGCAAACATTATTGTTTGAGCCGTCTCATATAAATGTTATATGCTTAAATGATAAGTCCAAGGAATATGTGATTGGAAGAATGCGATCTAAAGAAATTAGATTCATGAGACCATTCTTTCGTTGACACATCCTAAACGTTCCTGATCATAGGATTGTCAATTGGGCATTGATAGTCCGTTAAGATCAATACGTGCTATGTCTTCTCTCAGGGAGAGTGACTAGTCTCGAGTCATTGGTGTGTGTGACATCAAGACAAGTACGTAGGTGCTCAATAGAGAATGAGTTCACTGAACACGATCAACGAAGAGTTCTCATATTCATGTCACATGAGAACTCATGGTTGGGATAATGCAAATTAGTCTTTTGACCTGAGGCATCACAGTTGTCTTGTGGTTAGGTCCTTAATCTTTGATTATGTCAAAGTCACTCCATCAGGAGGGTGTCCACGACATCGTTGGGGTTAAGCCACTTAGCCATGGAGGCAAGTGAATGCGCAACAAGGGATCTCTAACCTTCAAACTGTTTGAGGGAGAATACTCTATGATATGATTAAGAATCTTTGGCCAAAGTATGAATGAGATTTAGGAATGTGTTCCAAATCACATTCAAGGTAATCATATAAGCACAAGACTCACATTGGATAGTAGACATGAATAAACTATCAAACCAAACAATGTGGTCAAGAGTATTGTATTAAAGAAAGATCGTATTGCATTTGTAATCCTAAAACTGAATAGGTTCTCCACCTCTTCTGATTAGCTTGGGTAACCATGACATGCTGCTAGGCGTCAACCATGGTTTGTGGAAGCCCTAAAAGTGTATTATCACTAACGGGAGAATTGAAAGTAAGTTCCAATTCACAATCGATTTGAAAGAGTTTGAATCGCCCACTGCCTCGCTAAAATGAACCTAATGGATCGTACACCGTGTAAGGTAGAGATTGAAGATTCAACGGAGATGAGTAAGAATAATTAAATGGTTTAATTATTTATGGCAATGATTAATTAATATGATTATTAATCAAACGAATAAGTTCGTTAAAAGACCTCGGGATAGTTTTGGACCTTAAGGCCCAATGGGCTTCGAACGTCAAGTCCATTGACTTAAGTTGTGTGACAACTTAATGAATAATGATTCACAAAGGCCCAAATAGCCCAATAAATCCCATGTTAAAGAAGGATTGGTTTTGGACTTATTTACAAGTTTGCCACTCAAATGAATTAAGGAATAAGTATGACTTTATAGCCAAAATTCATTAAGGGTAATTTTTGGGGAAAGGATGAGAACACAAGCTCTCATTTCTCTCTAAAATTTCAGCCACCTTGGAGGGATCATCTAGCAATCAAACTCCTCCAAGGTCACTCATTTCTTCTACAATATGCCTTGGTGTGGAGACTTAGAGGTTTTCAATTTTGGGAACTTGGAGAAACCTTTTCATCCATCCAAATCCATGGATCTAAGATGCAAGGAATGAAGGCCCTCTCTTTGGGTGATTAGCCTTTGCTTATGCAAAGAGGAATCTACAAAGGTATTGATTTCTCAACTCACTTTGTTTTGAGTTGAGTCTTGGTTCACCTATCTACTAGGCTTTGAAGTTCATGGGTTAAGTTTTGTTTTTGAGTGCATATAAACATGATTTCGCCTTTTAATTGTTAATTGCATGTTGTTGATGTTGCTCAAATGAACTTGTTTTTCACAAATTTTCCTTCAATATCATGAGCAACATCTAAATGAATTGGAACACCACAAGATATATTAGAAGTACGAGATAACTCATCAGAGGAAAGAGGTACCTAAGTCTGGGAACTAGCATGGACATGCAACATGTGAAAGGAAGAAGAATTTAATAGTGGAGTAGTAGCTTGAGTAGTAGCTTGTGATGTTACCTTCTCTTGATTTACATGCATACTTGAACTTTGAGATGGCAAGGATGACACTTTGATGCTCTGACTATTCACATTATTTTCTTGTAGCTGTTTCGTAGACATAGTTCAAGCTCTAGGTAAAATAATAGCCACTATTGTAGATACCAATCTCTGAGAAGGTAGATTAACCAAAAATGAACTAGTGGTTGTCTCAGAAGATGTTGTAAAAGGAAAAACACCTTCATCATGTACTACATGTCTAGACAACAATAATATTTTTGTAGCTCTATTATAACATAAAACCCCTTTATAGCCTACTGAATACCCCAAAAATACACATTGATCACTCCTGGGGTGCAACTTATTAGCACTATAATGTCTCAAGTAAGGGTAAATAGCAGTACCAAAGACCTTAAGGTTTGTTAAAGATGGAGATTGTCTAAACAACTTGGCATAAGGGGATGACATCCTTAAATTTTGACATGGCATTCTATTGATAAGAAAGATAACATGATTACAAGCATGAAACCAAAATTGTTGACG
Source organism: Pyrus communis (assembly GCF_041283825.1). NCBI lineage: Eukaryota > Viridiplantae > Streptophyta > Magnoliopsida > Rosales > Rosaceae > Pyrus > Pyrus communis. The sequence continues at coordinate 20,589,528 of NC_142570.1, forward strand.
TAAAGAAGCAGCAGTAAGGAGAGTCATAACAGTCTTAACAACATGCCTATTCTTCCCCTCTGCTAACCCATTTTGCTGGGGTGTATATGGACATGATACAAGGTGTAATATGCCATGTGAATCCAGAAATTTCTTAAACAAACCACTCATATATTCTCCTCCCCCATCTGATTGTAAAAACTTAATTGTTGTCTTAAATTGATTCACAACAAGAGCATGAAATTTAAGAAACTCTGCATACACATTTGATTTATTCACAAGAGGGAAAATTCAAGTAAACCTTGTGTATTCATCAACAAAGATTACATAGTATTTGTAACCTTCAATAGAAATAGTGGGTGAAGGTCCTCATACATCCAGGGGCGGATCTATTAAGGGACCAGGATGGTCCTGGGACCACCCGGAAACTTAAATAAATAGCTGTGAGGATCTTCAAGGACCACCCAAGTTTGGGCAGTGGTGGAGAAGAACAGCAGCCATGGTGGATGAGCCTCTTTGTTCCAACGAAGAAGACGATGTAGAGCAACCTTTTGTCTTTGTTTGTAATCAATCTCCAATAAGGCTGCTCCACCTGGCGCACTCATTAATAAGAAATTCATGAAATAGGACGTGGTTTCGATGCTGACAAAAGTAAGATAATATCAGAAGGTGTGGTGCCTTCAAATGTAAGACCTTTTTGACTTCTTTTGCAATTGGTGGCCAATGAGGCTGCCCTACCTGTCCCATAAATTAAAATAATAAACCAAATTTCTAATATAAGTATAACTTTTTTAGATTGATACCATGCCCACCTCTTTGTTTTATCTTTTTGCTCATCATATATTTACACTCACCATTAAAAAAAATAAAAAGAACATTTTACTATGATAGAGCACCAACACTCACCATCTTTTATAGAATAGTCAGATTCTTTCAATTAAATTCACTTTACCAAAATCAAGTCATTAAAAAAATTAAAAAAAAACCTTCACATGATACTGTGATACTGTGTAAAAGAATAAAGTTTGGGGGTAAAAATCTAAAGGTGTGTGTGAAAGTAAAGACTTTTGGACACCAATGTTTTATGTTGTCTTGTAAAATCTCTATAAAAGAGATATCTATGTACGTTTGTAATCAATTTCATTCCAGCAATAAGAAAAGAAAGTGTTTTTGTTATCAGAAGAAACTTGCTACCATTGGTAAGGAGAAACTTGCAGCAAGCTTTTAGAAAAACAGTATGAAAGTTTTTCTTACTTTTAGCAGCAAGTTTCTTCTGGTTACAAAAACATTTTCTTTTCTTATTTAAGGAATGTGATCGATTACAAACGTACATAATAGGATTTTTTTTTTTTTTTTTATAAAAAAAAAAAAAAATCCTTTTTCGTGCATAATTTTTGTTGTTTGTAGCTACTTCTCAATTCAATAGTGAGATTTGATCTTAATTTCCTTCTTACTTTCGAGAAATCTAAGCATAACGAAGTTCTTTTCATTATCTCTGTAATGCAAAGAACAACTACTCATGAGCATAATAATAGTTCTTTTCATTATCTATGTAATGTAAAGAACAACTACTCTACACGAGGAATGAAAATTTAGTATTTCTAGCTTGTTTAGCACAAAGATTATGAATGAAAATTTTGTAGTTTGCCATTTATTTGTCCAATGATATTTTGGAGCTTTTATATTGGGACCATCCTATGTTAAAATCCCAGATCCGCGACTGCATACATCGGTATGCACTTTTTCAAATGGAATACTTGACTTATTACTACTAGAAGAAAATGGTAATCTAGACATTTTTCCCTTTATACATGCTGAACACATTTGAGGATGAACATCTAAACTCACAGAAATAGCAGAATCCTTAAGCATTTTGTTTTGAACTTCATTTGTTGGATGACTAAGCCTATGATGCCATATAGAAGTCTTCACAAGTTGACCCAAGAGAGCTTGTGGTGAAGTATCCAAGAGCTGAGAATATTTGAAGAATTGCTACTGAGGAATGTAATACAAGCCACTACTACTACTCCTTCCTCTCAATATGATTTTCTTTGTTGCCTTGTCCTGCACCCAAAAACCAAACTCATCAAGAATAACATAACAATTGTTATCTTTACAAAGTATATACACAGACAAAAGACTAGCAGCCAATTGAGGAACATGTAAAATCATTTGTAATGTTAAAAGTTTAGAAGGAGTGTAAGTTGAACCCAAACCAGTGTTAGTAATAGGAAGCCCTTCCCCATTGCCCACTATAATTCTATCATTGCCATCAAAAGGTGTCACCAAAGTCAAATTATCTAGATCAACAGTCATATGGTGTGTAGCACCGGTGTCTAGCACTCAATTTGGTTGTGAAGAAGAAGCAAAACTTGATGGAGCTTGTGCAGTAAGGGTAGTACGAGATGCTGGAGGCAATGAACCTTGATATGCATAATTACTACGATGGTAACAATTAAGAGCAGTATACCCCTTCCCACAAATTTGACACTCTGGAATTGGAGGTGCAGTGCTAGTACTTGCATTATATCGAGACTAGCAATTTGGTGCAGTGTGGCCTCGCTTATTGCATATTTGATACTTAGGAATCAATGTAGTTTTTGATCCATTGTTGCCATTCCAGTGCTGCCAAGTAGAACCTCATTTTGAGCCAAAACTAGAACCTCCATTATTACTTGAACTTCCAGAAAAATAGTTTGAATTCCCAGAGAACCTCTCAGAATTACTAGCATTATACCTTGGTCTGTTATTGAACCTTCCATTATTTCCACCATAGTTTTGATAACTTCTTTGATTCTGAAAGTTACCATTGCCTTGTTGATGAAATTGAGGCAAATTTGCCTGAGACATGGTACCACCAATTGGTCTTAAAGCATGAATATGAGACTCATTATTTTGTTCACTGACAAAACCATATCCACCAGTAAAATATTGAGAAGACCCTTGAGAATTTGGAGGAGCATTGAATGATTTACCTTGACAGTACATGGCTGACATATGAAAGGTCATTGTAGACTGTGATTCTTCAGCTGTTCTTTCAGCAGCCAACAATTGTGCTCTGAATTCTTTTAAAGAGATTGGAGTTTCTCAAGCAACAATGACAGTGTGAATCATGTTAAACTCTGCAGGTAAACCAGCCAAATCAGCCACAATGAGATCATTATCAGACACAACTTCCCCAGCTACAGTGAGTTAATCTTTAAGAGCCTTGAGTCTGAGCATATATTTTTCCACGCTATCAGCACCTTTCTTGGTAGTATGCAATTCTGTTTTTAAATGGTTAATCCAAGCTCTAGAGATAGTGGCATAACGGTCTTGGAGATTAGTCCATGTTTCATGGGTAGTCTTGCAACCTACAACATAGTCCACAGCTTCATCTCCCAATGTAGCCAGTAACAAACTAATAAAAGCTCTATCTTGTTTAATCCATTCATTGTAAGCTTGTGTTAGCTCAGTAGTAATCCCACTCGTTTTAGTGAATACGAATTTAGGAGGACACATTGAAGAACCACTTCACAAAATTATCATCCTAAAGTCTCATAGTCAACATCCCCAGTAAGCTATCCAACTTAACAAAATTCATAGCCATGGCTTTGATTATGACAACCACACCACGAGTAATCAACCACAAGCTTTTACTTCTTCAGAGAGCTTCGTGCTCAAATATTATCAATAATAGGTTTTGTGCCAAAAAACAACAATCAACTACTGACTTCGTGCCAAATACTCAGAACAATCCACATAAGCTCATATTTCAACAAATTTTCACCTCACACATACAAAGTCTAAGACAAATTGTTTATATCAGAGAGCTCCGTGCTAAAAAACTCTCAGATCAATTGCAATCTCAACAATCAATTAAAGGCTTCATGCCTAGAAAATCACCAAATCAATCTTCATTTCATACTGTAACACATTTTCACCATACACAAATACAAATTCGTAGAAAAATTGTATATATCAAAGAGCTTTGTGCTCCAATTTCTCCAATATAAGAAAATCTCAATAGTCGATTGAAGGCTTTGTGCCCTAGAAAATTACCATATCAATCTTCATACAGTAGCTAGATTCATCAACACAAGAAAACAGAGACCTCCAACAATTCCACAAAGATCGATCATAATTACAAAGAACAATCAGAGGGACTTGAACTTGATTCGATGAAACAAAGCTTCAATTCGTCGATGAAAAATGAAAATTTTGACCCAAGCAGCTATCAAAGCCGCGCAACAGGTTCTTCCACTACTTGATGAGCAAACCAGGATCCGCTGTTAGAGTCACCGAACCTAAGCTCTTGATACCATGATAATTAAGGAGAAATCATGATTTCTAAGAAGATTGAGAATAAAAAAAAAATGAAGAACTAAATAAAATGAAGAGCAAGAAAGAGAGAAGCTTGTAGAGCATGATGAATATTTCAGTGTAATGAATGATACAAATACAAGTGGTTGAGTTATTATTTATAGCTAAACACCAGATGTCAAACTTAGTAACTAAGCTAACTCAAAAGCCCACGTGTACAATCTAACAAAGTAAAGGAAAATATTACATTATGTTAATTGGTATTAGAGTAGGTTTTGGCCTATCTCTTCCCAAGCCCTAGAACAAGTTTAACTAATCCGTGCAATTTGCAACAAAGATTGCATAAAAAAAAAAAAAAAAAAACCAAACCCTGGTGTTCTTGAAATCTGAACCCAGAAACCTAAATATCTTTATGGCTTTGTAATCATCAAAGCTACAACATTTAACCGATCACATCACAACAAACTTAGTGCGATGGCAGAAGAAAGAAAGTCTGGAAAGTTGTTTACCATGCAACCCATGTCTAGTCCGGTTAAGTCGACCAACATCAGTGGCATTTCGTTTGGAATTCGATTGAATGATATAACTTATGAAGTTTGGTTGAAGATGATGGGGGTCCATTCCTCAGGTATCGACACACTGGAGAAGACAATACCTGGAATGGGTGCTGTGCCAGCAGGCCAAAATGGGCCCAAACCCGAACCAGAGGATGGCGCTGCTGGAATTGGAAGATTGCTATTGCAGCGAGCCAAACTGGGTCTAAGACAAATATCTCAATCCACAGTTCAGGAGGAAAATCAGCTGCTGCACCGAGTAAGGATACAGGTTCAATGCCATCTTTAATCAAAGAGATTTTAATGAATGATGGTTAAGACGATCGAAGTAAAATTGCACTGCATTCACAACATCCACTAAATGAGATTCTGGCTAGATAATTGACTCTGGGGCTACAGACCATATGACATATGATGAATCCCTATTTCACTACTTAACCGTGCCACCCAAGGAGAGTGTTATCACAGCAAACAGTGAAATTGCTCTAGTTATAGGAGCGGGTTCCATCGCTCTTACTTCCTCTTTATCTCTGCATAACACTCTTCTTGTTCCTTCATTGTCGAATCATTTAGTTTCTGTTGGTCAAGTTACAAAACGATTAGATTGTATTGTACTCATGTTTCCCACTTTTTGCCTACTACAGGATATCCAAACACGGGCGATCATTAGGCGTGGTACTAAGGGGAGAGGGTTATATTATATGGATAATGTGGTACTAGGCCAAGTTAACCAAGTGAGTAGTGGTCACAATAACAAGGTTAAGTGAATCTGGTTATGGCATCGTCGACTAGGACATGCATCCTTTGGTTATTTAAGAAAATTACTTCCGTTTTTATTCAATGGCATTTTAGACTTTGATTTTCAGTGTCATGATTGCATTCTTGCAAAAAATCATCGTACTTCTTACCATTTGAGTTTGAATAAAAGATCAGTGCCTTTTGAGTTAATTCACCAATAGTGACGTGCCACAGTAATCAGTGGTTTGTTACATTTGTAGATGATTACACCAGAATGGCTTAGCTCTACACCATGAAACAGAATAGTGATGTTGGGCAAAATTTTCAACCGTTTTATCGGATGATTGGAAATCAATTTTCTCTTCCTATCAAAGTTCTTAGATATGATAATGGTGAAGAATATCTTAATTTTGAATTATCACAATTTTTCACAAAGCACGACATACTTCACGAGACTACTTGTCTTCAAACTCCTCAACAAAATAGTGTGGCTGAGCGTAAGAACATACATATCTTGGAAACTACACAGGCTCTTCTAATTGGGGCTCATGTTCCTCATGCCTATTAGGCAGATGCAATTATGTATTCCATTTATCTTCTTAATTGAATGCCTTCTCGAGTTCATAACTTCTGAACTCCCATGGAGGTCTTAACGAATTATGTCACTTTACCATCTTCTCTTCAATTATCACCTCTCATATTTGGATGTATGGCTTATGTGCATCTTCACCAGAATCAATGCAGTAAATTAGATCTGTGTGCTGCTCGTTATGTATGTCTGGGATTTAATAGCTAACAAAAGGGATATCGATGTTACCATCTACCCATTAAGCATTTCTATGTCAACATGGATGTCGCGTTTTTCGAAAACGAGATGTTTTCATCTTTGATCAAACTCACTCAACTCTTTAGGGGGAGTTAAATAGTAAAGATGAAGACTAGGTTTGATTTTCCACATGAACGAGACAGTTGGCATGGTCCCAGCAGTACATGCGAGATTGAGACTAAAGACTTAGGTTTTATGAGCAACCCACATGACCGCTCCTTACTAGAGGGTCGTGACATATCAATTCAAAGCCCAACAGTAGGCCACGACATAGCAGTTTAGAGCCCGGTAGTGGCCCACGGCACAACAAGCCAAAGCCCGGTGGATCTTGACGGTGAAATCCCTGACTGAGAGACAGCTAATGCAGCATGGAATAGTGGGCCTACACCGTTTATGGATTAAATAGAAAGTAATGGGTCCGCGAGTGATACCAAGACTGTGCAAATTGAAAATAACCCTTATTCTCTTCCACTAGTACACGCTCATGTCCCCGCGGATATCCAAGAGGTACGTTCTCATACTCTAGATATTGTTGAAAATTCCTATATTTTACCTTCTAGGCAAAACCGTGGGAAACCACCTGACAGCTTTTCTCCGAAATGAAAAGTGAGATATGCAATCGCACAGTATATGTCCCCTCATCGACTATCACCCAAGTACGAAGCCATGGTGAATCAAATGGCTGAGATTAAAATTCCAACAAAAGTGGAAGAGGCTTTGCGAGATCCCCGTTGGGTAGAACCCATGAGAGTAGAAATGGAAGCCTTACAAAGAAATGGAATATAGTGTCACTACCACAAAGGAAAAGACTGGTGGGATGTAAATGGGTGTTCACCATAAAGCACAAAGCGGATGGATCCATTGGCAGATACAAGGTAAGATTGGTAGCTAAAGGGTACACATAGACATTTAGAGTTGACTACTAAAGTATTCGAGTCTTTTTATCTTTAACAACTAACCTGGACTGGCCTTTGAAACAGTTCGATGTGAAGAATGCTTTCTTACATGGAGATTTGGAAGAAGGAGTATATATGAATTTTCCACCAGGATATAAAACACCGAAGGAAGCAGGAAAAATATGTAAACTCTGAAGGGCTCTTTACAGACTTAAACAATCACCAAGAGTATGGTTTCAAAGGTTCACTGAAGCAATGAAAAGTACAGCTAGACAGGGAAATGGAGACCACACCCTGTTCATCAAATGCATGGAAGGTAAAGTTACTTTGTTGATTATCTATGTGGATGATATGGTAGTTACTGGTGATGACAGAAGAGATAAAAAAGCTATAGGGATATCTTTCATCAGAAATTGAGATGAAGGATCTAAGAGGCTTGAAATACTTCTTGGACATTGAAGTTGCTCGTTCGTTCTCGTGATGGTATTTACTTGTCTCAGCGGAAGTATGTTCTTGATTTTCTCTCTGAAACTGTAATGTTGGCTTGTAAACCAATTGAAACTCCCATTGTGTAGAATCATCACCTAGTGCTATACTAGGATCAAGTTCTTATCAATAAAGAAAGATGTCACAGATTGGTAAGACGATTGATTTATCTATCATTTAAACGTCCGGATATTGCGTATGCAGTCAGTGTTGTAAGTCAGTTTATGCATGTTCCTAGTCAGGATCACATGGAAGCAATGATGCGTATACTGAGTTGTTTGAAAGGTGCACTGAGTAGAGGATTGATCTTCAGGAAACATGGATAGATGGAGGTAAATGGGTATACTGATGCTGATTGGGTGGGAAACATTACTGATCGTCGCTCCACATAAGGCTACTTCACATTCGTAGCAAGAAATCTGGTAACTTGGAGAAGCAAGAAGCAAAATGTAGTGGCTAGATCCACGGCAGAGGCATAGTACAGAGGGATGACACATGGAATTTGTGAGTTGTCATGGCTTAGGATTCTTCTCACTGAGATTGGGTTCAGGCCTCAGGAAGTTATATTATTATACTGCGACATTCAAGCTGCTAGAGAAATAGCTAATAATCCCGTTTAGCATGATCGTACAAAGCATGTGGAGGTAAATAGACACTTCATCAAGGAGAAATTAGATGTCAAATTGATTGATATTCCATACGTCAGGTCTGAAAAACAATTAGCAGATGTGTTAACTCATGCTATTTCAGCAAGCGTGTTTCAAGACTCACTTGACAAGTTAGGCTGAAGAAATATCTACGCACCTACTTGAGGGGGAGTGTTAGCGTAAGTCAACCATTTAGTTTAGGAATGTAATCCTATAATTGATTCCTTGTATAATTGGGATTCTTATTTCTTATTATGTGAGATATTGTACAACTATATATTTACCTCCTAGAGAGAAGGATAAACATACAATTCAAATCCTAAACACTTTTAGCTCCCAACCCAACTTCTGATTCTTTATCTATTTCATCTGTTTGGTTACCGGGAAAATGCAGAGAAAATGAGAATGAAAGTTGAAATGAGCTTGATTGACTAGTGTCTTAGTAGTCTAACTAATTTTCTTACTTGGATTTTCCTTCTTTGATCAATAATACAATATCTTGTAGCCAATTAAACGAATAATTAGGTTTTCAAACTCTGTAGTGATGGAGCTTCTCAATCTTGAACCTTTTCTTTTTCAGGCTTGATCAAAATGGCAGCAGCTGATTAGGGTTTTTGCTCTTCTACTTCAATGGTTGACTCGGGTGTGGACTCGAAGCATTTGTATTGGAAGGTCACCAATCCCACACTTTCTGCTTCCTATCTTCAAGGTCGATATATAAAGATTTTGCATTTTAGTTGGGATTGTATTTGGGTAATTGTGATGGTGGATTTTATTAGTTGTGATTAGTTTGGACATAATCCAAAGCATGGAGCATTGTTCAGATGGTGAAGTTTAGGATACACAACTCCAGAAGTAGCTTCTTTAGGAATCAAATGGAACAACAAACTGAAATGTATAAAAATGATGAATAAAAACATACAATGCTTCTGATAACCAAAGCTTTAAGAAAATTTTGCTCTTTATGCAAGCAATTAGTTTGCATTTACTTTTATAGATTAAAGCCAATTTGTAAAATGTGGATAGTTGGATGGCTAGTTCTTTTACGTCTTTGTTTCTTTATGAAGTTTTCGATTTCATTTCCGTTTTAAATAGTATTGCGTAGTTGGATTATGTCTGTCTCCTTTAGCTTGTTTCTTGGAGCGTTAATTGCTTTTTACAACGAAATTGCAAGGTAAGGAATAGATCATGCAGTTCATTGGATGCTTTGTGACTATTGAAGTGGCAAGTGGTTTCTTATAGTCTGTTGGATACAGGGTAGGAAAATGATAATTAGCAATCAAACATACCTAAATTTGCAAATTTTATCGTTCTTATGTTTGTGATTCAGTTGGAGCTAACATAAGACATTAAGATTCATTTTATTTTCTATTTTGTTTATTGATTGTGTAACATCCAAAATGCCGCTAATGGAAGTTTAACGATTAACTGAGGTTTATTTGGGCTCTTTCTTCTCAAACTTGCCATGATTCACACGCAGTGTTTACAAATGAGACCATGCTTTAATAACACCAGAAAGTCATGTATCCTTTACCCGAGTGGTACTTTCGACGCTGCATTATGATATATTGTTAGAACGGTTCCTCTTCACTGGTATTGTAATGTAGATTTTGTCTAACAGGACTATGACATCGGGAGCCTATTTGATAACGCCGGCGATGGGTTCACACTTTGTAATGTACCTGGCAAAGATGCAAGGTTAGATATATAGAAACTCAAGACTTTCTCTGAAAGCTTTTCTTAGAGACTAAGAAAAGTATGATTCTCATTAATTAACAAATGAAGAATACAACCACTAATATTAGCCTTTGACTATTCTCTCTCTAATTAACCAAAACAGATTCTCTCTCTAACAAACCAAAACATAATACTTTACAACACACTTTATAACAAACTAATAACCATATGTTGTTATGACTTGTCATCTTCATCTTTACACCCCCTCAAGCCAAATTTGGAAGAAGGCAAGATTCCAAGTGAGAGCTTAGATTGTAGAAACTAAAATATGGATTTAGACAAGGACTTTGTATGAATATCAGCAATTTGATCCTGACTGCACACATATTGGACTTTGATTAAGTTGGTAAGAACCAATTCCCGGATATAGTGATAATCTATTTCAACGTGCTTAGTACGAGAATGAAAAATAGGATTAGAAGCAAGAGATATGGCTAAAATGTTATCACACCAAAAAGTGGGTTTAGCAGTCACGGGAAAATCAAAATCTTTCAACACTTTGCATATTCATGTAATCTCTGCTGCAGTTTGAGCCAAAGACCTATACTCTACCTCAGTGGATGAACAAGCCATTGTGGTTTGTTTCTTTGCACACTAACTAATCAAGTTATAACCCAAAAAGACACAGAACCCACTAGTGGATCTTCTATCAAATGTGTAGCCAGCCCAATTGGCATCCGAGTAGGCAGAATGATGTAAAGAACTTTGTTTGAACAAAAGACCTTGAGATATAGTGCCCTTGAGGAATCTTAAAATCCTCTTGGCTGCTTGCATATGTGTAACTGTTGGGGCATGCATAAACTGGCACACCTGATTTATAGTAAAAGAAATATCAGGTTTGGTCCAAGTGAAGTATTGCAGACCACCAACTATAGATCGATATTCAGTGGGATTAGGTAACAATTCACCACTGTGATCCAACTTTGCAGAATTGAGGGGTGTACAACAGGGTTTAGCTCTATCCATATTAGTCTTTTGTAAGAGATCAAGTAAGTACTTGCCTTGATGCAGAAAAAAGACTGTCTTTGGTTTTGTGAACTTCCAAGCCCAAAAAATATTGTAAGGTCCTAAGTCTTTAACTAGAAATAAGGTACTCAATTGTTGAATAAGTTGTTGGTAGAGAGAAGCATTAGGACCATTGATGAGAATATCATCAACATAAACCAGTATAATGGCCTAATGACCAAGGTTGGAACTTTAAGAACAAACAGAGAGGCATCAGAAGATGATTGAGTAAAACCAAGAGATTTGAGATCCTGAAACAACTTATCAAACCATGCCCTCGGGGCTTGTTTAAGACCATACAAAGATTAATTGAGCTTACACACATGATATGGAAGATATGGATCTTGAAACCCAGGAGGCTGCACCATAAACACTTCTTCTTTTAAATCCCCATGAACAAAAGCATTGCTAATATCTAACTGATTAAGAAACCAGTGGAATTGCACATAAAATGTTAATAAGATTCTAATGGTGACATGTTTAGCTATAGGGCTGAAAGTTTGTTTATAATATAAACCTTCCTTTTGATGAAAGCCTTTGGCAACAAGCCAGGCTTTTATCTTTCAATGGAGCCATCAAGGTTCTTTTTAATTCTAAATACCCATTTGCAGCCAACAACATTCTGAGAGGATGTATGAGGAACAAAAGTCGAAGTACTTATAGACCGAAGAACATTAAATTCATTTTGCATTGCTAATATCCAATTTACAGATTTTGAAGCTTGCAGATATTTTGTAGGAATCACTTCAATGGAAGAAGGAAGAGGATGTTTAGTTGCACTAAATGCCTTTGGTTTGTAAATGCCATTCTTAGACCTTGTGATCATAGGGTGTATATTTTGAACTTCCTGCATATGTGGAAAGTGTTGCATAGAAAGATGGTTACATTTTGTGGTATCACTTAGCACAGTTGAAGCAGTGGAGGTAGGTTCAACACAAACTAGAGGAAGAGTTGAAGCACAAGATGAAACATTAGGTGAAATGTATGAGGATAGAGAAAACTCTAAATCAATAAGCTGGGATGTAAGGGTAGAAGCAGAAGGCACAGGGTGATAATAATCATGAAAGGGAAATGTAGTCTCATTAAATACTACATGTCTTGAAATATAAACCCTTTGTGTTTCTACATCCAGACATCTATCACCTTTATGTTGTAGGCTATATCCCAAAAAAATACATCTTTTGCTTTTTCCATCAAGTTTGAAGGACACATAAGGTTTTAACCATGGAAAACACAAACAACCAAAGACTTTGAGCCTTGAGTAATTTGGAACTGTATGAAATAATAACTCTCAAGGTGATTGTGAAATCCCGGAAATCTGCTAATGAGATAGAGTGCAGTAATGAAGGCTTCAACCTAGAATTGGTGAGGAACATGGGATTGAACCAATAGAGTTTTAACTGTCTCAACTAGATGGCAATGTTTCCTTTCCACACAACCATTTTGTTCTGGTGTGTGTGGACAGTTTAATTGATAAAGAATGCCATGAGTTTAAAGATAAGATTTAAAAGATAGACTTGTAAATTCACCCCCTGAATCAGAACGTTTGTGTTTTCTACACAGTTTTGATTGTATTTCCATTTGTGTTTTCTACATAGTTTTTGAAGAGTACAAAAGTAGAATACACTTGAGACTTGACCTTTAAAGGAAACATCCAACTATACTTGCTAAAAACATCAACTATGAGGAAATAGTGCTTAAATCCACTCACTGAAGTTACAGGAACAAGACCCTACAAATCATACTATAACAATTCTAAGCTATGAGTAGTTGATGATGTGGAAGAACCAAAGGGTAACTTGTGATTCTTTGCTATAGCATACTTAGAGCAAAAGAAATCCACAGTTGTTGTTCTTTTGACTGCAAGTTTATTAGTAGATAGTAGTCTGCGAAATATAGAAGAAGAGGGATGGCTTAGCCGATTGTGCCAGAGCCTGATAGAAGCTTGAACACTCACCAGAGCATAAGAAGCGCTAGAGAAGGATAAACCAAGGGAAGAAAAGCTTTGCAAAGGATAAAAACCATCATTAACTGGACCCTGCAAAAGCGTCTTCCCCGTAGAACGATCTTTTACAATGGATCCATCAGAATCAAGAGTCAATGCACAGTAGTTATCTTTAACAAACTCATAAGCAGATAACAGATTATGCTTCATTTTTGGAACATGAAGAACATTGCACAATTTAAAGGCATCATTAGAGGTATGCAATGAAGAAGAACCAATATATTGTATAGACAGACCTTTACCATCACCAATGTAGACTTTGTCCTTTCCAGTGTATGGTGTAGGTGAAGTGATGTTGTCAATGTCATTTATGATATGAGAAGTGGCACCAAAGTTAATGAGCCAAGAATGGGATGGTTTGGAGTTGTAATGTGCATACATGGTTACGAGCTTTGCAGGTGGAATTCTTCCAAAAATGTCAAGATTCGTGCGATTGAAGCAATTAATGGCTTCATGATTGGTGGAACCACAGATGATATGATTTCCAGAAAAATTAGAACCACGAAACCCTTGATTGTGACCTCGATTTGAAGAATTTTCATGAAATTACCCCGAGAACCACGATTATGATAAAGACAATTGTTGTTGGTGAATTGATACCCTCGATTTCTATTTCTTCCACAATTAAAGTGAAATCGAGAAGAATTTTGATGTGAAAATTGATTCTAAGCGACAAATGCTTGAGGGGGTAGAGTGGGAAGCAAAGGTGCTTGTGATTGCACAGAGAACACCTGAAACAGTTCAATAGTGGATGAGAGCTTCTTATGACGAGACATGGAGAGTTCTTTTGTGAAAAGAAGGCCATGTAATTCATCCAAAGAAGTGGAGGACAGGTGAAGCATGAGTGAATCAATGAAAGATTCGAACTCATCTAGTAAACCAGCCAGTGTTGTCGTCATTAAATCGCGATCGGAGATCGATGCTCTAGAAACAGAGAGAGAATTAGAGATTTTTTGCAACTATTATAAATAATCAAACATGGATTGAAAGCCTTTATGTATGGCTTGGAGACGAGATATAAGTTGATGAATATGAGCATAAAAAACACCACCAAAATGTTGCTCAAGCTTGATCCAGAGATCGTGAAAGGAAGATACACCAACAGTAAAGGGAATTACATCTTCAGAAAGTGTAGAATTCAAGCAGATCAGAAGATTCTGATCTTTCTCATACTAGAGCTTAAAGGTAAGGTTGACAGAGCGATCTGGGAAAAAGGGAGGTGGACACACCTCAGTTCCATCAACAATTCCAATAAGCTTGTAAAGGTGGAGAATCGTTGCAAACAGTGCACGCCATGGAAGATAGTTAGAGAGTTTAAGCTTGATTGGCACCATACTCCCAATGTTCTAAATCGTAAGAGATGCATACGAATTTGACAAATTTCTGAAATTAGGGTTTTGAGAAGAGGAATTGGGGATAGGATGTTGAAGCGATTCATGTTGAGATGATGAATTAGAAGGAGAAGCCATGGCAAAGGAGATAAAAATTTCTTGAAGATAATTAAGAAATCAGAGATGCGAAGCAAAGACGATAAAGATCGAGAAGGCTGGAAGGCAGGAGGCAAAGGATACCATATAGAAACTTAAGATTTTCTCTAAAAGCTTATCTTAGAGACTAAGAAAAGTATGTTTCTCATTAATTAACAAATGAAGAATACAACCACTAATATATAGCCTTTGACTATTCTCTCTCTAACAAACCAAAATATTACAACACACCTATAACAGACTAATAACCATATGTTGTTATGACTTGTCATCTTCATCTTTAAGATACACTACTACGGTGAATTGTTTTTTCAAATGCTTACACACACACACATACTTTACCTATGTACAGAAAACTTGTTATGACTTGTCATCTTCATCTTTAAGATACATTGCTCCGGTCACTTGTTTTTTCAAAAGCTGATATATATACACACACACACACACATACTTTACCTATGTGCAGAAAACTCACTATCTGGAGTCCCCCCAAAAGATGTTGAAAGGTGTAGGCATCTTCTTTTTCTCATTTTTCTGTTTTACTATACGATAGCTAATCTCTTGTACTTTAAAGAAAGATTTATTTACTTCAGGCATTTGATTTTCTTCAAAAGTTTGGTACTCTCTCTTTTTCCTACTAGGTTCATATTTGTGGTCTAGGGTGCTATCACTCTCACTAATGTTTTTGGTATTAGCTACAAATTAATGGTAAGAAAGCTCGATATGTTTTTAGTGTGAGACTGCTGGTTCTGATGGTTAATAAATTCAAATTACTCATTATTAATTTAGCACATTTGTACTATTTGTGTATTATACATTATTTTAAGTTCCCTAGTTTTTAGGAGTAAGTTTGTTTTGATCTATGACCTTCATGATATGTAAACTTGGTTAATTGGTTTTTGGTGTTGGGATTTTTAAGTCCAATGTAAACTGCTAGAAGTTTGATATATAATTGAATTGTGTGAAAGAGAGCATATCAATTTATGCAAGACCAACCAATTATAATTACAATAGAAACTAGAGAGAAATGTTTAACATAATTATTTTTATAAATAAGGTGAACGATACAAGTGTGTATGTACTACATCGAGCAAGGACTCTGGACTACCTGATAGAATTGCTACTTTGCTTCTAGTGCTCTTTTTCTTCTTTCTGTACATGCTTCCAGTGCTTTTAGTTATGATATTTCAAGTATTTATCTTTTGTGGTAGAACAATTACTTCTCTAATTATCTGTTATGTGGTGGTGTTGTGAACTTAAGTTGAAAAGAAGTTTGATTTGGTTCACATATGAAACACATGTGAACTCATATGCTTATCTACCTCTGAATGTTGATCATTCCTTCAGATGTGATGCATCTCCCGCTCTTGGGGTATTCGAGAGAAGGTTGTTTCCTTAATATATTATGATTCCCTGAATTTCCTGTCTCTCATTCTTTTAGATCTTTTGTTGTCATCATGGCACGCTTAGCATCAGAGTGCACTCAAAATCACCGTTCACACTATTTCAAATGTAGTTAAAGACTTTGTTCAAGATAGTTTCTTGATAATGAAACACTGGTGAAAGTGAAACGAGTGATATATTTCCCTAGGAATGAGAGATTTAGTCCTCTTCAAGTGGCTAAAGTGCTTTTTGATGCTTCTATATAGGCATGTTTCTCTGGAAAATCAATCTACTAAGTTGATTATTGGTTCAACAGATGAGCAGCCACTCCTAGAAACTCCAGGCGAGGTAAGTAGTGACTTTCATACAAGGTTTATTTATATTTAGTATACCATAACCACCTATGAAAGTTATCGTGGTTGTCTAAGAGTCAATTCTTGAACCATTTTGATGAGGAACATCTCTCCCCTAGATGTATCTTTCTTTGTTCCTCCTTATTGTTTAACTTTTAGTTTGGTTTAGTCTCGACGATGGATTTAAGATTTTCTAGTCTATTTTTCACTTTTCTTCTTTATTCATTATCAGATCTTCCAATTAAGGAGCTTATTCCAACATCTATATCCTAGATTTCCATATCCATGTAAGTAATCATTTACTTATCTGTCCAATCTTAGTATTCATTTTAGTGGCCGTCTCTGATAGTATTTACCATTTTTTTCGACACTGCCTGCAGATTATGGACTTTCAGCTTGGGGAGTATCTTCATGTGAAGGTATTAGTCTCTTCCTTGTTGGTTGAGCCTATCTTTTTGAGTTCCATGGTTTACATTCTGAAACTTTAATTTGGGTTTTAAGTTGATTGGAATTAGTTTTAGTTGAGGTGTGGAGACCCTTGTGACTTTGGTTTGGTCACTCCGAGAAAGAAACTTAAAAGATATTGAAGCTTAAGGCCATTCGTTGTTCCTTTTTTGGTGCAATTATCTGTTAAGCCTATCCTCTTAATTAGCTGTTATCGACTAATGACACTGTTACGACAATTCTCAATGTCCAGAGAATCTTTTGTGATGATGTATCCATCGCGTATTAGGCCATCTCTAACCGAGGGCTGGCCAAAGGGCTCGTTTTAGCCCTCTGGCCCTTCAAGATATTAATATTTTAATGAACAGTACAGGGCCATATTTGCCTCCGTCTCCAACCGAGGGCCAAAGGGCTATAAGGCCAAACATAATTTATTATTTAAAAATTACAACTTAAATTCAAATCCAACGGCTAAGTGACATCAGCATGACGTCAGCTAGCCGTTGGATTTGAATTTTTTTTGCTATAAATAGGGTGGATATTAGGCTATAATTCACACAACTTTGAATTCAATCTATTTGAATTCATTCTCTTCCAATTCAATATTTTTCAATTCAAGTTTGCAATGAATTCCAACTTTGGATCCTCTTTGGATTCCAACTGGGGGTCCTCATCCAATTCCAAATTGGAAGCAAAATGGGCGCAAATGAGATGAGAAGATGAGGAGTCTGATGAAGAAGTTCAAGTAAGGCGCAACAAGCAAAACAGAGCAGCAGCCATGGCTGCGGTCATAGTGTGTCAGCCAACTGAGGAACAACTTTAATGGCATGGCTCTATTATTGGTCACTCTTACAAACCACAAAACAGAGCGATCACGTATGCCAATTTGATGAACAACTACTTCAACCCCAACTCGGTGTACACATAAAAAGATTTCAAACGTCGCTTCCGGATGAGGCATCATGTCTTTGAGCGTTTACTTCGTGATGTCCAGCAGGTCAATCCATACTTTCGACAGAAGTGGGACAGAGCAGGCCGCCTTGGTTTCTCACCTCATCGGAAGGTTATTATTGCACCCCGAATGATGGCCTATGGCTCCCCAGCTGATTCAATGGATGAAACCCATGGTATGTCTGAGTCTACATGCCTTCATACTCTTGAACAATTCTATGACACAATTGTTTAGGTTTACAAAGACGAGTACCTCCATAAGCCAAATCAAGAAGATATGAATCGGCTCATTCGCAAAGCTGAAAACCGTGCATTTCCGGGCATGATATGATCATTAGACTGCATGCTTTGGGATTGGAAGAATTGTCCCACCGGATGGCAATGAGGCTTTAGCAGAAGGTCAAGAAAGCCAACTGTTGTGTTAAAGGCGGTTTTCTCATATGACACATGGATCTGGCATGCTTTCTTTGGAGTCCCTGGATCCCAAAATGACATTACAGTTCTTGGGTGTTCACCCTTCTTCAATAACTTGACGGAAGGTAAAGCACCTCAACTTGACTACTACATCAACAGTCATCAATACAATATGGGGTATTACTTGGCAGATGACATCTACCCAAAGTGGGTGACACTTGTCCAAGCAATTCGAAACCCTAGGAATGACACAGAAAAGTTGTTTACCATACGCCAAGAGGCATACCAGAAAGATGTTGAGAGAGCTTTAGGTATTCTACAAGCACAGTGGAAGATCATTAGCGAACCGGTAATAGGGTGGAGTCAAGAAAATTTGGACTCCATCATGATGTCTTGCATCATATTACACAATATGATAGTGGAGGATGAGCGAGATGGGTATATTGATGGAGAGTCTGATGACGACCAAGAAGATCCAAATAGGTCAAGAAGGGCTTGTGCAAAAATATATGATGAGCCTAATTTGCCTTTCAATCCAAGAACTGGTAGTATCTCTATAAATGAGTACATGAGGTGCTATAGAACGATACTTTCTCATGCCACAAATAAGTACCTACAACAGGATCTTGTTGCACATCTTTGGGCCAAAAGAAGCATGGAGTAGGCGTTTAAGTTTTATATTGTTAAATGTTTTTAAAAATGTTGTTTAAGTTTCATGTTGTTAAATGTTTCTTTTATGTTGTATAATTTGTATGTTGGTTAATATTATTTAATGTTGTTTGATATTGTTTAATGTTGTTTCATGTTACTTAATTTAATTTAATGTTGTATAATGGCTTAGGAAGTTATAGAAAAAAAATATAATTTAAGAAAAATATGAAACAAATTTTGTGATATAGAAGTTATAGGAAAAAAAATATAAAACAAATTTTGTGAAATAGAAGTTATAGGAAAAAAATAGAATTTAGAATAAAATGAAACAGATTTTGTGAAATAGAAGTTATAGGAAGAAATGGAATTAAAAAAAAATATATGAAACAAATTTTGTAAAATAAAAGTTATAGGAAAAAAATAGAATTTAAAAAAAAAATGAAAAATAGAAGTTATAGGAAAAAATTTGTAAATAAAAATTAATAATAATACTATATAAAAAAAAAATTCAAATGGAACGGCTAGCTGACGTCAGCTAGCCGTTGCATTTGAATTTTAGTTTAAGCATTCCTGTCGATTATAGCCGACATGATTAATGTTTTTTTCTGGCCAGCCCCGGGCAACC
This sequence comes from Pyrus communis, assembly GCF_041283825.1. Lineage (NCBI taxonomy): Eukaryota > Viridiplantae > Streptophyta > Magnoliopsida > Rosales > Rosaceae > Pyrus > Pyrus communis. Next base: position 20,609,011 of record NC_142570.1, read on the forward strand.
AGCCCTCCAACCCTTTGGCCCTTTCAGATTCCATGGGGCCCTCTCAGATTCCATGAGCCCTTTGGCCTAGCCCTCGGTTGGAGACGGTTTTCAGGCTATTTTGGGCCCTCTGGCCCTTTGGACCCTTCGGTTGGAGATGACCTTAGTATTGGAGTGTTTAGCTAATAAGCATGATTTTGTTCTTGTTGTTTGTCTCAACTGATCGAGAGACTCCAATTGCCCACTTAGTGAGGAAGCTTTTGTTGTTTTTGAACAGTCATTCAATTGATTTGTGGATCACTACATAGACTTTGGAAAGCTTTGTTATGTACTTGTCGAATTTGTTGTGCTTGAAAAGTCTTTCCTCTCAAACATTGGTTGTCTATTATGCTATGTCTTAGTGGTTTTTTTATTTTGCAGGAGGTCGATGACAATCAGCATGGTTTGTTCCTTCTGGAGGGGCAGGATATTTACCGTTTGGGTGATAGCTGGTACGAGTTCCATTCACTGTTGAGACTGCATAAGATTTGACATCGATTAATTGCTTGTGAGTTATTTAGGACATGGCTATAGTATTTGTTAATTGTTATTCATATGCTATTTGTGCATTAGAGTCTCTTACCATGCCGATATCAAATGGAATCATCGAGTCTTAATGTATAAATCATTGCAGAAACTGCTCTTTTTGCTGGTGTGTTGTGTAGATTAACTAAAAGATTGCACTCATAAGATGACACATCCCTTACAATAACACCCTTCAACTCTGCAGGCAGAATAGTTGCCCATGATATCATTCATAGATTCTACTTCTTATGCATGAAATCTGTCCCTCAAAACAAGATGACGGCATTTAAGTTTTTACCCATTACCAATCACAATTCGGAGATATCATGTCTTTCTCTGCTAGTGAGTCTAGAAATTAAACGATAGTGTTCTATGTACTGTTCTGAGCCCTACATTGTTTTTCATTGAATTTTTTGTTAATTATTCTGGAAATAGGTACCCTGTTCAAGCAGGCGATGTCATTTGGATGGCACCATTTGTGCCTCAATGGTGAGTGATGAAAGAACGTATAATTCTAACTCTCCATTTGATATTACAAGGATTTTGTTTTCCTATCTCCACATTTTAGTGTTGCCAAATCAAATACATTTCTCTTGCAAATTTGCAACTTCTACAGGTATGCGGCATTAGGTAAAAGCCGGACGCGATATTTTCTGTACAAAGATGTAAATTGGAATCCACTCTAGTTTCACTTGTATCGTTAAGATGTCGATGACACTGTTAAAAAAGGAACTATCTCAACCATTCCTGGTGACTAACCCTTGAAGTCATACAGAGACCAGGGAAGAGGTTGGCCTAGAAGCTTCCTCTCCGACCTGCACTATCCATTCTAGTGCGCCTAGGACTCTGTTGACTGAAGCTTTCAAACTCCTAGTGAGTGGAGACGGTGAATGCTCTTACTCAACTAAACTAGAACCCCCTGAACCTTACAAATGGATAACAGTAAATTTTATATGCATAAGTTTTGACAGAACCAGAAATTTTCGGGTGGGCAGTCGCATACTCTTTCACGATTCCATGTTACATAGATTCTCTCATTCACGAAAGAAGCTTTCGGATACTAGACTCTAGTCATGTCGTGAGAGAAATAGAGGATTATCTTGCACTCCTTTCATGAAAGAAATGTCTATGTAAGAACGGAATGGTTCTGTTAGGTTTGAAGTGGTTTATAGAAGTGCAAACCACGGTTGAACTCGACCAATACTGTTTGCTTCTGTTTTAAGATTCCTTGTTGGTTTGCAAAATGAGGGGTATTCAACAAGAGGACTTCTCAAGATGTCACGCATCCTAATACTATTATAACTCAAATTCGATTAACTTCGGAGCTTTAATGGGATATGTTTTAAGATTCCTTGGTTTATTGATGATCAAAGTGAAATCAAACAGCCCGCTATAATTTGGATCGGCCGTTTCGGAAGATTCGACCAGTTTGATGCCTACCTTAGTTCCTATAAAGAGAGGACGTTCTACAGTGAAGATTTTATCATTTTTCTTGTGCTACGAATCTTGTCATAAATTTGAAATGTGTGACTTCAAATCTAAGGATTACAATAAGTGTAATTAACTGTAGAAGAACATCAAATGACAACTGCATTCAAGTCAGTTCAGATTCAACATATTACATTGTTTGTACTTTGTAGTCCTTTTAAATCTATTGCATTTTTTGTCGTATAACTCGTAGGTAAAATATATTAGGTACGATTTATTCCTCACTCTCTCAGTATAACTCATAAGTGCTGCCACCCCACGACTATGGTTTTGTTGTCATAATATTTTCTTTTAAATCGCTCCATTAACATAGATCAAGAGTTGGTAAAGCACTAAGGATCATTCCTCGATCACATCAACTAGAATCAGTATTAAGTTAAATTATCCAAATACCATCATCAACTATTCGCATCTAAACCTTTCCATGGCCAAAACCCTAGTAGCCCAACGTGGCAGCTGCTGGACTTGTTAGGTTTTAATGAATAAAATTTGGTCCCGCGCGCATTTAGAATGTGATGAGAGAGAGAGAGAGAGAGAAAGAGAGAGAGAGCACCATGACCACCACCACTACTTTCTCCAAATTTCCATTAATCTTCTGTGAGATACCCTCGATCCAAATCAGCGTTTCCCGAATGGGAATATTGTGGCAAAAAAACATTATCTGCTCTTTTACCAAAGAAAATCATTATTTTTTAATACAACTTGTCATCCTCGAAGATTAATGGAAGGATAACTGGTATCCAACTTGTTATCCACGAAATTCGAATCTAAAACATCTTAATTACAAATAAAGATGAATACTACTAAACCGTAGTACTAAATCGCAAAAAAGACAAAAAAAAAAAAAAAAAAAAAAAAAAAAAAAAAAAAAAAAAAAAAAAAAAAAAAAAAACTATCTTCTAAAAATGACAACTTCGTCTAAAGTTATTATTATGGTAATATTATCTTGTTACAACCAGGCCGTAGTAATAAGTCAAAAAAAAAAAAAAAAACACAGAATTTCTTTCTTCTAATTAAAAAAAGCAACTTCGTCTAAAGTTGTTATTATGATAACATTATCTTGTTACAATTCCCTCCTATAGGTTTCCTCTTGCACTACCAGAAAATGGGGCAATATCCACTTGTTTTCCCTGCTACATGAAATTCCCTAGCATTCATTTTCCTCTTCATCAAATCTTTTTGGTCGATAAGAAAACGAATTCATGGAACAACCAAGTATACCTGATTCCTGCAGGGTGCTTTTGTCAAGAAGACAGTCAGCATTGTATTTCATGTCTGCTAAATCGTATTACTTAAAGCCACGTTTCGTGTTTACACATGATTTATGGCCTCATAATAAAAACACCAATTAACAGTTTGAAACGCACGCGACGCGAGATCAAATAGATAAGTTTGAAGAAGGGATGATCTATAGGAAAAGCTCTCTTTGTAAACCCTCATCATGTCAACATTGGCGCTAAACCTATTCTATCTTCTAGCTTCATAATTCATGTCTTAAATGAAGATTTGCAAAAGTTATATATATAATATATATGGCCTATATACATTTGCAAAATGCATGCCCAGCTAGGCAGGGTATTGTTTATTGCATTAAAATCTTGAAAAAAGCAAAAGATTGATGGTTAGTTCAGGGCATGATACACACCCAAAACCCTACTTTGTGCAAAATATTGAAAAATATATATGCAAATAAGGCAAATAGAACACTTTCGATGGGTGATCCTACGCATGGGATAAAGAAAATATTAGATTTTGTGTGGTGTGGATCATGACAACACTATTTTAACAAAGCTCTTTGGTTTTTACTTATTTTTTTATTTATTTTTTATTTTTGGTTGTTTTGATGTCGAAAGTAAATGTGCTTTTGTCTCGTAAGTTGAATGGATGGTTTCTTTTAGTGGCAGACCAAATTGATAAATCAGATTGTTCTTTGCATGTTACCAATTTAAAGCAATATCTTGATAGATTTTCTTTTTCTAGTGTCATTTTTTGCCTTTTATATTTGCCGGAGAACTGTTTTCTTTTGTTTTCATTTGACAATTCCTTACTACCGTTAACAAACATCATTTTCAGTGCCGGTCTTGAGTTTTTTGGAATCTAGAGTGAAAGTTTAAAATGTGTATTTTTAATACATAAACATATATTAAAGAAGGTTAGAACCCAGTTGAAGTTAGGGCTGGTTTGGTATTACTGTGCTTTGAAAAAAAATTGCTTCTATTGTGCTGTAAGAATAAGCTCATTTTTGCTGCTTCATGTTTTCAGCTTATTTTCACCCAAAACTGTGAAAATAAGCTGTTTTTAATTGTTTACCAAATATCTTTTTGAGCTCCGCTTTTTTTAATATCCACTTTTTATAAAAGCACATCAGTACCAAATCAATACTTAGGGGATTAGGCCATCACACCCATATTATATTATTAGAAGAAAAAACATACAACCACTCCAAGCAAAACTCCTTGAAATTTCAACATTTAAGAAATCGTCTTCTTGCATTTTTTGGAAACAAAATCATCAATTATATCATCTTACTCCAATACATAAGATTGCTAATCCATTTATCCTATTTTGAGTCATAGTGGTCCGCAAGTAAGAGTTTAATCATTTTAGTTTTGAAAATTTTCTTTTTGCAGATGTGACAGTCACAGGTATAATCAACAATACATGATAAGCAATCACCATTATTTTCATGATCATGAGACTCATCACCAACATCATGTAACTCTTCACCAACATCACTTTCTATCAAATTTTCAATCGACTCATTCATTTTAGAAAATTTTATTAAGAGATCCTCTTAAACTTTTGGCAATTTCTTTCTCATTTGCCTTTTTTTTTTCTTTTTTCTTTGTTCATATTATTAGAGAGTTGTTCCCTAAGACCACCTCCAATGCTTAGGTTAAAACCTAAAATTTTTAACCCAGAAAATTTAGCTTTTAACCCATAAACATGTTTTTTGTTCCAACCCTTCTGGGTTAAATTTTTATTCCTCGATTATTAAAGAATGAATTTAGGATTGTTAAAGTAACATTTAAAAAAAAATTATGTAGACTCTCCTAATTTAATTTTATGAATATTTTAACCTCAAAATATTTAGTTCTGCTAAATATTTAAAAATCACTAAATCGGCACCAAGAAACTCGTGGACATTATGAAAGAATATGAAACACTTGAAAGATTTTTTTTATAATTATTTTAGTAGTTGGATTTAAATTTTGACCTTACATTTTTTTTATCGTTAGATTTGATCAGATTATATCTTAGCCGTTGGATTCAATCAATTTATACATATAAAACAAAAAAATATATACACATACATGGTGGGCCAACCCACTAACTAGAGGGAATTATAGGCTAAATTTGCCCCAAAAATGAGTTTTCAGTTCAAACTCGTATTTGGCCTACGGGTTGAATTAAGTTGGGATAGGTTTAAAATCTTAAATTTGAGTTTTACTTCAAGAGTTGAAATAGGTCTAAAAGGCATACTTCAATAATTTCTTTCGAAAAATCACCTACATAATAAAAAATTCCAATTTAAATAATCAACCAAAATATAATATATATCTCTATATATAAAGCCAACACTGCGGTGAACAGTGTTTTTTGGTGTCACAAGCTTCACAAAAATAGGTGGACAGAAATGCCCCCAAACAAAAAGTTCAAAAGCAATCCAAAATAATGCGGGGGTATTTTTGTCATATAAACAATGTTTTTTAATAATTAATTATTTTGTACAGTTTATTTTTGGTACAGTTTTTTTATTTTTATAATTAGTACCTCACAATAGGCTAATAATGTGATTCAATCAGTTGTTTATTAAATATTATTTTCTCTATTTTTAAATACGTTCAAAACATCTTAAGAGGTGCATAGTGTCGGTTATAAAAAAGGTCTTTCGCACACGCATGATAATGTGATTCAATTAGTTGTCCAATGATTTTTTTTTTTTTTTTGAACAAACAATATTATCTACACTAAAGGGGATGGGGTGGGCTTAACCTTACAATAGGCTAGCAATAATATGATTTAGTCTGTTGTTTATTAAATGTTATTTTCTCTATTTTTAAACACATTTAAAACATCTTAAGAGGCGCGTAGTACTGGTTATAAAAAAGGTCTTTCGAACAAACGATATTAACTACACTAAGGGGGAGGGGGTGGGTTTAGCCACATAATGGGCTAACAATATATGATTTAATCAATTGTTTATTAAATATTTTTTTCTCTATTCTTAATGTAAATTCAATAGAATGTAGATGGAAATTGAAAGATCGATTTTATTATGTGGATTCAACTGCTTTCATTGGTTTATGAAGGGTTTCTTCTAGCATGTTCGAATATTATTCATTTACTTCAAATATTTAACTTTCTTTTTGTCATAAAATAAAATTATTGCAGCAATTAATGCATATAAATACTTTTAAAACATGTAAGTCGAACATAGCACGTCGTGATTCAAAAAATGCATTCTAGACGTGCTTATGTGCGTGCATGAAGGCTAGTACTACCTAAAACTAACCTACCATGCTAACATATATATATATATATATTATAAAAAAAATTACTAACACACAACATATCATTAAACAACAACAACAACAACAAAGCATTTTCCCACTAAGTGGGGTCGGCTATATAAATCCTAGAATGCCATTGCGCTTGGTTCTGTGTCATGTCCTCTGTTAGATCTAAGTACTCTAAGTCTTTCCTTAGAGTCTCTTCCAAAGTTTTCCTAAGTCTTCCTCTAGCCCTTCAACCCTGGACCTTTGTCCCATAGTCGCATCTTGTAACCGGAGCGTCAGTAGGCCTTCTTTGCACATGTCCAAACCACCGTAACCGATTTTCTCTCATCTTTCCTTCAATTTCGGCTACTCCTACTTTACCTCGAATATCCTCAGTGTGCCCACACATCCAACAAAGCATCATCATCTTCGCTACACCTATTTTGTGTACGTGTTGATGCTTCACCGTCCAACATTCCATGCCATATAGCATCGCCGACCTTATTACCATCCTATAAAATTTTCCCTTGAGCTTCAATGGCATACGGCGGTTACACAACACACCGGATGCACTCTTCCACTTCATCCATCCAGCTTGTATTCTATGGTTGAGGTCTCTATCTAATTCTCTGTTCTTTTACAAGATAGATCCTAAGTAGCGAAAGCGGTCGCTCTTTAGTACAAGGACTATGCCTGCTCCCGAGCTTTTGTAGTTGGATACGTCGTCGACATGTAAATGCTAGAAATCTCCATTGAGGGAGCAAGTGCAGCTAAGGTGTGCTCGGCTACCTTTGGGGTGCCGTTAGGCTGCTCTGTTGCATTGCCTAGGCTAGGCGTAAAGGTGTGATAGGGAGCCATGGAGTTGGGGCCATGTTACACGTAGCATAAGATGCTCAATTGCCGGTATTGGGCCACTCTAGAGCTAAATTATGGAGCAAGGGTCGGTTAGGGCCTTGTGACGCGCAACAGGAGGATGTGCTCAACTGCTGGTACATGTTGCTCCTTTGTAGAATCTTTTGGGGCGACGAGGACAAAACTTGCTTCTAAGTATGTCCTTCTAGTGTTCGTCTGCCCTTAGCGCACCTTTTGGGCTGAGTTGTTGCGTTTATCAGAAAACTTTGCATCCACCAGTGTCTACGCCTTTATCATCGGGCATCTAGATTGAGCGAAATAGTGCATCATGAGGATGACTGCGTGTGTATGAAGGTATAACTTGAGCCTTCGGGTTGCAAAAAAACGTTGCCAAAGTTAACTTTTGAATTTTTGGTAGTTGGTTTCCACATCGAGGAAAGCTTTTGAACTGTGGAATGCAGGTAGTCGAGCCCCCAACTTTTCTCGTATGAGGGTAGAGCTTATTGCTGCTTCAGATACTGTCAAGCATGTAAATAAGTCATCCACTGCTTCTAGCTTGGTTTTGTTGTACTCGAGGCTGCTCGGGTGCCTTGTCTGCTTACCGAGCCTCATCCTAAAGTGCATGATTCTCTATCAGAGCGAAAGAGTCTGCCAGACTTAAGTTTTCTTTCATAATCAATTCTACGAACAATAGATGGTATGCTGGGAGCCCTTTTTGGAAGGCTCCACCTGCTAACGAATCATCACATCCAACTATCTTCGCCTTCTCTACTTTGAACTTTTTCACATAGTCGCGAAGCGACTCTTTTAGGTTCTTCTTCACATTGAACAAGTGGTCAGACTTTTTCTTGATCGAGTGGTAAGATGAGTATTTTAGTGAAAACCAAGGAAAGATCATCAAAACTCCGGATGGATCGTGGCGGCAGGGTGTGGAACTAATAATGCGCCTCGTCTTACAAAGTGATGGCGAATATCTTGCACATGAGAACATTGTTGTTCTGATATAGAGCCATCGTACTTCGCTAGTGCTTAAGATGTCTCTTCAGATCTCCATCTCCTTTGAAATATGTGAAATGTGGCATGCTGAACCTATATGGAGGCTCTGTCTACTTGATCTTGTCCTTGAAGAGTGATGGTGATCTGCTCATGTTGATCATGTCTCGTCGTAGTGCTTCATCGACCACTTTGTTGGGTTGGAAATCACGCAATTGCTTGTTCATGAGCATCTTTACTTCTTCCTGAATTTGCCTTTGTTGAGGTAGCGGAGCTCTCGGCTAGCCCCGGTCTTAACCTGCTGGTCTAGGCTGCTCTTCTACATGCTCGGCTCATCTATGCCGCGACAATGGTGCATGTGGTCTATTATTGGCAAACGAGGGAATTATTCGTAAGCTACCGGTTAAACTTGAGCCGGATTGAGTGACTACTTCTCTCCGTCTGTCATGTTGCCTACTCCGATGTGAGGTGAAGAATGCTCCTTACGGGCTTAGCTGCTAATGAACACTTCGCTTGGAAGGTTGCTCATGTTGACTATCGAAGTGTAGTCTTAACCGTGAGCGTATGCTCGTCCGTGGGCCTAACCAAGAGTACACGCTCCTCCACGCTCTAAGACAGGGGTGTACACTATCTCAGGGGCCCAGTCGGGAGTGTACACTGTCGGAACGTTCGATTCCTGGCTGGTCAAGTGGTTACTTGCCAGGACGCTGTTGGAAAGGTTCTTCATCTGCCCTTGTCCTTCTTTGGGACACCTCGTCCGGGGCACGTTGCATCTTGGTGCGCTACAATAGCTAATTCACCAAAGTTATCTGATGTGCAAGGGCGCTCGTCAACTCTATGACTTGTTGAGACAAGTGTTGTTCTCTATTTGGGTTAGAAGAGCTTGGAAGAAATATGTCTCCTTGAGCAATGGAAGGGTGGCAGACTCCAAGCGTGTGATTTGAGTTAGGAAATGTCAAATCCACGGGGAAATATGGTGAAAATGCCCCCAGCTCGATGGCAGATCAGAATGGTTGAGATAATCTTAGGCCGACTTGGGCTGCTTGGAAGGTCACGGGAGTAAACTGAGCCATGAGACTAGGCTGCTCGGTGTGTGACACACGTGGGTGGAAGGCTAGGGCTCGGCTTGGTAATGAGTTGGGTTTGGGTCGGGTTTGGGCGGCACGGGCCGGTTTGCCTTGGGCCTACAATGACACAGCTAGGGTCGTGGCCTTAGTGTCGTGGTCTTTGCATGGCAAGGAAAGCTTGGATAACACGGCTTGGGCCGTGGTAGTGGCGCCATGGACCTCGCCGTGGGTGGTTATCGTGGTGGCCACCGTAGTGGTTGCCCTGGTGGAGCCATGTGGTGGGGGTGCCACTCCACTTATTCTCACGTTTAGCCTCATGGATCGCTATGGTCCCATTTCTTAAACATTGGAATTTTCATTCGTTGAAGTTTCCAAATTTCTTGCCATTGTACTTTTCTTTTACATTTTACCAAAGAATTTTTGCAAATAAAAAAATTCTAAAAATAAGAACGTACGAAAAGTCTACAAATGGACAAGAAAATAGAAAACCTTGGATGCGAGAGTCTTCTCCGAGTGTTGGACTCAACTCTCAATGAAAACACCAATTTGTGGATGCAAATTTCTTCCTCCTTGATCTTGGACAAAATTGCACCTACAAAACAAATAACACCTTAGGTTAAGGCCAAGAGCCTCACATGCCCACGATGAATTTTGGGGGGGGGGGGGGGGTGGCTTTGGCCAAAGAACCTCCGATGCCAAAGTTAGAATTTTGAAGGAAATGTGTTTGGAGAATTTAGAGAATTTAGCAAGAGAAGTGGAAGTGAGTTTTGGAGAGAATGATGGTGTTTATAGAGGGGTGTGGCCGACCTCCTTGGGTGAGAGAGGACCGGCCACTTGGCTCTTTTTGTGGCTAGGTTCTTGATTTGTGTTTAATTGGGCATAATTGAATAATTAACTAATTCATTAGCCAATTAATAGAATAATTGCCTAATTGATTAGCTAATTAGTATAATAAAAAGGGAAAGATTTGGGAGTTACCTTGTGGAAAGGATTTGACGAGGATTGATGAAATAGGTTTTGAATTGTTACCTATTTTGGGCACTTTTGACTTGGTTGAAGGATTGCCCACTACTCGCACGCAGGAATCATGGTGTGCCTCGAGGGTAATTTTATCATTTTCACCTAAAAATCCACATGTCACCTCTTGATTATTTTTGGCTCCACATCGACGACATGAAACTCATCAGAACTCCTGCAGAGCTTGAGGAAATTGTCGCGCACTTGAAATCAAAATTTGAGATGAAAGATCTTGGGAAAACTTGATATTTTCTCAGCCTGGAGATCGAGCATTGTTCAAATGAAATCCTAGTACATCAATCGAAGTACACCCAAAAGGTGTTGCGATGTTTTAATAAGGATAAAACGAAGCCTTCGAGTACTCTTGTGGTCGTTCGGACTCTAGATGCTAAACGAGATCCCTTCTGTCCCAAGGAGTATAAGGAAGAGATTTTGGAGACTGAAGTTTCATACCTAAGTGCAATTGGTGCTTTATTGTACTTAGCTCAATGCACTACACCCGACATCTCATTCGCTGTTAATCTTTTGGCTAGATATAGCAACGCGACTAATTGGGGCTTGTTTTACACCCACGAATCCTCGAGAGAAGCTGCCGCCCCCTTCGGTCCTTGGGTTGATTCCTACCTCGTTGGTTATGCAGATGCTGGGTATCTGTCTGACCCACATAAGGCACATTCTTAAATGGGTTATGTCTTTACTGTTGGAGACATCGCAATACCTTGGAGGTCTACCAAGCAAACGCTAGTTGCGACTTTTTTAAACCATGCTGAGATTATCGCCCTGCATGAAGCCTCGCGATAGTGCTTTTGGTTGAAAGCAGTTATGGAACATATTTGAAGCACTAGTATTATTTCTTCCGTCATTGACCTTCCTACGATGATCTTTGAAGACAATGCAGCATGTATCAAGTAATTAAGAAGGGATACATCAAGGGAGACAACACAAAAAACATCAGAACATTGAAGTCAAGCAAATCTGTTCCCAGGACAACCTAGCCGATCTCTTTACGAAGTCATTGCCCAAGTCTACTTTCAAGAAGCTCGTCCAAGGAATTGGTATGCGTAAATTATCTGAGTTGAATTGCTTGCAATTCTCTTATTTGGAAGTTATGTCTAACTCAGGGGGAGTATCCTGAAGCATACTCACTTGATCTTAATGTACTCTTTTTCCTACGATTAGGAGCATTTTTCTCACTGGGTTTTTGCTACCTAATGAGGTTTTGATGAGGCACCCATCCTGGGATGATCATACTTCTTTGAGTTCACTACATTCGTCCTGTTTGACATTTGTTTTAGACATTATGCATACTTCTCACTTTTCTCCTTAGTCTATAGGTTTTCCCCATGCCTTAGGTTTTTCCATAGCAATGTTCTGTGAGTTTTACTACCCATGCATACTTGCTTTCTTATATCTAAGACTCACATTCACCCGTTGTGCCGACGATTTCATCAACTGTTCTACGTCATCTACTGAAGATTTGATGCGACGTTTTGTTTGAGTATTTACACACTCAAGGGAGAGTGTTGTAGTCCTATTGGATTAGGATTGTGATTGTGTAAATCATAGTGTATCTGGGAGTATCTTGTACATTCCCTTTAGTAGTTTAATTCCTATTAGAGATGTAATCCTATTAGGGTAAGGATTCTACATATCCTACTACTATAAATAAAGGCATAAGGGGGTGATACAACACACACCTCATAATTACATATCTCTTCTCTCTCTCTTTATTGCCGTCGGCCCCTCTCCCTCTCTATCCTTTATACAGTTCAGTCAAATAGGCCTACAACACTTACAAAATTATTAAGTATTGGGAGTGACTTTATTTGCCTCTATTTGCAATTATTAAGGGCATTTATTGTAAATTTATGCCCCTAAAATTAAGGATGTATGAATAAATTATTCGGTCTTAAAACAAGCGTTGCTAATACTATTAAAGGCATATATTTTCATAAAACAGCCCCTACTATTTTTACATCCAACTGTAGTGTTTTGCTTGACACGCTGAAAATTAGGGCATTAAAGGTAGAAGGTTCGCCCGTTCTTGTATCTAAACTATACCTATTAACAAAACTCTCTTTGTCAATCAAAAGAGGATGAAAAAATTAAATTATTCCTACCAACAAAAGTAAAGAAACATAACAAAAGTAAACGTATGAGCAATATAAAACATGCATAACATGTGTACTAATGTTTTTTTTTTTTTTTGAACAACAATATTATCTACACTAAGGAGGTGGGGATTGAGCTAAAAATGGGCTAGTAATAATCCTTTGGCGAGAATCGAACTTAAGACATCTCACTTACAAGTCGAGAAAAATCACTAGACCATAACATGTGTACTTAGTTTTTATAACTATAATATAAAATTACAATTTCATCAGCCATTATTGCATTTTGAGAATTGTTTCTAATTGAAAAAAAAAAAAAAAAAAAAAACCATTCCGCAATTAATACTAGCAACCCCGAAGGGGAAAGAAAAAGCTATTACCAGCAAAAGTAAAAAAAAATTCAGATTTCATTTCATGAGATACAAAACAGACAAATGAACATGATAGATATTTGGAGGAAATACATATCCAATGGTGTACATAAGGCACATAAAACCTAAATCTAATGAAGACCCATCCTCTAATCCGAACATACAACTGATGCAGATTACATGTTTGTGTCTTTCATCATCCTTATAGAGTTGGAACACAAACATGTAACAAATTCTCAATAAAACTTATACACACTAAACTCAGCTAAAAAGATGCAATATTAAATAACAATATGTAAACAGAACTCACAAAACAAAAAAAATAATGATAATAAATAAAAGGAGCAAACACTGTCAGTCACCCTTCCCAAATGAAATACCAATCAAAACCTGCAAACGAAAACACATGAAAATGTCCAATCCCGAATAATTTGGGTTTGATCGTTTTCATTAATAACAAACAAAATATATACAATATGAAATATTAACAAATAAATAAGTAAACAAAAATAGTGGAAATTTGTTACCTTGATGAACCTTGCAGAAAACGAGAAAATAAACAAAGAACTCGTAAATTAAAATTCTAAAATTTCAGAAACCCTAAATCATCTCGCAATCTTCGATTCAATCAAGTAGCCTGGACCAGAAAAAAAAAAATTAAGGAAGAAAGAACGAAAAGAAAGCAGACAAAAAAAAGAATGTAGTGGAGGAAGTGAAGCAACATGGTTGAGAAAAGAAAGAAATGGATTGGACAGCACATGAGAGAAGAAAAATTAACTGGATACAAGAAAGAATATAGATTTGACTTATGTCCAGTTTGGAATTGTTGTGCTTTTGGAACGAAAAAATAAAAAATAACAAAAAAAAATTAAAATTAAAATTAAAACTGTTTCTGTTGTGTTTTAAGAATAATCAACTGAACAATAAAGCAATTGAGCGTTTGATAAACTGTATTTTTCTTCTTTCCTGGGTTGTTTCCAATTTAAAAGCATTCATAAATTTCAATGTAAAAGTAATATAATTATATATAATGACAAAAATAGAAATAGTAGTGGGCGTGGTGGCAACGACGGTGTTGTCGAGGGTAGTTGGCGGTGATGGCATTGACAATGGTGAAGTTGTGGTGGTGGTGCCAATAATAAGGTGTAGTAGTTAAGGGTGTGATTATGGATAATATTTACTAAATTATTTAGTGAAGAAATCAATATTTACTAAATTATTTTATACATCAAATATTTAGTGAAGAAATTAATATTTACTAAATTATTATGCGTCAATTGAATGAATATATTTTTATATTGACGAAGATGGATATAACCGTTAACCGATAGGTAATCCGTTACACGGTGGGTATGATTATGGAAAATACCCGATGATTAATTTGCGTTTATGGATATGATTAATTTTCGTGGTTATGAGGATAAATATAGCATTTCCATCCCCAAACCGAATCGTTGCCATCCCTAGTAGTGCCAATAGTGGGTATGGTGGTTGGGTTGCAAAAGTTAAAATGGTGGTATAGGCAATGGCAACAATGGTGGCAGTGGCGGTGGTGACAATTATAGCAACAGTAATGACAACAATGGTGGTTCTAATGGAAGTTGTCATAATAGTGGTGGTGGGTGTGGTTTGGGTTGGGGTGGTGGTGACGATTGTGCACTAGTAGGAAAAACTATTTGCGTGACAGATGTTTGGGTGACAAAGCAAAATTTGTCGCGCAAGTGCATTTTGCACAACAAAACAACAGCTTCGCCATGCAAGAATGGTGCTACTTTGCACGACGCACACCTTTGTCACACAATACTGTATGCACGACAGCAAAAAAAAAAATACTCATCACGCAAAGTCAGTACAAAAACCACGGCTAAGTGTTTTTTTTTTTTTGGTGCGGAAAAAATGTGCAATGAAGTTTTTCCCGCATAAACCTTGGGCAACAAAGGCTTCGTCACGCAAAGTTCGTTCAGTTTTTGGGTCAAAGTATTCAGTGCATGCGAATCAACGAAACACTTGCACGATAAAGGCTTCGTCGCGCAAAGTCCTGTCAGTTTTTGAGTCAGAGCATTCAATGCATGTGAATCAGAGGAATCAATAATTTATTTGGTGTAGATGTTTGTGCAACAAAGGCTTCGTCGCGCACAATCCCATACCTTCCTATAAATATGCGCTTTTGCTCTCCTTATTCTTCACAATTTTGTTCGTGCTTGAATGGAAGATAAAAACCCGGAGGAGAGCATGTTGTCCAAGCCCTATGATATGAGCCAATATGTGGAGTTTATGCATGCGATTGATGTAGCAATGCAAAATAATTGTCCTACTGCTGAGTGGTGTTCTTGTTAATATGTGCCCGAAAATGTGAAGAAGGCGGTGATGAATCAATTATTAGTAAGTGTGACAAATGTTGAAAATAATTAATTTTGTGAAATTTTTTGTTATATGTTGCAATTAAGTATTTGCATATATGTGTAACAATGTAACTATACTCTTGATGATACGAACGAAGAGTTGATGAAGTTGATAGAGGAGGCGTTATGACGTGGAGCGGAATGGAGGACCAACGAAACCGTAGTTTTAATTTTATATTTTTTAGGACAATATTTAATTTT
Source organism: Pyrus communis (assembly GCF_041283825.1). Taxonomy (NCBI): domain Eukaryota; kingdom Viridiplantae; phylum Streptophyta; class Magnoliopsida; order Rosales; family Rosaceae; genus Pyrus; species Pyrus communis. The sequence continues at coordinate 20,624,555 of NC_142570.1, forward strand.
AAGGTTTTTTTATAGGTTATGTATTTGGACTTAATTAGGCTTTAATTCATGTTTTGTTGTTTAAATAATTGCATGGATTAATTTATTTAAGTTTTTAATTATTTTTAGAATAAATATTATAATTGAATATTTGTTTGTAATTATGAAGTTTACGTAAATATAGATACTAAAGATCTATGTTTACGTAAACTTCATAATTACAAGCAGTTACGTTCGTTGCGTAAAGGGCACAATAAATGCGGTTAACTTTACCGCCATATTTCGAATCTATATGTTTTGCATGACAAAACATTCGTCGCGTTAGGTGATAAAACCTTTCACAACAAATGCTTCGTCACTCAAAGGTCATTCGGTTTTTGGGTCAGAGCATTCAATGCATGTGAATCAGAGAAATGAAAATCGTATTTGGTGCAGATGTTTGCACGACATAGGTTCCGTCGTGCAAAGTCTCTAACCTTCCTATAAATATGCATTTCTGCTCTCCTTATTCTTCACAATTCATTTCAGAAACGCTTTACAATTTTGTAGATTATAAACAATTTGTTCCTTGATTGTTGGTACGATGTCCTACAGTGGTGTGCGCTCTTCAAAGATAATGGTTAGCGAAGGTTCCGGAAAATGTTTGCGTTGTAAATTTTGCATTTTGTATAAAGTTTTTATTTAGCTTCAGCATTATGAATATATATTTTGTTGATAGACAAGAAGAAAAGAACTGCGGTACAGATTCAACACACTTATGGTAGGAGCCGTTACCGAATCACTGCTGACGAATTAATGGGGCTTTTGAAGTCAACTATATGCACCAGCTTTTGGTCTGACGTTGGAGTATTGGTGTGTGACAAATGTGCTATGGATTGGGAGTTTTGGAGAGCCTTCCCCAAGGAGCTGAAGATGCACTTGATTGATGAGTTAGCTATATGTGTTAAGTTATTAGTTAAATAACAATTATGTTTGTTAAAATTGATATAATAGTGAGATTTTACTTTATTAATTTTTGCATGACAACCTAATTGAGACATTGACAAAAGTAACCCAAATCTGATGAAGGCAATTGACAACATGTTCAAGTCTTGTTTCTGGAAGTGGAAGTTTGATAATCAACGTGTGGCAGAACTACAGTGAGAACCAAAACTACCAAGGGAAGAGTAGAATAATGTGTTTTTATTTTAATTTAGTGCTTATTTAATAATGAGATATGAATTAGAAGTTTTTTATTGTGAATATTTAATTAAATATGTACTTAATGTTTATTTTGAATAAAATTAATGCATTTTAATAAATATTTATATTAATTAAATAAAATAATGTATTTTACTAAATATTTATATTAATTAATTATGAAAAAATGGTTTAATGAGATAAGTTCTTGATTTATGAAGTATTTATGAGGTTTAAAAAAAAATTGAAGACTAAATGGAAAATTTTCAATTTTTTAAAAATAAAAAATAAAAAAAAAAGGTAATACATGACGAATTATGGTTCGTCGCGCAAAGTGTTATAAAAAACGCGGCAAATCTTATTTGGATGGCGCCAAAAGTGGAAGCACCATGTTTTGCGCAACGAAAGTCTTTTCACTTTACTGAATTTAACTAGAATGCAGGAAGGCAGAAGCTGCAAAACAATTGCGGCAACTTCTTTCTTACTGGAATTTCCAGCCGTTGTAGTCGTGTTGCTGTTAATCTTGGAGGTATATTTTCTTAACTAACTTATTTAATTTCCATTCATTTAAATTGTGTTGAATATAGTTTATAATTGTTGTGAGTTTATGTATTTGTATGCAAACATTTTTGTATGGATGTACAAAAAAAATGGTTTGCAATGTTCATATGAGCTTAGTTTCTCGTTTGAGAATTAGTTAGATTTCGCAAATGGATGCGAAAGCATGACTACGGTCTAATTAATTCTTGAATTGTCCCAAAATTTTGGACGGTTTTAGAATGCACAGTTACATGTTGTATTTTGCGGTTCACGCATTAGAGTTTGAACGTGGGAAATTTGGTAGCATCTCTTTGCATTCTTCGGGTGCATCGTAGTTTTTTGTATCTACGTCGTGCACTTGAGGACTTGCAAAGAGATGTTGTTGAAATTTTTCCACGATCGAACTCTAATGTGTTGGAACCTTAAATTACAGCACGTAATTTTGCATTATCAAATGAGATAGGACCCATACCGGAGGCATAAGGTGGCATGTCATAATTGAAGTTGTAACCATTGTAAATTTTGTATGTTTGTAGGTGATATGGACAAATAGTGGATGCATAATCCTAACAGATGTGCTGATGATTATTTGGATAGAATAAATCAGTTCATTGATTTTACAATTGCAAACCACCAAGGTTCAACTCAAATTTGGTGTCCCTATAGAAAGTGTAACAACTTAATTATTGAATATTTTGAAACCGTTTGATACCATTTAATCAAAAAATGGGATGATGGAGACCTTTACTACGTGGAATCATCATGGAGAACAAATACAACATGCTTCATCCTCACACATTACCCGAGCACTGGAGACAGTTGAATCTGTTGTGGACCTAAATGAACAAATTATGGACATTATCAATGATGCTTTTCCAAACGCCAATTTGAATTCGCATGATAAAGGAGAAGGTGATGTCTCTCCCACCATGAATAGTGAAGCATTTGAAAAATATGAAAACCTATTAAAAAGTGACAAGCAAGAATTATACCCCGGTTGTGAAGGATTTTCGGTGCTCATGGTCATTGTTGAGTTGATGCATGACAAAATAAAGTTTCATATGTTGAACCAGTGTTTTGATTGCTTTTTGGGGGTTTTCAAGAGGATACTTCCAAAGGACAATTGCTTGCCCAAAGATCATAAAAGTGCAACAAAGGTGCTGAGTGGTCTTGGATTGGGATATGAAAAAATTCATGCATATAAAAATAATTACATTTTGTTCTACAAAGAGAATAAGGCGTTGGATAAATGCCATGTATGTAATGAGTCACGGTTTAAAATGACATTTCAGAATAGAACAACGAAGATTCCACAAAAAGTTATGCGTTATCTCCCATTAAAACCTAGGTTGCAGCGATTGTATATGTTGACGCACACTGCAAGTGACATGGGGTAGCAAAAAGACAGACGAGTGGATGGCAATGTTATGAGACATTCTGCAGATGGAAACGCATGGAAAGAGTTTGATCGGCTTTACCCCGATTTTGCACGTGAGCCTCGAAATGTTAGATTGGGACTTGCGACAGATGGGTTTAATCCGTTCAGGGTGCTAAACCAAAACCACAGCACTTGGCCAATCTTCGCATTTCCGTATAATTTCCCACCTTGGAAGTGCATGAAAAAAAATATATGATGATGACATTGTTGATAAGCAAAGATCTGAGCATGTTTATTGATGTTTATTTACAACCGTTGGTCAATGAGCTAAAAGAATTATGGGAAAATGGTGTTCCCATGTACGATAAATCTACCGAGAAGATGTTCACTTTGAGAGTATTAGTGATATGGACTATAAACGATTTTTATGTGTATATTATAATGTCTGGGTGGAGCACTAAGGGTTATTACGCATGCCCAATTTGCAAAGAGAACACAACGTTTGGTTGACACTTAAAGGAAATAATGAGGTTTATAGTGGGATTTCTAGTGACTAGCATGCATATACAATTCTAAATTTATGTACATAAGCAACGGAAGCATATTATCACATATTATCAAAGCTATAGCTAAGCAAATCCCCTTCAAGAAGCATAGGTTCACATATGATGCATCTAACAAAATATTGAAGGACAAAGTGAAGGTTGAGTTTTATACCTCTTGATCTAGGCTTTAGACCAAGGATGGACCACCTCCAAGCTCTTTGTTCTTGGAACTCCTTGAGTCTACCCTCCCTCCTTGATTCCTGCACCTTGATAGATTTGGAACTCTTTTGATTCTCCTCTAGTCTCCAAAGTAGAAGACCTCTAAAGATCCACACCTACTAATGCAGTGAGATGGATGTTGGAATAACCAAAAGGAGAAGAGATGATTAGCTATATCTCCCTTTGGTAGCCGGATATGTAAGTGTGTAGAGAGAGAGAGAGAGAGAGAGAGAGAGAGAGAGAGAGAGAGAGAGAGACTTGCTTTCTCTTGTTGAAAAGTTCACACAAAAAGCCCTAATGAAACTTTTTCATTAAACTCCCTTTATAAAGGTAAAAGAAGTCGGTCAACTAATTGACTCTTTCTCTCTCTTCTTTCCTCATCTTTGGCCAGCCCCTTAGTGTTGATTTGGGCTTTGGGTTTTTAACATTTCAAGTCATCCTATTCTTGAATAAAAAGCCCAATAGGTTTGGGCCCGTTGGGCCCGAATGAACCTGAACTTTTCTTTAAGCCCGAAACAATCTTTCATCACTTTTATGATTTCTTTAGACTTTCTAATTAATCATAACACTTAATTAATCCAATTAATTAATTCCATCATCCTTTAGTTGTCTCATCTCAAGAGTGTATCGGTGTACAATCGTTTTAGGTTCTAATTAGCGAGGCAGTGAGGTGATTGGTACCAATCCAATTCATTAGTATTTATCCAATCACTTAGTGAATTAAAACTTACTTTTAATTCTCCTTCTTCTTTGATGACTACTTATTTAATCATCTAGAAGAATCCACAAGCCATAAGTGACATCTAACCATATATCATGGCTACCCAAGCTAATGTAGAATTTGGTCAGAGAATCTATTCAGTTGGAATTACAATGTAATTCGATCCTTCTTTAATACAATACTCACAATCACATTACTAGGGTATAGATACTTAATGTCAACCCCCTAATGTGATTATATCAAGTTATATGATTCAAAGTCATATAGGAATACCTTCCATCATTACGCTCGATACTTCAACCGAAGATTCCCGAATCATATCTTAGAGTATTCTTCCTCTCTTAACAAGGATTAGAGATCCCTTGTTGATCATTCACATGCCTCTGAGAATAAATTACTGACCCCAATAATGCATAGAACACATCCAAGATGAGATGTGGTCACGTCTCATTATCAAATGATCAGCAACATAACCCTAAGACAACTATGATGTCTCAGGCCAAATGATTACTTACATTATTCCAACCAGTAGAGTTACTTGCTTGACATGTGAGTAGACCTCCATGCAAGTACTCTTGTTTGATTGTATTCAGTGAACTCATTCCCTTAATGAGCACCTATGTACTTGTCTTAGTGTCACTACATGAATGGCTTGAGACTTTCCATCCTTCCCATTAGAAGCAGACATAGTACGTACTAGTCTATCTAGACTGTCAGCATCCCTCTAACAATCCTATGATAGGAACCTTTTGGACATTATGGTTATGTGAAGAAGGTCTCTATAATTTAACATCTTTAGATTACTTCTTCCATCGATCCATTGTCCATGGACTCACTAATTTTGGACGTATATCGTTCATTGAGATAGTCCTAATAAGTGACCTTGCTTTTGTTGTATTAGAGTTATCTATACATACAGACATTGTCCTGAAAGTTTTCTTCCAAATATTGACTTTCAGGGCATAACTCGAACAGGCACGCGGGAAAAGTTTGTTACCTAAAGCATTGTAAATGGTTATCGTGGGACCCCGAGTGGCATTAGAATGACACAACCTTCTTCATGGGCAAAGAGATTTAGCTAAGACACAGAGAATGGTCTAGAGATGAAATTTTGGCCTAGGTGAATCTTTTTTATTTTGCTCCGTTGGGCAAATCAATAAATAGGACAAGACCAAACACACATCTGAAGTAGACACACAAGTCGAAGTTGTTCAAGCTCCTGTACTGGTCCATATTAAAATTGAGAAACAATATCGACGTAATGCATGTTGAGAAAAATGTGTTTGATACACTGATCTGAACTATAGTAGACATTAAGGGAAAAACAAAGGACACAATAAAAGCTCGGATCAATCTTGAAAAAATGAGCATTAGGCTAGGTTTATGGATGACGAAGGACAGAGACATAGCTAGAAAGAAGCTTGCATCGTTTTCCATGAAACCGAATCAGAGGAAAGAGTTTTTGCAGTTTTGTATCTTCTGTACAGTTTCTAGATGGGTATGCTTCAAACATCGGTCGTTACACAAACGTGGATGGAGTCAAATTTTCAAGCCTCAAAAATCATGATTGTCATGTTATACCTCAACGTCTTCTCCTATTGGGAATTCGATACCTCTTGCCCGAAGATGTGGTGAAGCCGATTATGTTGTTGGCGAGATATTTTTCTCAATTAACTGCAAGATCTTTGCGCAAGTCTGATGTTAAACAGAATATTATTGAAGTGCCATACAAGTTTGAACAAATAGTTCCTCCAGCTTTCTTCACAAGCATGATCCATGTTATGATTCACTTGCCGGAGCAGGCACTTCTAGCCAGACCCGTCAACTATTGATGGATGTATATGATAGAAAGGTATTTAATCGTCATAAATACTTTAGTTCGTGATGTATGTACGATTTGACTAAGTTTACAAGTTATTTTGTTTATTGATGCAAACTACTGGGTGAATTAAAAAAGAGTGTATAGAACAGGGCAAAGCCCGAATGATCAATCATGGAGGCATGGGTCGCATTTGAGTCACTTAAATTTTTTGCAATGTACCTACAAGACGTTAAGATTACGTTCAACCAACAACAACACAATAATGACGGTGGTGTGAAAAGTGAAAAACTTTCTGTTTTTTGCCCAAATTGCACGATCCTTTGACAAACCAATCAGAGGAAAGTCGTTTAACAAAATGGACATGGAGGTAGCAAATTGGTTTGTACTTAACAATTGTGACAAGACAATTACCTACCTAAATGAGTATGAAGAGTTGATGAAGCGGGATCATCCATCACATTTATATGCTAAGAAGCACCATGAATTGTTTCCTCGTTGATTTCGTGAAAATGTAAGTGGGTCGTGTTTTGGGTTATTTGCATAATTGTAAATGGTAAACTAACACGTCAACTTTTTATCATTAATTTAGGTGAAGAAATTGAAGGACATGAATTCGCTTGCTTACACTGAAGAATTGTACAACTTGGCTATTGGGCCCCTAAGCATAGAATTGTGCTCCGGTCATCATGTAAATGGCATCAAGTTCTTGGCAACTGATCACGATGGCAAGTTATGTACGCAAAATAGTGGGGTACATGTCCCGGGTACAAGCGACATTGCAAACATTGATTTCTATTAAAAACTGACAAGTGTTGTGCAATTGCTTTACAAAGACCACTGTCAATTTATCTTGTTTAAGAGTCACTGGTTGGATACAAACCCAAGTAGGTTGGAGATGTTAAGAGAGACGATGGTTTGCTATCGGTCAACACTAACAGATGTTGGTATAACGACGACCCCTACATTTTGGAAACGATGGCCAAACAAATTTTCTATACAGATGACCCTAAAGGTTGGAGAGGATGGAAAGTAGTTCAAAAGATTGAGTAAAGAGGGCTGTATGATATTCCAAACCGAGATCCTGCTGACGATGACAATTATGGTGATGTTGCTGACGAACAACTGGAGACGTCAACAGAACTTGGTGTAAATACACTGCGGGATATGACTATTGTACAAGAACCGTATCAAGTAGCTGGAGATCCTGAAATTGAAATACCGATCGACTCCATTATGATTGACCTCAGGGATCTACCGCGATACAATGCACTTGAGCGTGCGAATGACGATGTTAACGTGCTTACAAATGAGGAGGAATGGGAGACTGAATCTGATGAAAATGATGATATTTATTCTAGTTCAGACAAGGATTAATGATAATTTGTGATGTAAATGTAATGATATTTATTGAATGGTATTTATTTTATATACAAACAAAAGTTTTCTTCAAAATTTGTAAAAAATTAATTATACAAAAAAATTAATTAAATTTACAAATATCCGCGACGAAATTTTGGAAATGTTTATCATGCAAACATGCTAAATTTTGGTTTTTTTTTTGTTTTTGTTTTTTTTGCCAAAATTGGGCGCGTTTTGATTTCGGCGCTTTCACTCTTCTATCTATCTCTCTCTCATTCTCTGCATGCGAAGCTCAATCTTATCTCTCTCTTTCTTTCAATTATGTTCGAACTCACTTTCCTCTCTCTTTCTCTCAATTCTCTCCAGTCTCTCCCTCTCCCACTCTCATCACTCACTATCTCAGTCTCTCCATCTCTCCCTTTCTCACTCTCTCTCGGTTTCTCTATCTCTCTATCACTCTCCCTCCCGCATCCGTCGCACTCCAACGCCACACCATATCCCTACCACCGCAACATTACTAGGTAAGCACCCAGTATCTCTTAATTCACTCTCCCTTAATTCAATTATTTAGTAGTGCACTTTTTCATTTTTTTTTTCTGTTGAATTGTTTTAATTAGAACATTTAGGGATTTAGGGTTCGAATTGGGAATCCCGGGGGTTAGAGATTTAGGGTTCAAATTGGGAATCTTGGGTTAGGGTTTTTTAATTGAGAATATTGGGTTATGGTTTTTGAATTGACAATATTGGGTGATGGTTTTCGAATTGGGCAGGATGTAGGGTAAATCTAGTTGCTTTATATGGAAGTAGGTCTAATATGTAAAATATATGGAGTTTTTATATATATATATATATGTGTGTGTGTGTGTGTGTGTGTGTGTGCATGATATACACGAAACTACCACCTACAGCGTTGAAATTCAGATATTTGGTAAGGTCAGTGTGAATGAATTTTCCATTGAAGCTAAGAGAAATTGAAGGCTGCAAGTTTTTCATCCAGCTTATGAGTCACTTGTATCCTTACTAAGTTCTTTTTCTTAGAAGCTTTAAAAATTGTAATTCGTGACATCAATTTCAAACACCTATTAATAATATCTGCATGTAATGTGTGTTGTTTTCTGAATGTAATGATACCACTACATGTTGAATTGTTCTCATGATAATTAAGTGATTTTACCAAGCTAATAGTTTAGTTTGTTAACCTAGGATTCATCTAAAGAGAATCACATTCGTTCTTTAGGGTTGTTGATATTTGTATATGTGTTCTGCTTAGTGGTTCTCCAAAGAAATGATTATCTGATATAGGATGATTACCGTTTGTAACATAAATTAAATGAGTGTGCAGATATTGGGGAATTAAGATTCTCATATATCATAAAAAATACATTATTATGGGGAAATGGTCAATTATCCTAAAACTAAGCTTCAACTTAATGAAATACCATATCACATGCATTTTTACATTCTTTTATTGTACTAAACTTTGAGAAACTGAAACTATTGATAGGTAAGCTTTCGGATTCAATATCCTCAAGATTATTAGGTAAACTGAAATTATGTTGAATTGTTCGCATGATAATTAAGTGAAAATATGCACAGAGGTTGTAAAGAATCAAACTATCAGAACGACATAGAGATGCAAGTATTATGCAGAATAACATCATGAAATTACTCTCATTCATAAAGTTCCTTGTGTTTTCCACCACACGGTATTCATAAGTTTCTCATTACTTGAACACACTAAGATTAGATTTATTTCCATTTTCATTCCCCAATTCATGACTTTTCTTGTTCCAAGTAAGAAAGCATGCCATAAAAAACATGTAAAGAGTTAAAGCACAAGATACGCATGTATGCTACCCTTTATTGATTCGAAGATGCCCAAAATCGACCATTTATGAACAATATACACGGCCTTGAATCAAAAGTCCAATTACAACACCTCCCCCCCCCCCCCCCCCCCCCACAGACACACATACATATATATATTCATCCTTACCTTCAGCCAGAATAAGTACATGCTTGCCTTCTTCCATCATTCATCGATTCCTTGCAAGTTCATGGCATGTTCCATAAGCAGGGGAAGGTGGTAGTGCCCATTCGTCTTTGTTCTCTCGTGTGGTTCATGTTGTTTCAAATCCTAGGACTTATGTCAACCAAGAATGTATCCAAACCAGATTAACTAATTAATCTATGGGTGAAAAGATATATCTTATTTTGCTTCAAGGTAGGATATTTTTTAGCATATCCAAACCAGATTAATTAGTTAATGTTAATCATTATCGACTTCCTATAGATATTAATCTCTTATTTTCTATATGATGGTAACTCTCTGGTATTCATGATTTCTGCCACTTTTCTTAGCCATAATCTGTTCTCTTTAGCTTCTTGGCTGTTACTAGGTTAAAGTAATGGAATGTAACTTTTTTATTTATTGTTTTTGTAGATGTCAAACTTAATTTCAAACCGCCGGGTAGCTAGTAAGGTCAATCAAAAACCTTCTCTAGTAGGTAGTGCTGCTGCCACCTTCCCACCTGATATGGGCACAATGAGTGTCCCTCCAGTCACGCCTTTAGGTCCAACGGTGTGTACGGGTCCTGTGTCATTGACTTCTTTGGTGACGCATCCAGTACTAAACGCCCGGAGGACTCATCGACAACCTCGGAGTTCTGAGGAGCTTGAGCAGTTTGGTGAGGCTTCCGTTGTCCATGGAAAATGATCCTAGATAGGTAATGCATCTTTCTCATAGTATAATAGAAATTTTGAAGTTTTTTTGTTGTGAAAAACGAACTTTTAAATTATTTGGTTTTTCAGGTAGGTTCATAAAAAGTCATTAGTTCCAAAATACTGTCAAGGAGGATATTGAAATCTGTTGGTGGATGACAAAAGAAGATCCCCAATCTTCTTTAGAAAAAGTTGGTTGATAAATTCTTTGGTTACACTCTTAAAAAGTTATCTTTCTTATTCTTTTCTTTTCTCTTTAGTGAAAATATTTAGTATATTTTTCAAGTTATGAATATGGTGTGTTAAAATTTCAAAGGGATGAGACTACTCACATCCATATTTTTCTCAACTTACTTAATTACATGTGCAGTCCAATATGTGTGTAGTTTCTTCACAAATTCACGGCCAGTGTTTCAATTAGAAGTGAAAACACTTGATACAAGTTATAAATTTTGTTTTAAAGGTCCCCAATTGGTATAAATTGTTTGAATTATTGGGTGGATGTGTTGTTTTTGTTTTTATATTGTCTGTAGGTTTTAGGAAATGTTATAGTTTTAGGGGAGGTTCTGCCAATTTTTCAGTGCAAAATAGAATTCATCTAATGTTTACTTTGTTTATTTGGTAGTTCAAAAAAAAATAAAAATAAAAAATAAGAACCCAGGGTCCCATGCAGACTTCTTAAGACATCACAGACCACTCGCACCACGGCCGAGAAGATCACCATTACGTGGGATCCTTGACATCATGCGGCTACAACAAAGGAGCAGCAAAGTGCGTTGGCCAGTGACATTGGCTCAGTTATCGAGAATCATTACCCCTTCCTATGGGAATCACCCACCTGAAGTCAAAGAAGTCGTTCTTCATGAATTATCGGTAAGTATTTTCAACCTTAAATACTAAATTTTTATTAAAGTATACAACTTATTATAAATTTTAACTATTATTTATTTGTTAAGTTTTGCAGCATCACTATGAGCTCACGAACCTCGATGTCAATAAAAATCAGTACATCAACGACCTTTGCTCTGGTAGGTTCACTCAATGGAAGAGCTACCTCCACAAGCTTATGAGAAATATGATGGTCCGGAGGTTACTCTAGCAGTTGGGTGCCCTATGGAGTTAGTGAACCGCCGGGATGAATGAGAGTGGCTCTGCGGCCATTTTCAAGACAAGAAATACCTCGTAAGTATAATATGTATTTTAATAATATTTAATCAAATTTTTTATATTTTTAAATAATATTTTAATTTTTTTCATTAATTTGTTATAAATATCTAAACTAATACGTTTTTGTTAATTCAACAAAAAAAAGCGCAAGCAAACTCGATCAATCAGCTGAAAAAGAAATTTCTTCACTGCTCCAATTCACGACGCTTCTCTTATAGGTTGGAAGAGCGACGTAAGGTAACCTTATATTTATTTTAAGTTTTCATTCTTTTTACTCTCTATTACACAATTGGTAATCTATGTGTTAATATTTTTTTTTTATTCAAGGGGTCAAAGTTTCCTGAGATTGACATGTTCAAAGAGGTGTACGTTCGGCCTGGGGATAAGCTGACAAAGCAATTTCATGTAAGTTATTCCAATTTTTTAATATTCAATTAGTATTAATATTAATTACATGTTTATTAAAATTAATTTGTTTATTTCATTTTTCTAGTCCACTATAGTGGAGAAGGGCCAGACCGTTCTGGAAAAGGTGGTTTTCCAGCTTCCCCTAGAGACCCCGATCGTAGAGGTGCTTCCCCTAGAGACCTCAAATCATGACGGACACACTTGATCAGACCCTACGTTGTAGGCATAGGAATGTTCACCGGGGGCTTGGGAAAGCCTGTCTTCGTGACCCATTCGCTTCATCCTCCAGGCAGAGATTAGAAGAGGTCGAATTGCTGGCATCTGAAGTGGTGGACCTAAAGGAGCAAATTGCAGCCCAGTAGTCACAGCTTGCAACCCAAAGCAGTTTGATGAACCAAATTCGTCTCGCCCTTCAAATCTCTAGCATTTGGTTCCTCGACGTTGAACCACTTCCAGCAACGACCTCCCAGCCCCCGCCGCAGCAACTATGGCCTCCCAACCCCCTAACGCAGCAACAACACCACCAACAGGCGATTATGACGTGGACGACTACATATTCTAGTTTTTTTTTTATTTAAATTGTTTTCAAATTTTAAAATATTTCTTTTCGTTGTATGTACATTTTCAATAATTTTTTAACTCAATATTCTTCTTTACATTTTTTTTTTTAATTTCATTAAATTAATTTATACATAAAACAATATTATCAACATTTAAAAGGGAAAAATAAATAAAATTTATTTAAAAAAATTAATTTTAATATCTTACTGCGACGACCTTATGTCTGTCGCGCAAGGGTTTGGGGGTCGAACCTCAGTTTCATCACTTGAAGTATCACACACAACGAATACTCATTCATCGCTCTTTGTTTCACGCAATGACCACCAAATCCGTCGCACAACATTCATTTCGCACGACAAAGCACTTTCCTCCGTCACGCAATGTCTAATGTCACGACTTTTGCACGATAGAATTTGCGCTACGTCTTCTTTGTCACCCAATGTTTCTGACGACCGTATTTGCCTTTGCACGATGGATGTCCCTTCGTCGTCCAAGGAGTTATGCTTAGTAGTGATGGTTGATGTGCTGGTGAAAACAATGGTGGTGGTAATGGGGGTAGTGATGTAAGGTTAGCAGTTCTAGTGGCAGATGTTCATGGTCACTTTGTTCCCCATGGATAAAATGTTTGTAGAAGGATAAATAGTGTCAAAATTAATAAGGGTATTACATGAATTATAAATATTCATTAAGGGCTAAACTTTGCTTTTTATAAAAGGAAAACTAATGAAAAGGACTTCAAAACTTTGAGTTTTAACCAAAAACCACCAACTAACTTTATTTAATGTTAAGGACAAGAGAAAGAAAAAAAAATCTAACAAAAGCGCGTGCACGCCCTGTACCTCTATGAATATGTGATCCACCACTTACAAAGAAGAACAATACAAGGAAGGATTTTTTTTTTTTTTTTCAAACCGTCAGTCGGTAGTCTTTTTCCAATCAAAGGTCCATCTCTCTTCAAATCTCTTAGAATTCAACTCTGTTTCAATCCCCAATTTCCAAACATCCAAATGGACCTCAAAGTCTTATTGATTCAAGCAAATGAAGTTAAAGTAACAAAGCATGCAATTTCCATACACCTATGTCAATACGTGATCCGTCACCGTGACAATGATGATGATGATCTTCCTGCTCATTAGACTGATCTGAATAGATGGATCCCATCATTCGCATCCCCATGTTGTAGTTAGACATTATCTCCACCATTCGCATCCCCATGTTGTAGTTAGACATTATCATCTAGTGTTGGTGGGGGTATTCGGGTAGTGCTAGTAAACTCTTGTGATGTCCTCTTCATCCTCCATGATTTAATAAGAATTACCTGCTCCTAACTCCAACCACTATGTTGATGGTATGATGGAAATTATGATCCCAAGAGGAAAGCTGCTACTACCTACTGACCTTCAACTTCTTTTATGTGGATGTCTTTGTGGCAGTTGTAGGCAGAGCAGTTGAGGCCCTTGAGGGCTTCGATGGTGCCTGCTTCTCCATTAGGCATGAATTCGCCACATCCATCTGTAGTAGTCCCTCTTATGGTTGCTGCATGGTTCTCGAGGCACTCCTTGTACCTCATGCCATTGTTCCCAACTATTTTATTATTAAAAGTATTGTGTTTGTAGGGCACAACATTTGCATTTGGTGGAGGAGAAGAGGAAGCTGCAGATGGGTGGACAATAGAAGAAAATTAAGTAATTGGTGTAGAAAGTTAAGAAATTGAAGAGATATAGAGAAAATTTGATGAGTATCGAAGAAAATAAGGTGAGAATGTGCCAAGAAAATTCAAGAAGATGAGAGAGAAGAATGTAGTACCGTTAAATTTCATAAACAGTGTAGTATCGTTAAGTTTCCTAAACAGTGTAGCACTATTAAATTGCATAAACAGTGTAGTACTGTTAAGTTTCATAAACAGTGTAGTAAGTTTTATAAACAGTGTAGTAAGTTTCATAAACAGTCTAGTATCGTTATATTTCATAAACAGTGTTGAAAGTTTCATAAACAGTTTGTGTAAGGACACGTGGGTGCACACGTCAGATTTTTTTTAAATTCTTTTAATATTAAAATTATGTCTTTTTCATTAAAATTTAGGTTCTTTTATCCCTTTTATTAACATTTAAGGGTTTGTCATTGAAATTTAAGTCTTTTTAATTAAATAAAGTTATACCATGGTTTTTTATTAAAATAAACTTAGCCCAAGTTCTTTTCATGGAAGTTCCCTTTCATAAAAGTTGTTGTCTAGATGTCATTTAGAAGTTCCCTTTCAAAACCAAATTTTGCTGTTTTTTATTGAAAATTCACATACATGTGATTTTAGCATATCTAATATTAAAAATTAAACCCCCACCCCTTGTGTAGATACTATCGTTATTCGAAAAATAAAATAAAATAAATAAAAACCTTTCTTACCACTCCCTCTCCCACGTTCTCTCTCCCCCTCTCTCCTTCCTATTTTAAAAAAATAAAATATATTCACACACAAAATAGGTCGGCATATGCTAATGTAAATTAATGGGGGCAATGATTTTCTGTTGCCCCTAATATTCTGCCTCTAATCATCACTTTTCCTTAATTTAGAACCTAATTAATATCTCATAGCCAATAAGCTTCAACCCTAAGCAATTCAAGAATGGAAGTTAACTTCCATTATGTTGTTGAAGAATTCTAAATATTGCATGTCAATATTGATAGGGTGGTGATTTTCAAACACTTTTAATTAAATTTTTACACACTTCTCTCTCTATACTTTTAGTCATTAGATTGAATAAATTAAACAAAAATAAATAACAATATTAAGCATGGATGTGTGAGAGACGGTCTCTCCTATATATTTGACCACCCCTGAGGGTAGTGTTGTGAGTAGAGGCGGATGGAAGTAGGGACCAAGGTGGTCCTAGGACCACCCGAAGTCCGAAAAATATACATGTGATCTTTCAAGGATCTTCTGAATATTTGGTATGGGTCCCTTTTGTGCCTACTAAATGTTTGTTGTAATACATGCTAAGCATATCTCGACAGGTTATATCAACAACACTCGACAAATTCTCTCTATATCATCATTAGATTCCTTCGGCATATGCGGCATTTGTCGATATGTGTGCAACATGGTTTGGCTGAATTTTTTTACGCACTTTTCGCTCTGTTTCTAACTAAAACACTTGTATTTAACAGTGCAACTCTCCAAAGTTCAAATCTTGGATCCGCAACTGGTTATGAGTGCGTTGAGAAATTATGTAAAATGAAACATATCTTGGCATTGCTACTAAGTAAGCAAGTCCTACTAATGCGAAGATCTTTACGTTTACGTGATCTAGGGCTGAGCCCAACCAAGTATCACCGTCCTGAAGTTTGACCTATTTAATATTTTTGGCTTGCTTTTTGTACGAGCAATATTAGACTAAACCCTAAAAAAACCATTATTCTTACAACACATTTAATCATGAGTTGAGGACATGTATTTTTTTATAAATATTATTACGTGTCAATGAACGGTCGAGCCAAGCTCAACGTATTTTGAGCTATCTTGCAAAAAAAAATTAACTGCTCACGATCTTTATGAGTTGAACATATCAATGTTCAATCTTGACTTGTTTTAAAATCGAGCCAAACTAGGTTTGACTTGGTTCTTTCAAGTGCTAAGCTTTGACGAGCCAAACACGAGCCGCATTGCAAGCTCGAACTGTTTGGAGCCGATATATAATTCTAATGTGGACTCTGACTACGGCTATATATGTATTCAACCTGAATACTCATGGTACCCATAAACCCTCCTTTTTTTCTCTTCCTATATATTCAGCTTTGCTAATTAATAGCCTTGCGAGATCTCAAGTACTGGAGTTTGTGGGTCTTCAATCTTTGCTTAATAGCTTTAAGACCATTGGACGAAGGTCACTTTTCTCCAGACCATGATAACCCTAGTTCAACTATCAAATTATTACAACAACGATCTAAAATAATAATAAAATAAAACAAATCCGAAAGAAGTACAACATTACTCTACTGCCACTGTTAAAATGATAACTTACTGGATAAAGTCCACAATTTGGTTCAACAACCAAAAACCCTAGTTGGGGGAGTCAATCCCTATTTTCATTGTTAATATGGTAAGGAGTGAGCATCTGGTCAATGAGTTATCAGAATTTTTATTTGTACCTATATAATTTCACTCCATATTCAACTTAAACTCTAAATGTGAATTGCTTTTTTTACTCTATTATGTAATTAGCATAATGTACAAGATGAATTTAACAATTAAACTAAAATTTATCAATAAACCTCTACCCAATAATCAAACCTTATCATTACCCAAGCTTTCTCTTGCGTTCTATTCTAGCTAAAACCTAAGACGTTCTGATAGAGAGAAACAAGCTCTTTTTTACAAATGGATGGTAATTTGGAAGTTTTGGATCCTTCAACTAATTAATGTATGGATCGATTTATGCAAGTTTTTTGTTTGATTTCAATTATTTTGTTTAGGGTTTAGGAGTGTACTGCCTGCAAAACATTAATTCGTTAGCCCAAGTTTGTGTTATGCCCTACCTTTTGACGTGAGAAAGAGGAGAAATTTTTCATTGTGATGAGAACATGGGTGGTACACCAAGTGTTTTTATGTAAATGGTGGGAAATTTTATTTTTTAAGTTATTAAGTTTTTAACACACATATCCCACCATTTGTACAGTGACACGTGATGTACCACCTCGTATGCCGGTCACACTAAAAAATATTTCGAGACAGAGGGAGAGTTGTAAAGGAAAATGGTCTTTGATTGGTGGGATTTATTCTAAAATTAAGGTTGCAGCTATGTGCGCATGCTTCATTCTAACGTGTTTTTGTTTTGTAAATGAAAAAGGGTCTTTGATTGGCGGGATTAATTCTCACCAATTCTTATTTATTTCAATTTTAGTTTCGATTAAATCATGAAGAATAAATATGACGAACTTGTTAAAAGGAGAAAACGCCAGAAAAGAGAGCGTATGTCTTGATTTTGAGTTTTTATATTTTAAATGGGTATAAAAATAAATTTACATATTGATTTGGGTTTGTGAGGGTAATTTAGGAAGTAAGTTTGTGTATAAAGAAATATTGTCTGTTTAATTAAAAATAATATGGGTATAGAAAGTAAGTTAGGTGTAGAACGATGTTTTATGGGTTTAAATAAAATTTGTGATGAGTTATCATATCTCTAGCTTATAGGTTGGACAAAACGGCCTCGAAAATACATTATATAACCTTTTTTTTTTAGTATATCGACATTTTTACACTAAGGAGAGGGTGAGTTCAGCTAAGCCACATCATGGACAACTTAATTTAGTATCGAATTCACCATCCACAAGATTCAAACCTAAGACCTCTGTTGTGTTCCTTCCTAGTGCAAAAATATGGTTAGTATAATGGCACAAGTACATGGACTGATTAGACCTTTATAAATTACTAACTTTGAAAGAACCCTAACTAAAGAATGAAAGTAACCAACTAAGAGTAGTTTTTGTGCTGTAAACTTAAATAACTTAAAAGGCAAGAAGAATGTAGCAACAAATAATACAATGATGTAGAAACAATGGAGATGAGGCCAACGATTTGAATTCACCATTACAAAACTGATTCCATGTTTATAAAGTTATGCCGCATTCAACTACCAACCTGTTTTCTGAGTTTGTTTTACATATATATGATCCGCCATATGATATGTGGTTTTGATCAAATTCTCCTAATTTGGAACCTAATTGGGATGTTCAACTTCAGTTCCTAATTAAGAGTCTTTAGCATGCAACAAAATGTTAAAGAACCAAGGAAAATATATGGCAAGATGTTTGCATAGCATTCTCTTCATTCCTTCACATGTCTACCAAGATTAAGCATGATGTTTATTATAATCTTGATTAAATGATTTGTAGTTAACGCTAATGGTGATCAAACATTAAAATCAACAAACAAATTTAACATTAGATTTATTGAATGAAACAAGAAGCAGATTGATAAACTGAATACTTTAACTTAAAAACATGGATCAATTTCGCAAGGCTACATCGAAATCCCTGGCTATGAACTTAGTTACACATCATGTTCACAGAAATTAAAACAAAAATACACAACATGAGTGAAAATAAATTCAAGAGAGAGGAAACCCTTGAAGCAATTCTGATGTTGAACTTCTCCAAGAATAGCCTGTCAGAATGAGTCTTCGGTGATGTTTGAGTGTATAGAATGGGTGGAGTTTTGAGTGTGGATGAAAAGAGAAAAAAATAGTGACTGGAGTTGTGAAATTCGCTCAGAATGAAAGGTGTATGTAAAAGTGGTTGAAAGGCTAGGTTTTATGATGTTAAAGAGCTGTTACAGATTGCCAAAACATCCAACTAATTTGGCATTTAATTCCCACGTTGGTCTTATAAAGAGCCATATTCATCAACTTATTCAGTTTTCACTTTTAATTCTTTGTCTACATCAGCATCCTTATTCAATTCTCCGCTTTTAACACCAATTTGCCTTATTTGTCCTCAATTGAGCTCCAAAATACGATTAGTTGCACACTAACACAAAAGAGGGTAAAATGCAACTAATTTAACTCAAAAACATCACAAAGGGACTTGGAATGGATGGTATAAATGTATGAAATATATGAGTTATCAACTTCTCACTTCCAAGTGAAGAGGAATACCACCAGACCATAGTACTGAGTGGCATTATATAACTTTTCAAATAACAAAAAATTTTAGGTAATATTTTCAACGGGCTAGAAATTCTCATAAAACAATGGAACAATAACTAGGTAAGACTTCAAATTAGTCATGCATAGAAAACATATTTTTAAAAATGGGTTAGGAGAAGTATTTTCTCATGAATCATATAACATTTTTTTTATAGCTTGGGCTATTTGGTTTCTTTTTTTAAATTTAATTTTTATGTTTAAAAAAAATGATGAATATAACTAAATTAGTTGATTCATTAGTTTCAAAAACAAAAAAATTAGATTCAAGAAGGATACCAAACAAAGAAAGGATGTGGTTTTTTGAATTTGGTTGTCCCAACGGCTTCAATGATTAACTTTTAGAAATTTTGTAAACCATATGACATGGTTGTTGATAATTAGATTATTATTTAAATGTTGATTAACGTGTTTATATTATATTAGTGATACGTCATATGATTTGCAAATTTAATTTAAAAAATTAGTATACCTAGCATTACTCTTAACTTTTTATCCTTTTTCAATTGAATATCAGTGTTTGATGCTTGAAAATGAACAGAGCTGGCTAGGTAATAATGCGCTTTTAATCATAACTCAAACAAATTAATGCTTTAATTTTCCTTTCATGTGGCTTAATAACCCCCAACCACACTGGCGGCTGGCCATATAATGTAAACTTTTGCTTTCCATATGTGAATCGTAGCAAGATCTAATTATCAAAAAGAGGAAACCTTTTTCGTTGAAGGGAAACCTAGTTTAGGAAATCGAATCTTTCTTCTTAGTCGCTAATGATATATGTTAAGCTACCTAATGATTTGTTGGAGACTAAAAACATGAGAGACGAGTTGGTTTAATTAGTTAACTAACCTAGTTTAGAAAATCAAAGCTTTCTTCTTAGTCACTAATGATATATGTTAAGCTACCTAATGACTTCATGGAGACTAAAATCATGAGGGACAAGTTGGGTTCAATTTAATTAACATATAAAGTGAAATCAACACATCTTTTATCTATTTAGTGGCAACAAATTGCAAGTGCAGTTGCTAGTCCCCATTAGAAAAAGTACAGGGTCATGTTACTTCGTCCCTTCCTCCCTAAAAAGTACTGGTTGATACGATCCTCTCTCTCTCTCTCTCTCTCTCTCTCTCTCTCTCTCTCTCTCTCTCTCTCTCTCTCTCTCTCTCTCTCTCTCTCTCTCTCTCTCTCTCTCTCTCTCTCTCTCTCTCCGTAGGCAACAAAATTTTTCTGTTTTGTTCATGATCATAATGTTTGGCTACTAAAAGAATAACAACAAGTCCTACTGAAATGAATAATGTCTAATTACAAATGGACACGTGACAAAATAATTAAAGAATAGAAAACCAAAATCAACATTACTCCAGAAATAGACACGTGTTTATTTTCAATTGAATTTTCAACAAGATTTGCCTGCTTTTCTTTCAATGACCAAGCATTACTCTTTGTTCATCTTCTCATGTAATGATCATTGTAAACCAATGGGCGAAAGATGTCTAGCTATAGGGTTGGCATGTTGAAATCAACCAAATAATAATGAAACTGACCTTCTTAATCATATCCTACGTCTCAAATTCTCAATCATAACCTACGTCTAGTAGCCAACTGGTCTCCATAGAAAATGAAGATCTCTCTCTTTCTCTCCCTCCCTTTCCTTAATATTGATGGATTTTCTACTTTATCTGCATTAGTTGGTGCTTTAATACTTATCATAGTTAATTAAAGGGACTTTTAGATTTAGGGCTTAAATAAGATTATTTTTAGATTTAACTTGAATAGGTTTCTAAATTTAATTTGTCCTTAATTTTAAAATTTACCATATTTAAGTAATTATATCACATTTATGCTTTTAAACTTACCATCTGCAATTTAATCAAAATTCAAATTCTTATATTAAAAAATAGTCAACAACAAAACAAAAAACAATTAATATTTATAAATAAATAAACTCATAGGTACGGAAGTATTTGTACGTAAGTTTCGGTACGAATGTATTGATATAGAAGTTTCGGTATGGAAGTATTGGTATATAAGTATCGATAAGTAAGTTTCGGTACGAATGTGTTGGTACATAAGTTTTGGTACGAATGTTTTTGTATGTAACTATAGTATATAAACATAAATAGATACGTAAAATGGATATACATATATATAGAGAACTTCACGTACAATGAAAAGAATGGGAACTTAATAATAAATTTCAATGATAAATAACATTTTCATTGTTTATGGGAATCGATATATAACCTACACACAAAAAAATCAATTCTTAGTACAACCTAATTAATATTTGAAAATTACAATTAAATGCCAAGGACTATAGTTAGTTTTTCATTTTAAACAAGGTTTTATTCAAAAAATAATGTTTTTCAAGAATTGGAATAGAATTTTCCGTTAATTAAAATAGGCTCACTAGTATTTTCTATGTAATAATACTAATTAACACTCACATATATATCCAAACCAAACATTTTAACAAATCACCACCAGAAAATTCAGGTTTTAAAAAAAAAAAAATCAGCTAAAATCCTTATTTTCACCATCTTTTTTTCATACTTCTTTGAGTAATTTAATACTCCTCCATTCGAACAAAATTTATTCAACTCAAAAGGAATACATGAGAGTGAAAGAGAATAAAGTAATAAAGGGGCACTTTAATTAAGGGTTTCTTTTTTCTCTTTTTTTTTTTTTAAGTATTTCTGCACGGTTAATATATATATTCTGCAACGGAAAACATTGAAGGGGGTATGCGGGGTGCTCCGTCGGCATACCCTAGCTCCATCTTTGATTGTGGATGCAAATATTCATCAAGGATAAATTGAAGATCACACCAGCAAAATAATTAAGGTTGTTAGGCTAATTGATAAACTCCTAAGAAATGAGGAAGGTGTTCACCAAAGGGCCTCGGATTCCTAAAGCCAAAATAAGTTGTGAGAGAAATTGAACTTGAGAGAGGTCTGAGTAGTTCATTGTGATTACTGATATCTCTTTGTTTGACTTAGCTATTTATAGGAGAGATTCCTCGTAGGCAACCTGATAGTAGGGTTGCATGCCATATGCTAGGCAGACCTCTGTGTTTTGTTAGGATGGTGCAGACCTTACTAAGCATACCACTTGAGCAGATCTCTAGTGGTAGGCACAGTCTTTAGTAGATGGACTCGCCATACCAAGGGACACCCAAAGGAAATTCTGAAGAGTCAACCTTTGCCTCCTTGAGCCCGTATAGAGCACAACAAGGAGGTAGGGGTAGGGATATCATGGTCCTAAAAATGACACTTTGATATGTGTTGGAACCTGAAGAGTCAACCATTCCTCTTAGGATTTTGCGTATGGTCTGCTCACGACATCAAGGATAAATATGTTATGTTGAGCTAATAGTTTACGTGTTGTTCTCCTATTGAATGTGCTTAATTCATATATATCCCCACATTAGTTGGATAACAACTGTATTGGTTCAGATTCATTGTTACCTGACCAGAAGTACGTATTGAGTAATCATCAAGAATACTTCATGTACCTTAAAAATCTACAAGCTATACTAAAAGTACTCAAAAGGCACTATGCAATTAAGGGTTATCCAAGTTGATTCCTTCCCTCAAACAAAGGCATTTTGTTCCTCCACAGGCGACTCTACACTATTCTTTTTCTCCACCTTTTTGTTACTATTATATTGTCTCTTATGATGTGTATAAATTAAAGACTTGTCACATATACAGGACCCAATATATGAAGGTTTCTTTGGCATCAGAACCCTGAGCATTAACAAGGTCAGGAATGAGGTCAATGAAAACATGGGTGACCCACTTACGAAAATAATCAAAAGCAAAAAGCTTGATCCCACTGCGTCCTACCGCCCTTCTGAGTGCAACTGAACTGCCAATCACACTGAAAAGCATAAGAAAATTTCCATTGTCGAAATGCTCTTCTTATTTTAATTAGTTGTGTGAATATGCCTACAACAGTGTGATATGTTATTATAATATCCAATTACTCTTAGTGCCACAAATTGTATCTTATCTCTCTTTCATCTCAGTTCGTACTCACTAGTAAAAAAAAAATCCTTGCGCGACGAAAAACACATCGTCGCTCAAAGTCACTTTGCGTGACGAAATTCTAATCTTCGTTATGCAAAGTCTTGAACAACGAAAACATCGTCGCGCAAAGTGACTTTGCGCGACGAAATTCTAAACTTCGTTGCGCAAAGTCTTGCATGACAAAAAATATATCGTCGTGCAAAGTCTTTACAAAAATAAATAAAATAAAATAAATTATTTTTTTAAATCTTTGTGCGACGTAATTCAAATATTTCTTTGCCTAAACCAATGTATTTTCGTTTTTTATTTTGCACGCATAACACTTAAGAAATTGAACTGTATATATATTTATTAAGTAGCTTTAAAGTTATTATTGTAGTTCAGATCAGGTTTTTGTTAGAAAAATATATTATTGTAGTTCGGATCGAATTTTTGTTAGAAAAATATATTTTAAATTGACGATCGAATTAGTTCATTATATTCATATAGGATCAAGGAGTGTAGCTGTAAAAATCATCAAAATCGGAGTTGAAATAATCGTTAAATAGTGATTTTTCGTTTATAACCGTCGAAAAGTTTTGTCTCGTTACTTGATTTCTGAATGTTTGTTTTTTGTGATTTTTGAATTATATGATCTCGAAGTAAGTTTGACAGTTGGATCGTTAAAACTAGTTTCGTAGAATGCGTATCCCATCAAAACAATAGATTCACTAATACTTAGAGTTTATTTATATTTAGTGTAAATATTTTAAATTGAAGATCGAATTTAGTCATTGTATTCATATAGGGTCAAGAAGTGTAGCTGCAAAAAATCATCAAAATCGAAGTTAATAACCGTTAAATAGTGATTTTTCGTTTATAACCGTCGAAAAGTTTTGTCCCGTTACTTGAGCTCTGAATGTTTGTTTTCTGTGATTTTTGGTGTATACGATTTCAAAATATATACAAACAAGTTTGATGATTGATCGTTGAAATTATTTTCGTAGAATGCATATCCCATCAAAACAATAGATTCACTAACACTTAAAAGAGTTCATTTATATTTTCATTAAGTATAACAAAAGATTCACTAGTGTAAATACTTTAAATTTAAGATCGAATTCAGTCATTGTATTCATATAGAGTCAAGGAGTGTAGCTGTAAAACATCATCAAAACGGAGTTCAAATAACCGTTAAATCATGATTTTTCGTTTATAACCATCGAAAAGTTTTATGTAAATTTTATTGTGGGTTTTATGTATAAAAAAAATAAAAAAATAAAAAAAGAATTTGAAGGGAGTAAAGTCACATTTTCAGTAAATTTTATTATTTTCTTTTTTCCTTGAATTTGGACGGGAGCCAAAAATGGGACTTGGGATTTTTTTTTTTAAGACTTTGCGCGACCAATTTTTCGTCACGCAAAACTTTGCGCGACCAAACTCTAAAAATTTGGACGGGCACCAAAAATGGGCCATGGGAATTTTTTAAAATTTCTTTTTAGTGGTCGCACAAAACTTTGCATGACCAATTTTTCGTCACTCAAAACTTTGCACGACCAACACTTCGTCGCGCAAAACTCTAAAAATTTGGGCAAGCAAAAACATGGGACTCGGGAATTGCGCGACCAATATTTCGTCGCACAAACTCATATCCTTCGTCACGCAAAGTGATACCGTTTTTAAAACCAAAATAACTCATCCATAATTTTCTCAATGTCCTTCTCTACTCTTACCTCTCCTCTCTCTTTCCCTCTCCCCAAATCCTACCCTCTCTCTCTCACACTCACTCCTCTCACTTAATCTCTCTTCTCTCTCTTCACTGTCCCTCACTCTCACTCTCACTCACTCTCACTCACTCTCTCATCTCTCTCTCACTATCTCCTCTAATTCTCTCACACTCACTTCTCCCTGTCATTCTCACTCACTCTCAATCTTGCCAAAAGGTATATTCTCCCCAAATTTTAATTTTTTTCATTAGTATGTGTTTAATTTTTTTCATTAGTATGTGTTTTTGGAGTTAGTTTTGAGTTTGGTGCGGGGTTTGGGGTCGAGTATAGGATGAGGAGTGGAGTTTGGGGTCGGATTTGGGGTACACCAATTTTAGGGGAGATTACACCAATTTTTTGTTATTTTTTTGTTATTTGACCATACATATTTTTTTTTGTAGGGAATTGTTTAGACTTTGACAGCTAAAGTTGAGGATTAGAACGCTATCGAAACATATCCCCCGCCACTACCACCACAATGGACTTGTATTAGGATTTTATTATTGTACCTTGTTAATTTATGTGTACATTTTGAATATATTATATATATTCAAAATTTGATCACTATTTTTCATATGCAATTTTATTTTGAATATGTCAATTTAAATTAAAGTAATTAAAAAAAATAAAATCATACAATTAAATTAAATTTAAAAAGTAAAAATTTGAAAAATCTTGCGCTACCAAATATTTCGTTGCATAAACAATTAATATAAGAAAAATAATAAAACAAAAAGTCAAAAACCTTGCGTGACAAAATATTTCGTCGCGGAAAATATTAAATTTATTTATTTTAATTAAAATTTTTAAAAACAACAAATTTAAATTTAAAATATTTCGTCGTGCAAAGCTTTGCGCAACATTATCTTCGTCGCGCAAAGTATCTTTGCATGAAAAACTACTTCGTCGCACAAAGCTACTTTGCACGACAAAATACTTCATTGCACAAAGATACTTTGCGCGACAACCTAATTCGTCACACAATGATAAACTAAAAAAAGACTTGAGAAAATTAGTATCAAGTCCCTAGTTTCTAGTGTTCATTGACTAAGACCTTAACAATTTTTAGATTTTGATCAAAGTTCCTAGCATTAATATATTAATGAATTACATGTAAGTTACATAATTTTTATAATAAAAATTAGTAATTGATTTAGAGTTTTAATACTCACACCCTTATTAAAATCCAAATTAATTTTTAATTCAAACATTTCCAAAATATAAAAAAATAAATAAAAAATAGAATTTGTACCCATTAAATTTTAATAAAAAAATTTCAATTTTTAAATCTTATATGTACCCATTCTTAAATATACCAATTTGTTATATGAAGAATGTTTCCTTTTTTAATATAAAATGTACCCATTTTTTATATAACATTCATTCAATCTTTTCTCTGATCCATATTTTAAACTTATATAGGTACACTCTATTTCGTTGATTTGAGAATGTATCCATGTCAAATTTAATAGAAGAAATTTAATAATGTTATTAAGCCTAATATATTGCTTTTTTTTTTTTTTTTTTTTTTTGAAAAATGTACCCCCATGTTTTGGTACAATAATTTTTTTATTAGTTTTGATGAACATACCCATTTATATTTGTATATATAGATATATATACACAATATATTGAAGAGTATAATCTATCTTTAATATTTTTAATCCCATAAATTATGAGTTTTATTTAAAATCTCATTAATATAAATAACTACAAATTTTATTTTTAATTTACAAATATAATAACCTGGAAATACATTATTACATTAATGTCAGAGACTTCAATCAAAAACTAAAAACCACAAAGATTTCACTTAAAGAACATTGGTAGTTAGGAACAGCATCCAAAGTGTCTCAAAAGACTTTGACTTTTAAATACAATGTATTCGTGCCAATTAGATTCCAGTCAGCTGGTGGCTATGCATCATGATATCACAGCCCTAATTTTTATGAGGTAATGGTACGGTATGGGTTTGAAATTAACCTGCAACGCCACCATTGACAATTCCCCTGCGAAATCCATGCTTATGCATGTAGACGTTGACAGCAAATTGGCCTATAAAACAGATCAGCATGGACCACTTAATCCCAACCAAATATTCTCTAGATTTCGACTCATGATTTTCAAAAGATTATAGTTATGATTTGGAGTGGATCCTAATTCCCTTCCTCATTATCCTCAATGCCTATGCTGCTAGCTAGTATATTGGATTTGATACACATAAAAGAGAATTCTTTTTTACTTGTTACTACGTAAGAGAGAAAATGATAGAGAGAATTGTGATGATAGATTAGCTATTAGTGCACCACTAAAACCCCAGTGTGTTTTTAACTTTCTACTATTTGCTTAACTGCTAAAACAGATTCTCATGCATCCACTTTCTATCTGTTACTGAAAGCTACGGTACATGAAAGCCCTCTTGGGCTACTTGCAAAGCAATTTCATGGATTCCTATAGGTTGAACCCTTGAAGTTAACCAAATTCTCACAACAACCTTAAGATGATCAGAAGCGTTGTGCTTTATTCGAAGTATTGGATTAAACTAATCCACTACGTAGAATATACCTGCTTAGAAATTGCTAAACTAATGGCCTAATAAAATCCTGAATTATAAACCCTAGCTAAGGTTATAAGATATAGCTACGAAAATTACTTAAAGTAGCAGCAAGCCAAATCTTGAAAGCTAATGAGAAATCGACGGATGATTGTTAGTCATATATGCTATGCTCAAGATGCTTGAATTTCATTTAGCAATCTATTCAATGTGCGAGATTGTTCTTTTAAGAGACTATATCTCAATCTGCCACATCACCACACAGAGTATAAAGTCAACGACAATCAATAACTCAACAACTTAAGTCAAGATTATTGGGGTTGTTATCTTTAAGTGTAGTTAGCTTATTTTTGCTCACCACCATTTAGTGTGATGTATGTTCACCACTCTATTTATCACCGTTAAATTAATTTGAATTTTGAGATTCGTGTAGTAAATATGCACAAATCTCAAAATTCAAACTCATCTAATGGTAATAAATAAGATGGTGAGCATATACCACACTAAATAATGGTGAGCAAAAATGCACTCTAATTTAGCTCATTTTTGCTCACCACCATTTAGTGTGATGTATGCTCACCCTATTTATCACCATTAATTAGTTTGAATTTCGAGATTCGTGTAGTAGATATGCACAAATCTCAAAATTCAAATTCATCTAATGGTGATAAATAAGATGGTGAGCATACACCACACTAAAAAATGGTGAGCAAAAATGCACACTAATTTAGCTCATTTTTTCTCACCACCATTTAGTGTGATGTATGCTCACCACCCTTTTTAATTATGTATTATGTGTTATGTGAGTTTAGAGAAGTGTACACAAACTGAGTTGTAATAATCATTTTGTGCAATGAGAAAATAAATTTATATTATGGTATCAATTGCCACTGGCTTCGGGCATAATGGAAGTAGTAAGTTAAGGTATGAAGAACGGACACCCGTGAAAAGTTCTAGAATATCAGAGAATTTATGAAAGCTCTTGCTTTTATTGATAACTAGCCTTCATGCACACGCTCAAGCGCGTGCATAATGCATTTTTTGAATCACAGTATGCTATACGCGATTTACATGTTTTAAATATATTTATATGTGTAAATTGACAAAAGGAAAGTCAAATATTTGAAATAAGGGGAAACTTAATATGAGTCCAATTTTATGAGCCATTATTAGTTATAGTCCAATTTTATTTAATTTTTAGGTTAGGTCCAGTGATTCATTGTCCACATAAGCTTATTTGTATTCTCTTGCCAAATTTACCCTTAAATTGACCAATTAAGTAATTACTGTTTTTTAAGTTTGTGATTAATGTTAATCGTATCCTTAATTATAGGATTAGGGATTTAAATCTCCTTTTTTTTCTTCTCCTTCCCCAAATCGTTCATTTCTCTTTTCTTGTTTCTCCCTCACAATATCTTTTTCTTCCTCTGTTAGTTTTCCCAGTAGTCTTCTACCATAATATTATTCTTTTGCTTAAGGATGATCAATATACATTTGATTGGTTTTAAAAAATAAATAAATAAATAAATAAAAAATATTTGTATTAGTCAATCTTGTGTTTTGGGTTCTTCGTCTCATATATATATATATATATATATATATATATATATATATTTAACTTTGAAGTTCTATCGAATTAGCATTTTCTCTAGTGTTTCCTCCCTCAATATCATTTTTCTTCATGATTTTTTTTGGTTTTTATCTACCTATATCACTTGTCCTTTTTTTTTTTTTTTTTATCTTTTTATATTATACTGTGCCTGTATCATGAATAATTGTATTTATCTACCTATATATTACATATTTTGTTGATAATCTATATAAGATTAATTGTGTTTATCTACCTATATATCACAAATTAACTGTGTTATCTACCTATACAATAAGTTTTTGTTCATAGTCTATCTGTATCATAGATTATTTTGTATTATCTATCTATACAATAGGTTTTTGTTCATAGGCTACCTCTATCATAGATTCTACCTACATCACAAATTTTTTATCTACCTCTAGCAATGTTTCTTTTAATTTTTGATAAACTTATAAGATTTGTAATAATGTCTTTTTAATTAAAAAACAGGTAGATAAAGGTATTTAAAGATTCAAATTTTAAAAATTCAAATTTAAAGAATTAAAAAAAATTCCAAGGGCAAAACAGGTGTAATAGAAAATGAAATAAAATTGGATCCAATTCAAAAACAGCTGAATTTTTTGGACCTGAATCAAAGTGCCCCTTGAAATAAATGAATAAATAGATCATGCTAGAAGAAACCCTTCATAAAACAATTAAAGCAACTAAATCCACATAATAAAATCGGTCTCCATTGAATTTATATTAAGAATAGAGAAAATAATATTTAATAAACGACTTATTGAATCACATTATTGCTAGTCCATTGTGAGGCTAAACTCACCCCTTCCCCTTTGTGTAGATAATATCGTTTGTTTAAAAAAAAAATTGACAACTAATTTAATTACATTATTATCCGCATGCGAAAGACCTTTTTTTATAACTGGCATTAAATGTCTCTTAAGATGTTTTGAACGTATTTAAAAATAGAAAAAATAATCTTTAATGAACAACTTATTGAATCACATTATTGTTAGCCTATTATGAGGTAATAATTATAAAAAATAAAAATAAAAACTGTACAAAAAAAATTAATTATTAAAAAAACTATGAAAATAACAAAAATACATCTGCCACATTTGATGCATTATTTTGGATTGCTTTTGAAGTTTTTTGTGTGAGGAGCATTTTTGTCCAATTATTTTTTTGTGAAGCTTGTGACACCAAAAAACACTATTTATTGGGCCATTGGCTTTATATATAAACATAGAATGAAAAAATGAATGAAATGCAATCCTAGTTGTTTAAATAGTTCTACAAAACCATAAAATCGAAAGGAAATAAAAAAGAAAAGTAAACAAATACACAAGATAAATAAAATCTGTTTTTTACCCACACCCACTGAACGATCTCAAACGCCCAAAATCAAACTGAGTTTGTGGAAAAATCACATGCTTCATTTGTCTTATATCGTTCCCTTTTCGAAAAAATATCCTGGAATGAGACGGCACATCTTTAATCCCCTTCTTGAAAAGAACTTGACCTAGAGTTATATAGGTACAACGGCACATCATCAAGGTGAAAAGCATAAAGATCACTGAAAGTGCTAATTAATAGGAGTAGGATTCTCTCCCCTGCTATTTTCATCCCATTCTCTCCCCTTCTCTTACACATTATTTTTTGTCTTATTGTCTCTATTAAAATATATATATATATATATATATATAAGATGTTAACGTGGTTTAATCGTGACCGTTCAAATAGGAGGGGAGAGAAGGGGAGAGAGATTAGAAGGGAAGAAAATCCTCATCCAAATTAATATCCCCATTGTTGCTAGCAACTCCACCACATAAGCATTGTCATCAATCTTCTTCAAGATCTTACACATGGCCAAACTTGCGTGGCTTGAAGTACTTATTGTAGGTACCTACCGGAAAAACTCATTCTTCAAAAAGACCATGACGGAATCGTCCTCTAGGAAAACTTGGGAAGGCCTCTGCTTGCTGGAGAATCTTTTTACTAGGGACCCAATTTGCATTCGAAAGTTTTGAATCATCCATTTGTTCAATTAACAGGTTCGTTTAAGTACTAATAATTATATCGTTCAATTCAGTCTACAAGGCTTTGAAGTAATCAGCAAGTAAATGATGAAATTAATTAGTAATATTGGTGTAAATATATCGTTGTATAAAATAAAAATAAAAGATAAGAGTGTTGTTCTCCAAGGCCTAATTAATAAATATTTTGCACAAAGACGTCTTCTTAACATCAAAGCTTAAACATGTTATAATGTATCAGCACCCTAGTCAACTGAAAGTTATAGTGGAGAGGGCCATGGTCTTGTACTGTACTTGATTCAAGACTTTACATTCCTTATGTGGAATAATACTCAACAAAATTAATGTAAAGATAAATGTAGATGTAAGAGCAATGTTTAGGAGATCACATCATACAATGGCATAAACTCAACGGTTCACATACATGTACACATTACTTGACATATCAAATGATTTTTCCATATTTAAAACACAATCATGGTAACTTTTTAAAACTTCTCTCTCAGTGTGGCAGGTTACCACTCGTTTGGTACCTTATACAAAATTTTAAATTGACTCTAAACATATTACCTCCACTAAATCATTCTTGAGTTGATCATATAAGATAGAGCATATTGATCAGGATCTTGAAATAAAAATAAAAAGCGGATATTGACCAATCAGAATTCATTAATTAACACTTTGTTTAATTTGTACCAAAATACATGGATATCTATTGATGCTGGTCATTACAACTGTATCAGCAGCAATAGTGAAAGACATATTTATATCCTGTTGAGGAATCAGGTCCAATTATTCTTGACACTGATGAGACTGTGTGAGGAAGGAAACCTTTCGGCTTTTGCTGCTTTATGAAAGTGTTGGAATGGATGCTTGTCACATCTTTTCAAAGTTTCTGGTGATGAGGAAATTCCAAAAGATATATTGGGTCAAAGTCCCTCTTAATCTTTCAAAATGCTTGCGCCTTTTTCTATCTTATTCTGCATGCTCTCTCCTAGAACACAAGAACCAGATCTTTGGGGCTACTTCTTATTGGGACACTCAAAAGATTATATATATATATATATATATATATATATATATATATATATATATATATGTTTATATACATGTTTAGATAGGCCCTTTAAGGGAAGAGATTTTCTTTTTTCGAAAAAAATGGGGATTAGTTGTGGGACTCGTTCTACATCGAACTTTAATGATTCAACACATCTATTTTATAAGTCTCGATTCATAAATCATCCTTGCAAAAATTCAATTCGATCAAAAACCATTTGCCTAATTAATTATCACAATGAAATTTCATTGTTTCTTATAGAACAAACAAAGTGTTCGTCAATTTCTTTGAACTCAATTAGATGTCTCATATATTTCCGATTTGGCCAATATTTAGCAAGAATGGTCTAAGAAGTGCAACTTGAAAAATAGACAGTTCGGATCATTAAAGTTTAATAAAGTGTGAGCCCCACAAGGACCCCATTTAAAAAAAAAAAATAGAAATCTGTTCCTTTAAAGGCCTTCCATGTATAAATATGTGTGTGTGTGTACATACACTCTGTAGTGTACGTATGTGTGTGCATTAGAGAGGGAGGGGGGGGGGTGTGGGGGGAGGAGGGTTTAACGGTCATTTTAAAACTTGGTGCATGCTTTCATTAAAGGTAGGGACACTCGTTTGGGTTCTCACATTTCAATCTTTAGTGAAAGAATCAAGCAATAGACCATTGCCCAAATGCATATTTAAACCCTTCACACCCAGCTGTCACATGGAAGCCAAAGCACTTAAACTTATCGTAAGTTGTAGCACAAAAAGCATGGCCACCACCACCAGCCAAACTACAGCACCCAGCAACAGCACCACCGCTGCTGCCGCCATTTGCTTCTCCAAGTATCTTCATTCGCTGTCCCAAACACCCCACAGGCTTAGGAGGAGAATGCTTGCCACATGGACCCCTGACGAAGAGCTGAACCAAGTGAGGCAAAGGTCAGGGGCAGACATGAAAAGGAAACTCAAGTGGTATGATTTGATGGCCCTCGGCGTT
The DNA here is from genome assembly GCF_041283825.1 of Pyrus communis. Taxonomy (NCBI): domain Eukaryota; kingdom Viridiplantae; phylum Streptophyta; class Magnoliopsida; order Rosales; family Rosaceae; genus Pyrus; species Pyrus communis. Next base: position 20,657,845 of record NC_142570.1, read on the forward strand.
GGAGGAATGCTTGGTGTTGGAGTCTTTGTCACAACTGGACCTGTCGCCCACCAGACGGCTGGCCCTTCCGTCTTCATTTCCTATATCGTAGCTGGAATGTCAGCCCTCCTTTCTTCCTTGTGTTACGCTGAATTCTCTGTCCAAATCCCAGTTGCAGGTGGTGCCTTTAGTTATCTCCGATTGACCTTTGGTACGTACATACGTATGAAAATTTATTTAATTAGCCTACTTACTAGCTAAATATATAAATATATTCTTCAGCTTCTTCTTTGTTAATTACTTTCATTTGTATAATGAAGGAGAATTCGTGGGTTACTTTGCTGGGGCTAATATACTTATGGAGTACGTATTGTCAAACGCCGCTGTTGCCAGAAGTTTTACTGAGTATTTATCCTCTACATTTGGAGAAAATGATCCAAGGACATGGAGAGTAGAAGTGAATGGTTTGGTAAAGGGATATGATATGTTGGACTTCCCAGCTGTTGCTGTTGTTCTTATTCTCACTCTATGCCTTTGCCATAGGTTACATGATCTTCCTACCTATAATTTTTTTTTTTCCCTTCCTTCTACTATATATTATATTTTACTTTCCTATTTTCATAATCTATGTGACCAACATTTTGCAACTGGCAAGAACTTTTCTAGAGTATTTTACACTAAAAAAAGTCCAAATATTTATCACTTACCAATTTATTTTATTTTAGTATATATTACCATTGCATATTGATAATAATTTCTCAAGTGTTACTTTTTATTTTTTTTGGGCTCTCAAGTGATGGTATCTTTAATTTGTTTGAGTGGATCATGAAAATGATGGGTGATTTATATTAATTTCTTTTTTTGGATTAATAATGCAGCACAAAGGAAAGCTCCCTGTTGAACTTAATTATGACAGTCTTCCATGTGGTTTTCTTTGGATTTATTATAATTGCTGGTTTCTGCAATGGGACTACCAAAAACTTGGTGAAGCCTAAAGGAATTGCTCCTTACGGTGTTAGAGGTGTTCTTGATGGGGCAGCTAGGGTTTACTTCAGCTATATCGGCTATGACTCGGCTTCAACCATGGCGGAAGAGATCCAAAACCCTTTGACGAGCTTGCCAATTGGAATCGTTGGTTCCGTTGTCATCACCTCTGTGCTTTATTGCCTCATGGCCTTGTCCTTGTGTTTGATGGTTCCTTACAACAAGGTAACATTTTTTGTTAAAAATGAGTACTATAGGCAAGTGATGGATTCGCCCTGGTGGATACGGCTTTTATCTTCAACGCATTATGTCCAATTTTCAAATTCTCCCTCCTTTTAGTCTAACTTAGATTAGTATTTTCGCTGTATTTCTAATGAATGATCTGGAATTAATCGCTGAAATGCATGGATTGATAGATAACAGAAAAAGTGGCATTTTCAACGGCATTCCAAGAAATTGGTTGGGGATGGGCAAGCAATGTGGTAGGGGCTGGTGCAAGCTTGGGGATTGTCGCTTCACTTTTGGTAGCAATGTTAGGCCAAGCAAGATACCTTTGTGTCATTGGAAGGGCCCGGCTGGTGCCCTCATGGTTAGCCAAGGTCCATCCTTCAACTGGCACTCCATTGAATGCCACCCTTTTCTTGGGTAATTTAGTAAACCTTTGACTATATTCCCCGTGGGCGTGTAATAACTGTCACGCTTACGGGAGAGTTCGACTCTTTTTATACTTACAAGTACTCATCTTGAATTGATTTTTAAGTGTTGAAAATGCACCCCTTTGGTCATATAAGATAAGGAACGGTTAAAGAAAAAAATAGAGTGGAAAACCGAACAAACTGATGAATATCCTTTGCTCTCCTAAATATGATGCAGGACTTTGCACAGCATCAGTTGCGCTCTTCACCGACCTCGAAATAGTAATAGAAATGATCTCTATCGGCACGCTCTTGGTGTTCTACCTTGTGGCGAATGCTCTCATTTACCGGCGATATGTGATCATTAGCAACAACCCTCCATTTCAAACTCTTTTGTTCCTCTTCCTCCTCTCATCAAGTGCTATTGGCTTTTCCATGTCATGGAAGTTTCAGCAACAATGGTGGGGGCTACCACTTTTCGGGGTGTCTACAGTCACCATCATTGCCTTCTTCAACTACGCAGTTCCTTGCGTTCGCCATCAGATAGGGTGGTCGATGCCATTCATGCCATGGCCTGCTGCACTGTCCATCTTCCTTAATGTGTTCCTCATGACAACACTGAAGAAGTTCTCGTTCGAAAGGTTTGCAATATGGACATGTTTCATAACGCTGTTCTATTTGTTGTATGGTGTTCACTCAACCTATCAGGCAGAGGAGATGGAGAGTGGTGAGGATGAAGTGAATCTAAGCTCAGCTGTGCAACAAACTAAGCTAGACAATATGCAAGTACTTTGACTAAATTATGTAATATCTTATTTCTTCTTTGTTTCTATTTTTTGCTTCCTATAGCAGTTTTTGTGGTATTTAAGTTTGGGTTTAGGAGTTCCAATCAAGCAAAAAGGAATTCCAATGAAGCAAAATAGCAAAGTTAATTCTGTATGAAATTGCCGTATTAAAACAAAGAGTAATGGAAAACCAAAGTGCTGTCTATGTGTGTTGAGGGATTCTCGGACAGAAGCTTCCGTGACACGTCATTCGCCTGCAACTGGTTCCCACACCAGCCTGTTTTGGAGGAGTCGAATGAAGGTGGGATCACCTTATGTGTGTGTCTTGAGCGGATTATGACATACATGGGAAGCCCCTACCCAAGAATTTTTTTTTTTCAAAGCAAGGATATGATGTACCTTTGTTTTTTTCTGCGGTTTTCCATATTTGCTTCATCTGTAACTATCATCACAGAAACTCTTAATGGGAGCGGAAAAAAGATGATTGGGATCACTCAGCAGGTAAATGGTGGACACTAAACTAAAACAATATCATGGTCCAAGGATAAGAAAGGGGGGGGATTATGAACCTCTAAGAAAAAAAGTCAACTTTTCATGATTTAATTATTTTTAACGTATTATTTATCTTTTTCAACTCTCAAAATCCCTCTTACTGTTAGAACAAAATCATAACCAATGAAACTACAAACACATCAATGGAGAAAAATTATTTTGGGTTTTTATCACAAATGGTCTCCAAAATTGATCCTCACCATCAAGATAGTCCCTGAAATTAAAAATCAATCAATGTAGTCCCTGAAAATAGATGTCGCAAATCAATATGGTATTTCCGTCACAATTCTGTTAAAAATTTCGTTAAGTGCTGATGTGGCACATAAATGGGCCCCACAAGATTTACAAGTTCTTATCACAAATAGTCTCTGAAATTGACCCGCACCATAAAGATAGTCCCTGAAATTGACCCACACCATCAATATGGTCCCTGAAATAGAAAATCATTCAATGTAGTCTTTGAAAATAGGTGTCGCAAATCAATATGGTCCTTCAACCACAATTCTATAAAAACAATTGTTATGTGCTGATGTCGGTTTAATAATTAATTAAAAAAAGTTGTCTAAATCTTTTGTGCACAATGGAAATTATTTTTTTTTTTTTCTTATAGTAGGGCCTACTTCGAAGAGAGCTCTCTTCCATAAATTCTCAAAGGCACAAGGTTAACCAAGGCCTAAGAGGGGGTGTGGAAATAGTTTTTAACCAACAATGGACGCATCTTGGTTATAATCTCATTATCTCAAGGTAAATCTCGTCGTTCTTTACATCACCAAACCACCAGGGAAGCGCCAAACAAGCACTCCAAGATTAAGGTTGTGAGGATGTTGATCGTCTAAATGTTAACGGCGATGTCCCAAAAGTCGTGGTCGATGGGCCAAGCCGTCACCAAAAGTGATCTCGATCCAGGTTCAATTCGGTGAAGGGTGTCGAAGTGTGTAAAGATGGGTGTATAGAGATTTTTTTTAGAGAATAGAGAGTGAAGGAGGTATAGAAATACGGACTGAGATTGGAGGTGATTGTAGGACTGGGTTTTTGGGTTGACAATTTTTTTATTAACTATAAAATTATTAAGCCTATTTGTAATTTTTTTTTTTTTTAAATTTAATTAGACTTGTGTGACCTATTTATGTGTCACATAAGCATATAATAGAATTTTTGACAAAATTGTGACGGAATGACTACATTGATTTGAGACACTTACTTGAGGGATTACATTGATCAATTTTCAATTTCAAGGAATATTTTGATTTTGCTGATCAATTTCATGGACCATTTTGATGTCATGGATTAATTTCAAGGATCATTTGTGAGAAGAAAAAAAAAGGACTTATAGGGCCCATTTATGTGTCACATCAACACTTAACATATTTTTTAACAGAATTGTGACGGAACGACCACATTGATTTGTGACACCTATTATGGGTCATGAGGCTTAGGTGGAAGGGATCTGGAAAGGATCCCTTTCCCTAATAACCCTGCATGCAATTCTCCAAATGCCTACTTAGGAAGCAAAAACAGGCTTATCGTAACCCAGGAATAGCTTAAATAATGTTTCTATTTTATACTATAAGTCATAGAAGTCAGATCATGCAAACACAAGAGCTAGAATCTACTCAGTCTGTATCGCAGTGTTGCAATTTAATAGGCTTAAATTAATGAGTAAATTGTAGCAATGGTCCCTTAACTTTAAGTCAATTGGAGCAATGGTCCTTCAACTAAAAATTCATTACCATTGGTCCCTCAGCTCATCAAAACGTGCAGCTATGGTCCCTCAACTAAAAATTCATTACCATTGGTCACTTAGCTCATCAAAACGTGCAGCTATAGTCCCTCAACTAAAAATCAATTACCATTGGTCCGGCAACTTTAATCCAACTGGAGAAATGGTCCCTTAACTTTAACCCAATTGTAGTAATGGTCGTTCCAACATAATTCATTTTGACAAAATTCCAACGAAGTTGACGAAAATGACCATAGTTACACATTTTGATGAGTTGAGGGATCCCAATTGTAGCAATGGTCATTCTAACATAATTTATTTTGATAAAATTTTAACGAAGTTGACAAAAAGAATCATAGCTACACATTTTGATGAGTTAAGGGACCAATGGTAATGGATTTTTAGTTGAGAGACCATTGCTCCAATTTGATTAAAGTTGAGGAACCATTACTACAATTTACTCTAAATTAATTCATAGAAGGCCTTTCTTTCTTCCTAATACCCTCTTGTGATTAGTTTGATCCAAGGTGAATCGTAGGGTTCCAGTTAAAGCTCCAATCAAAGAGGTACTACCTTCAATGGATTAGTTTGATCCAAATCTTGATGAGATTATCCGTGTGCTTTATTTTTCTTTTCCATTTTGATGAGCTTATTGGGTGTATTAAGATTATTTTTAATTAAAAAGCAAATGCGGAGTGTACTAAGTATGTTAGGTTATTCGACAATATATCAAGGAGGCTGAAATGCCTATGTGAGTCTTTCCGACTTCCGAAATGGTGAAGTGTCGTAGCGAATCCACCAATTGGTCCCCTTTTTAAGGAAGGAAATATAAAAAATGAAAAAAAAAAAGAACCCAATGTCAGAAATGTTAATATAATAAGCCTTAAAAGAATGTATGAAACAACAATTCGAGGGTGAAAACAACTTAAACTTGTCTTCGGGCTTTAGCTTTTCATTCCATTTTGTAAACCGTTGTATGGTACATCCTTCCCAACCTTTCTCTATCCTTCTTCTCTATTTGGTTATCAAGTGAAAGTTAAGACATGGGAAATGTCCAACCATTCAAAATTTCGGGTTTCAAATTGTGTCAGGCCAAGTTCGTTGAGTTTCAAATTGGGCACCTTCATATTATTACCATAAACCCTACATGATGTAGGTTAAGCTTGATTTGATTTGTAAATGCACTTTCGAGTTTGGTTATAAAAAGACCGTACACCAAACGATCCTAAAGAACCTAATCGAACCTAAATTGATCCGATGGTTGCTTTTAGTTTTATAGAACCTAAACCAAAACACACGTTTCTTTCACCAAAGGGCCAACTTTAGAAAACACAAGAACAGGATTGAGGGGCACACGGATCAGTCTGGCGTCTGGAGAACCAATGACTTGGATGTTGAGAAGGTTGTGATCGACTATTTCAGCTCCCTGTTCCAAGCCCGACCTCAACCCCGAAACATGAACGACGAGGTGACTGCTTCCTTAAGGTGTAAAGTTTCTCCTCAAATGAACGTGGAGCTTGACCGGGAGTTTACGGAGGAGGAGATTAAGCTTGCACTATTTTCAGATGCACCCTACGAAATCCCCAGGCCCCGATGGTATGTCACCCTTATTTTTTCAAAAGTATTGGCACAGTGTTGGTGAGGATGTGACTAGAACGATTCTCTCAATTCTTTCTTCAGGCCGAATTCTAAAAAAGTTATGTTGCCTTAATCCTAAAGCAAAAAAATCCTCCTGAGATAAGCCAACTACACCCAATTAGCTTATGTAATGTCCTCTATAAGATATTATATAAAGCATTGGCGAATAGGTTGAAGGGTATCATGCCTCAGATCATCTCCCAACATCAAAGTGCATTTGTTCCGGGTCGAGCGACGGCTAACAACACCATTCTAGTTTCTGAGATTGCTACTTTTCTGCATAAGCGAAGAATAGGGAAGAAGTGATACCTTGCACTTAAGCTCCATATGAGCAAAGCATACGACAGAATCGAATGGAGTTATCTTTAAGGCGTGCTGGCTCAGTTGGGCTTCAGTTTGAAGTGGATCAAGCTAATTATGATGTGTGTTTCCTATGTCTCATATTCATTTCTTGTGAATGGTTCTCCCCGAGGTTATGTCTTCCCGACTAAAGGATTAAGGCAGGGAAATCCTATCTCTCCTTACCTCTTCCTATGCTGTACAGAGGGCCTATCGAGCTTAATTGAAAGAATGGAAATGTCAGGAACAATTCAAGGGATATTTGTCTATCAGCAAGCACTGCCGATAAATCAACTGCTATTCGCCGATGACTCCTTCATCTTCACTAGAGCTAGGAGAGCTGATTGTAATGTGGTGAAGGATATCCTAGCGTGCTATGAAAGGACCTCGGGTCAGATGGTCAATTTATCGAATAGTGCAATATGTTTCAGCAGGAATGTCAGAAGAAGTGAACAAAATCTGTCGGCAGACTTACTGGGTGTGGAAAAAGTCGAAAGGCATGAGAAATACCTGGGCCTTCACACCTTCGTTGGAAGGAACCAAGGGACATGTTTCAACCATATAAAGGAGACGCTGTGGAAAAAACTCCAGGGATGGAAAGGCAAGACTCTTAGTGCTGCGGAGAATGAGATACTCATTAAGGTGGTGGCTCAAGTAATTCCATTGTATTCCATGTACTGCTTCCTACTCCCAAAGTACTTTTGTGACGAATTAAATCATCTTGTGGCCTCTTACTGGTGGAATGAAGTGGAGGGAGAGAAAAAGATCTATTGGATGGCTTGGAATAAGCTTTGCCTTCCAAAATCAGAAGGCGGGCTTGGTTTTCGAACTCTTTATACTTTTAACCTCGCTCTTCTTGCAAAACAAGCGTGGCATATCATCTCTGATCCGTCTTCCTTAGTTGCAAGAACGCTTCAGGAAAAATACTTCCCTGACTCTTCATTCATGGAGGTTGTGGTTCGGCCGAACGCATCATACGTTTGGAGAAGTATTAGTGCAGCTAGGGAGGTAATCAAAAGGGGCTCTAGATGGCAGGTTGGGGATGGGATGAGCATTAAAGTGTGGGGAGATCGATGGATACCTCGACCTTCAACCTTTCAATCCTACTCTACAAAGCCTGCGGATTCTAGAATTACCTTCATTCGAGATCTGATCACAGAAGACACGAAATGGAATGTAGATTTGCTCAACGCGATCCAGCCCACAGAGAAGGTTAAGCTAATACGTACCCTTCTGTTGAGTGTGCGTCCAACAAGGCGTCAACTGGTTTGGCATTTTGATAAAAAGGGTTGATTCACTGTAAAAAATCCCTATCATGTGGCTCGGAATTGGCTCATCCTTCCATCTTTGTTGGCACCTCCTCATCACCCACCAATCCTTTTGCTGTTCTGTGGAACACTATATGGAAGGCTTGTGTCCCTACAAAAGTGAAAATGACGACATGGAGGATCCTATCAAATATCGTCCCTACGGGTGAAAATCTTTGAATGAGAAGAGTTCCCATTGATCCTTTGTGTGTTCTTTATGGTTTGGCCTCGGAATCGTCTTATCACCTAATGGTTGAATGCCCCTTCGTTGTTGGTATTTGGCGTTCCTCACTCTTAACACTCTGAATTTCTCACTGGAATAGATGCTCTCTAAAGGAATGGGCATTGCTGATGGTTCAGAATCTGGGGAAACTTGATTTCGAATGTTTTTTAATGCTACTTTGGGCAATTTGGACGACAAAGAACTCAAAGTTCTGGGGTGAGGCTTCAAATCCTCAACCTATGGCAGTAATGGGTCAAGCAATGGATTGGTGGCAGGACTTCCTGCATCTAAACAGTTCTCTGTCTCAACAGGATGTCCACGGTGCCCATGCACGATGGTCCTGTCCACCATCCGGCAGGCTGAAGATAAATGTTCATGGAGCATAGGATAAGGAGAACTGCGTAAGAAGTGTGGGAATCATTATTAGGAATGATAAAGGTGCTTTTGTAGGCGCGGCTACCTGGGTGATTATGGACGTGTTCTCTCCCATCCAGGTGGAAGCTTTAGCCATGAGAGTGTGTCTTGAACTGGTGGTTGAAAGGGGCTTAAGCAAGATTAACATTGAGAGTGATGCGCTTCAGATCATCTCGACAGCGAAGGAGTCTTCGGTGAATGTGTCTCCCACGGGGCCTATCATCGAAGGCATCAAATTCTTACTAGCTATGGTCGCTGAAGCTTCGATTGCCCACGTTCGCCGTCAAGCAAACTCAGTTGCCCACCGATTGGCACGTTTTGCCCTCCACGATGGAGGAAATTGTACTTGGTTCGATGAATCTCCTGTCATTATTAACGATCTTCTGATGGAGGACATTTCTCTACCTTGTACTAAGTAGCCTCACGGCTTTATTAAATATATATCGTCTTTCCTCAAAAAAAAAAACAAAAAAAAGCAAAAAAAAAATTCGAACCTAAAGAATTTACATTTTACATGCAACACAAAATTAAAAACTTGGTGGAGATACAATTATATGTAGTAGCGGATTTGTGGCACTATTTTTTTTACACAAGTTTTTGTGAAATACAATGTATTTTGACGATCTGAAATATCTATCTTCTACAAAAGATAGACAAATTCAAAACCATTAAAACATTCATTTGTAGTAAAGAAAATAGTCAAGTATGGTTGTACAAATAAACCCTAAACACTTAATCTGACGGTCATATGATTTCAAATTTGGATGGTTTTTTATAAACATGGTTTGAGGGAAGGCCTAAAAGATTGACATTTTGGATTGTTGAAGTACATTACGAAGTGTGCCCCACAAAAAGTTGTGTCAAAATATAGTAAAAAAAATGTTGTCACGGATCCATGTATATATATATATATATGTATATGTATGTGTGTGTGTGTATGTATTGTGTCTGTGTGCGCGCGCGTGTGTGTGAAATGAATGGAAAACATTGCAGAAGCAAACCAAATGGAAATGAGTGTTTTAGGGCTGATTGATTAGCTTGCAAGCAACCATATAATACAAGAGAAACAAGTGAAATTTCTTTAATATTAGTTAGTATCAGAAAACACACCTCTCTGTCTCAACACATCTGTCTCAGGTGTGCTTCACCTATCTATCAGTATCTGATCGAAACACAAAACCATTTCACCGATGGAAGATTAAATGAAAGCCTTCTGCAAGAGATACCCCAAGCGTTTTACATCACAATCTTCGTAGCCAAAACCGACTTATAGAACGCTCGATTTGGCTGATAGGTCACATAATCCCACAAATCTACCAACTTACATGTTCAGAACCGTGAATCAGTGAATCAACGTACAAGTTTCAAAAGAAATTTACCATAGTTTCTCATCACCCTACAAATCTGAGTTCTTGTTAAGACCAGAGCAACTCTTTCTTCTTCAAGGCACACATCGTACCATATATATATATATATATATATATATATATATATATATATATATAGTTCTTACTCTAATTTTCCTACACAACACAAAACATAAATCCTAAATCATTCATTAATCTTGAAAGCAAGCTTACATAAACGAGCCTCCGCTCTGCTGCTCAGATCACTCCATCTACGAATCGTCAAGCGAGACGACTTTCATCTTCTTCTTCTTGGTTTCCCACAATGCATTCACACAAGCATCCACCATCTGCTTCTGCGATTCCATTATCAGCTGATTTTGCTTCATCTCCATCTTCATTCTCATCTTCGCCATCTCCCCGGCCATCTCCATCTTCCTCTTCTCCATCTTCACAAACACTTCTCCCAAAAACTCTATCGAAGACGCCATCGCTTCAATCGGATCGTCCATCCCTTTCCCAGATGAACTCCCACCTAAATCTTCAATGCCAACGCCATTAGAATGCAAACTCCCTTTGAATTTCTGATTAAATCTGCTCCCTGAACCAACTCCATTGCTGCCACTACGCTTCGAGATAAGCTTGGGATTAAACTTGTCGTTACTTTTACCGTAACTCTTGCTCCTAAAATCTGAAGGCCAGAAATTCCTATCCCCCAATGATTTTACAGGAAAACCACCATCACTTCCTCGACTACCATATCGATCAAAACCAGCTGAAACTCCTGAATTCGGACCTCGAACAGGATTTTTGACCCGAAACCCACCTCCGAATCCGGAACCTTTTGAGGTTGTCTCATCTGGGTCACTCAAATTTGGATCAGAATCAGCTAAATACCTGAAACTTTCATCATTTCTGACCCGAAACCCACCTCCATATTCAACAGCGATGCGGTTTTCCGGATCTGGGTTGGACCCGAAAACCAAAGGAGAGTCGCATTCCAAGTCGATCATAGGCTGAAACAGATCAAAGGAGGAAAAAAAGGCTGCCGGACCTATGTGAGTGGAAGCGCGCTCTTTCTCAGTCCGAAAGCGCCTCCGGAGCTTCTCCATCTTGTGACGGCACTGTATGGCGGTCTTGGGGGGAGAGACGAGGGGGCATCGGTCGTTGACGGAGGACGCAACGGAGTCCCAGTCGGTAGATTTGAGGTTGGATCGGCCGAGAGCTAACCATCGGTCCTTGTAGAGGGAGATGAGGGCGTGGGACTCGTCGTGGGTCCAGCAGGGTGGTGGGAACTTGCGGGGTTTGGGTTCGGTGGGTGAGGCCATGGTGGGTATGAAACTCGGTTCGGGTGTAGGATAAGGAGGAGGAAGAGGGAAAGGGTGTAGGTTAGGAGAGGAATGGTGGAGGAGGTGGTGGTTGTGGAGGGCATTGTAGTATTAATTTGGGGGAGAGAGGGTGGGTGTGATTGGGTAATGCTAATGTGCGCAGGTGGAAACAGGATGCAGTCTCTGTCGAGGGGCTACTCCGCCTCCTGGGTGAGCCAGCCAGCCCACTACTGTCTAGTGCCTACTGCTACCAAAAAGTTGGTGGACAGGCGGTGGTGCCTCTCTCTCTCTCTCTCTCTCTCTGACTTTAAACCACCTCTTTCTGCTCACTCCTCTCTCTCACTTGAATTAGTTTGGGCCTTGCGCTGGGCCTGAAAAAGCAGTAAGATTCGAAATTAAGAGGTTAAAAAGACAAAAAAGGGGGATTGAACCCGACGTGAATCGAACACGCAACCTTCTGATCTGGAGTCAGACGCGCTACCATTGCGCCACGGATCCGATGCTGATGGTTCCTTGCAGATCCTAATATATAGTAGTTGCGTAGGATGAGGATCCTCCTCCAATTCTCTTCGTAAGAATCTTACAGATCAATTCATCTTAGCCATTCATCGTTCATTGTACATCATGTGGTCAGTTTTCGTTAAGTATTGTTTGTGTTCAATTTTAAATAAAAAAATCAAAATAATTTCTTGCCTCAAGATGACTAATGAATGAATAGGATATACTAATCCCTAGGATCCTCACCAATAAGGATTCGGATAGGATCCTATTCCGTTGCTCTGTTATAGTAATTTCCCTTGTTTCGGGTGAATGTTCTTGTAGTATTTTGTTTACTTTTGCAACAATGCAATTGTAAATGGATAATGTTAGGGAGACTAAATTTTTAAACCAAATTTCCACATCAAATGATGTGTCAGAAATAGGAAATAAGCACATAAAATCAATACTACGCAATAATCTAATCATCAACTTCCACATTATTTGGTTTATAGTTTAAAATTTTGATCTCTCACAGCCAATGTTTAGAATAATTCAAACTAAGGTGAAAGTTGGCAGGCACATTTTATTACCAACTGCCTAGTCTACACGTCTATATTTTCTTCCTTTAATACAAATAGGTTTGAGATTTTGATATGAGTTTTTGGTACGTTAACTAATTATAACCAATGGAATATGAAGTTATTTATCTATCGTTCTCTACAACTTCTTCCCAATGAGCTCCAAAGTTTGCATACCCTCTAAAGAATACAAACGGACGTTGTATCCTTCGAACTATGCTACTAAAGGGCACAAGGCACACGTAGAGCCATTTTTTTCAACAAAAACTAGGGTTAACTAGTAACCGGAACCGGAATCCCATCTCCGGTATTCATGTCAATTCTTAATTTCAGATTGTGCCCTTTTTGTCATAAACGCCATCCTGCTTCATGCATCAGTTTTTGCCAAGAACGGTTGCAACTAGTCATTTATTTGCCATGCTCAACATGACAATTTACATGATAACATAACACGCTACGGTGATACAAGACTTTGAGTACCGCAGTGTTATTATTTTTCAGATCGAGGCAAAGACTAAAGAGAGGCATTACGCCATATAATATAGTTCATTACCTCTTCGATCGCTAGAAAAGAAGAAAATATTTCTCAGATTTTACAAGTAAGAACATAAAATTATCTCCAAGAAGCAACAAATCGATGAAGTTATAAAAGCTTACGCTGCAGAAGTGCCATTGACCTGACAATCATTGTTAGGTTTTAACCTGTCATTCCTCGACCAATCTGTTATCCAACTGACCCATGTGACGAAAAACCCTGCCTGACGCACAGCTCTGATCAAACGGGGGATCTGTGCCCCCATCCTGGTAATTATTGTCCGTCTACCAGGTTTGTTATGAGGGTTACGAACTTCACACAATTTGACAAGCTCTGTTGGGTCCATTGGATTGTCTCCGGTAGCCCCAACAGCACTAAGGAAACCAATAGCTTCATCTACTCTCTCTGCAAATTCCAGGTACCTAACCTCGGCCAGGTAAAATTTACTCAGCAGAATAAAACTCGTCAATGTGTATACTTATTACTCAAGTATTTTTTCACATCAACAATTTCTACCAGGGCACGAGAATAGAGAATCTGGGTCACGTAAAAATGGTAGCAGAAACTTCTAGGTGTCTGACTCCACCAGTATTTGCAGATGATAAAGAACTTAATTTTACCAAGGACACAACAGAGCTTTAATTATACAAGAAGAACCAAATCTTTGCAATCTGTTGCACGCTCCAGAACATGAAGAGTATAACCGACAACATTTTAGACTACCGATATGGTGCTCGACTTGTATGTAGCTTTCTGGGTCAGATGGAGATGCAAGATGCCTAGAAGTGCTGGCTAATTGCCAGATAGCCAAAAGATATGTTGCAAGTGTTCCAACATGAAAATCAAGATATGATTTATAACAGATACCTGTTTCCTTGCTCACTATGCTCTATAAAGTCCAGATTCCAATCTGAGACTCTCTGCATGGCAGCATACCCACCAGTGGCAAATGCTCTAAGGAGATTCAGTGTGCCAACAGACTGGAGGTACGCTCTGAGTAACCTTTGTGGATCAGGTCTTCTAGATTTCTCATCAAAAGCATCACCGTTGACATTGTTTCTCCGATAACTTGGGAGTTTCACGCCATCTCTAACCTCAAATGGTTCAGACCTAGGCTTTGCAAACTGGCCGGCCACTCTTCCAACCTGTCATAAAATAAATATCAGATTCTGTAAGTGACGTTGCATATGCTGGATTATCGGGGCCTGTCTAGTGACAGAACCCAAAGTTAAACACAGTGAAGCAACTTAGAATTTGGCCATCATGTGAAGGGTTGGACATAAGTAATAAGATACTTATACCAAACCAAGTAGAGGCCTCCTCCATACACAAACACGCAGAAACTACCTGATCAACTGAGTCTGAGGGAAGTTCAACTTGCCTTGTGTTCCTTTTTCAAGTAAGTGTATGGGAGATAGAAACCGGAAATGCCTCCTTTCAAAAACTACTATGCATGAGACAAACAGCACAAAAACAAATCAGTAGTTCAAGGAAATGCCAAAACAATGTTACAGTAGAATTCTTGGACCATATATTGGATCCAGTGGCAAGTTTCCTGATAAAAATTAAATAAGACAACCTAAAAATAGGCTTTCCATGTTATTAGTAGGAAACTGGGAATGTGGGTTTGCACAAGGGAGTGACATCCTAGCAAACACAGTACTAGTTTCTAATGACAAGGGTAGTCGCAATCAAAATCCTCGGTGTTCAACAAGTTTCCTCATAAATATCCTGTGCTTACAACAAATTATACAATGAATTGCCAAATGAAAAAAAATTAAACCCAACAACAATATTCAAATGACAAAATCGTAAGCTAAATAATCACTGCAATGATACACCAATGAATACATTAGATATGTATTATGATGACTGCTAATCTTCATAACAGGGTTGGATACTTGGCATCAAGAAAGTCTCTGAGAGTGCGAGCAGCCTTCTGACCGCCCATTAGTTCCGCTAGCTTCTCCACCGGCATAAGAGCAAGTTCTGCCAAGCTCTTACACCCATCCATTATGGCCCTGTAATTTGAATCTGTAACACCTGGGAGTCGTCTCAAAAACTCCACCGCAGATGTATTGTAGTTTTCAGCCCTGAAAATTTACAGCACCCCCTCAGATTTACATTTTGAGTAAGAAGTGATGAACGAACAAACCAAAGCTCAAGTAATGACGAGGCATTCCATGGTCAGGTCAGTGACTCAAGTATTTGACAGTGAACAACTGATGTGGTTCTACTAATACAATTCCCTCTCACGGAACACGTATCACTGGTGACTAAATGTTTTTATCACCATAAATATGCACTGATGATTTTATTTTTATTGAATGAAAAAATGCATAAGGAGGGCCCTGTGTAGACCACGTGCTATGCTAAAAAATAGTTAGTTCTCCCTATGCCTACTCTAGGAGTATGAAAGATTTGACTACAAGTTTAAGAAGCTACGATTACAACATGCAAAAACGAGTTGCATCTCACCTCACATCATCCTCCACAATTCCATCTTCAGAGGGTACACCAACTCTAGTTGCTTTGCTCTCATCAGGTTCATCCTGATTTGCCTTAAGAGTAGCAAATATGTCAGCAGTAGCATGCAGACTGCGAGACCAAATGATTCGCAACCGGGGGAAGTGTAGAACAAGCAACGACAGCTTAGATATAATACTATTTGGTGTGACATCATCACCAATATCACTTGCGGACTGCAACCAAATATCCAGCAACATATACCATCTTAGCATTAGGCCGACCAAGTAAACAATCTCTAAAGATATGATTCAGATTTACCTGAAAGGAGAAACTTTTATCCTGTGAAAATTCAATCAGGAGAACAGGTATTCTATAGTATCGAACCATTGTTTCCACTTGGTGATAAAGACGACCTGATGTGAAACTCATAAAGAGATCTTGGATACTCTTTCTCTCCACACATATCAGTGGAGAAAGGATATAATCCCCAACTTCCAAAGTTACGGGTATTATGCGCATGCCTTTCTGGTGAAGAACATTTGGAAGGCTGCTCATGAACTCCCTCATATCCACTATGACCTGAAAGATTGAGAAGTCTTAACAAACACTGGCCTTCTAGTAAAGGAGATACAAAACATAACACATGATCAAGAATGCACCTGCATTTCCTTCTCAGCAACCTTTCTTCCCCCCGCTTTTCTGGTTAAAGAATTTTGGGATGACAAAGCTTGCGGTTCTTGGGAAGAATTCAATCCCAAGCAGTTCCCATCCTGATGTCAAATTGAGGAGAGACGCACAGATATAGAAGCATAAGTATCACACAGATATCGACTGTAATATTCAAAATTCATAAAATGATTCAAGATACATTGTTGAAAAATGTTATACAGACAGACAAGTGCCCACTGGGAAATCAGTCTTTAAGTACCACATATTTAACCCAGTAGTGTATGCTTAAATGATTATAGCCAAAAGAACAAATACATAAAACATACATGCAGCTACGTATTAAAAAAAAGAAACTACTCTTCCTTGTATACTCGGGAGTAGCTTAAAGAAATCGTAATAGAGCAGTAGTTCATAAGGTCCATGCAGAACACTAAAGGTTGAGCACTAAGAAATAAGTATATAGAAATCCTAAACAGTTTTCATAAGCTCTGTTTGGTTTACTGAAGAGAATTCACATTTCCAGTCGTGAGTCTTAATTATGCTACTGCAATATTAATACCAGAAATGGAATGTAAACATTGATATAAATACCAGTACATTTGCAACAAACAGTCCCAAAGAAGATTCTCCGTAGGAAAAAAAAAAAAATCAAACCTGGTCAACTGGTATCATCATTAGTGACTTCTGCCTAATCAAAGATTCAAACGCTCCATTTTCCCTTCTTATACTCGCCTCAAACTTTTGCACCTCAGAAGAATCTTCATAGAAAATAAAATAAACTTTCAACTTCTTTGAGGGGTTCTCAGCTTTATGAACTTCAATTTCTCTGACAAAAGTCATATCTGGGTGGTAAACAATGATAATAGAGGGTCTCAAAATGTCCAGTATAGGTTGACCACTTTCAAGAGCATAAAAGTGAACTGGAGGTAGTGGCTTAGCATTTATTGTTCCAGTTGAATCCGCTACTCCAGTATGCTTCCTCAACACCCCTTCATCTACAGGGTCAATCTGGCATGTAGGTTCAGTAGAATCAGCAGTCACGACCTGATTGAGTTCATATTCTTGTCCTTCATCCTCTGAATCCGGTATAACAAGATCATCAGGTATGACTTCTTTTTTATCATTATTACTGGCTTTATTCCCCAAACATTTAACCTTGGCAAGGCTGTTTTTGGTCCTCACTTTTCCCCTACCCTTTCCACGTCCTTTGCCACTAACAAGAAGAGGAGGATTAGCTCCAACAGCATCATCTTTTTTGGATTTCCTTTGAATTTCTAACGATGAAGCCAATAGCACTTCATGTTCCTGGTTGTTTACACAGCCAGCTTCTGCGTTCTGTGGGGATTTTGAAGGAACTACTTTTCCCTTTCCCTTTCCCCTTCCATGTCCTCTACCACTAACAAGAAGCTGAGGATCATCTCCAACAGCATCATCTTTTTTAGCTCGCTTTCTAATTTCAGCAGCTGCAGCCAAAAGGGCATCGTGTTCCTGCTTGTTTACGCTGCTAGCTTCTGCATTCTGTGGGGGTGCTACGTGAACAACTCCATCTAGAACCCCAAAACCTTTGGGATTCTTTGATTTCTTTTTATACCGTGTATGCAAGTCACGGAGCTCTCCCTTTCCTAGCAAGTAGTTTTCCCATTCCTCCCGCATGACCTTCACAAGAAAATACACCATCAATTGGTTGATAAGCTTTTATATAAGCTTATGCATAATTGATTCTGAAAAGCCAATTGATATTTAAATAATAGAAAACAGAAATACAATCTTAGACTGCTTAAAGAGTTACAGAAAATGTGTGGAACTATATAATTAACGATATCCTTGCACAACAATGCCCAGAAACCTATTCACAAATGCACTTTCCTTAAGAACAAAATGTCTTAACATACGAGTTATAATTTCATCGAAATTAACATGAGCTTGTGTGTTTGAAGATTTAGGTTAAAGTTAAACCTCTAAACAATCAAATCAAGACCACGATTGCATATCCTTTGTGTTGATTCTCAAAATACTAGCACCTATTTGTCAACAAGACCAAGCAAGCATGTCAAACAAGCAGAAATCCCACTTAATCAGCAGAATTGTCTGAGATCACCACAATTGCAAGTCTCCAGATTTCATTTATAGGACAGTTTATATACAGTACAAGTCCAAAGAAACAAAGTTAACCTAACACTTCAAAATGAACATAAAAAATTAAAAAAAATTAAGGGCAAAAAAAAACCTTCTGTGGTCCATTGGTGATGAAATCTTCAAGCTGCATGCATGAACGTTCATCTTTGCATGCCACTAGAACAATACCACTAGAATCGTCATCACCTTCAACCAAAAGTTCCTCTCTTGATGAAGCCCGTCGCCTTTCCTCTTCTATCTCTTCAAGAACCTCCTGGAATTAAATTAACACATTGAAATGTTGATAAAATTATTTTATCAACTTCACTACCATCCCTATGGCCACTCTAACTGTAACAATAGAATTAAATGTGACAACTGACATAAGAAAGAAAATTAGGGTTCAATCACAACTATTAGGTGTTATGGTACATTGATCAGCCAGGCTGTGCATTCATGAAAGACGAATAACAATATAACAACATAGAAATGGGAACTCACTCACTCACACATAAAACCTTCCACTTTGGTGCCTCCTCTAAAACTTCATCTAAAACTATCCTACTACTTGTACTGGTCGACGATGTGCCTCCAACTGTTACATATGCAAATAAGAAAAGTTCAAAAAACACATTATAAAAACTGAATAACACCACACACAGTAATAATTCCTCACCTTGCTCATTATCACCATCCCCTTTCAGTTTTCTTTTCTTGCCTTTCGAACTTTTACTCTTATCACTTAATTTCACACCATCTGATGTCACAAACCGATACACCCTTTTCTTTGAATACTCAAATATCTTATAGCTCGACTCTGCAAATATCCAGACTGATCGAAAACTTTCTGACACGCGTAGTGTATCCAAGTATTTCAAATAAGTTACCGCATCATATCTACCGAAACAAGAACATTTCATTAATGGATTGCCACTACTGACCCAAAATGTATTTCACCGAAAACTAAAGCTAAAACAAAATCTCAAGTACCTGACGAGATAATCCAAGAGCTTTCTAAGAGTCTTTAAATCGGAGACGAGCTGCTTAGTCTTCTTCCCCAAGGTATGCCAAATGGGGTCCAATTGCCTCCTCACAATCTCATCAAACGACTTAAACAACCCATTCTCCACCGTCAAATCCTCCACATCAACCTTATTGGTCTTCCTCATCTCCTTCAAGCAAGCATCCATCACCTCAATTATCGCCTTCTGAATTCCCACCATGTGTTTGGTCATTGGCACCCGTATATCCACCACCTCCGGCGGCTGCCTCTCCAGCTCCTGCGACACATCCACATGGAACCTCGGCCAGAGGTGCATCTTCCGGAGGTACAAGCACTTCATAATCCTCTCCGCCTTGGCAAACCCAGAAACCATGGAATGGGGTTTGTCAGAAAACGCGCGAACAAACGCCGTTTTGTTGAGGGAGCGGAAAATCCGGACGATAAATGCTTCGGTGGAGGTTTCGGTGAGGGAATGAACGGTGGGGATGATGATTCCGGCGATTTGGGAGGTGGGTAATTTGCTGGTGAGGAGGTCGACGATGAGGATGCGGGGAGTGATGAAGAAGACATTGGAGGAGGTATATAGGGAGTGGCGGTGCTGGGAGGGGAGGTCGGCGGAGATTTCGGGGATGGGGTTGGGGTGGAAGTGGTGGAGGAGTTGAGATTTGAAGAAAGGTTGGTGGGGGGAGAGGATGAGGAGGGTGCCCTGAGAAGGAGTGTGGAGGAGGAGGAGGGCGGCGATGAGTCTGGGGAGGGAGAGGCCGGAGGAGAGAACGACGAGGCCGCTGCCGTTTTGAGGATCGTCGAGGAGTTCGGATATGATGTGCTCGTGGAATTGGACCATTTCGGGAGAGAGAGAGAGAGAGAGGAGTCGGAGAGTGGAGAGAGACCAAAACCAAGTTTTGAGAGGGTTTTACAGGGTCACGGACTCACGGTGGAATTCGTATGCGACTGCTTGGAGGGGGTTTTGACCGTTCGGGTGGTTAATGTTAGTTACCAAATTACCACTAAGGAGATAGATAATTAGTAAGAAATTACAGTGTATTTCTCTCGTCACGTGACAAGTCATGTGATAAACTATATAAGATAATCGATTAATAAAGAGATTCTAATTATGGGTTTATATGTCATGAAATATATTTTATGACCATTTCGTTTATTTTGTTATAGTTAATTCAAACTTATTCGGCTATTCCACATGTATACCATTATGGCAGTGGCACTCGCATATATTGTACAATACGCTATGTTTGGATTCAAGATTTTCAAGTTATTAAGAGATTAAGGTCAAGTTAGAAGAAATGAACCACAAAAAATTAATAGTTGATATTAGAAGATTCTTCATACTAGCATTACAAAAAGACATGAGAAGAATTTGCTAATCCGTCTTATATGTATTAGTAATGCTCATATGGAAAATTTTCTAATCCTTTATTCATTCCTTACTAGTTTGACATCAATCCCTTGAGATTTGAAAATCCATTGAGAGTAAAAATCCCTAACCCCAAACATAGCTAAAGAGTTTTAGAATTAAGTTGGTATCAAAACTATCCATCTATGATAGTTGGCGGGTCGCTTCAAGCATTTGATTTTAAAATAGAATTGAACCGTTGATCTTTCTTGATTGAATTCTTGACCATGCAATCAGTTTTACTTGTTTTAATTTTCATTAAAGTTTTGTGTAAGTCGTTTAAGACCTTGCTTGGAACTACTTTTAAAACGGCTAAAAACGTTTTTTGTAAAAATGTTTTTGAAACAAATCTTTTGGAAAACTGCAAGTGAATCTTGTATAAACACTTAAAAGTGTTTCCTACAACTAATAATTTTTGCAGGAAGCACTTTAAGTACTTTTGGAACCTAAAAACATTCTCTGAAAGCGCTTTCAGTCATTTTAAAAGCACTTCCAAATGAGCTCCAGTTTGTTTAACAAGGAAACACTACATTTTGTTTAAGTGAAGTGAAACCAGCAAGACACAAACTTCGAGAAAATAAGAGAAAAGGCAGGAAAACATAAACAGCAACATAAGCAAAAACCTGCTTCTCAACATTTCCATGATCAAACGATCTAGGTATTATATCTCATATATGTATAAAGTTTAACTTAGAATAATAAGATAAAACAGCGTCGGAAGGGACTGATTTCATCGTGTATAAACACCAGTATTGTATAGATTCTTTTAATTTGATTTCATGTTTGCAGTGAGATCTCCATGACTCGTCTTGATTCTTCGCAGAAGCAAGGGAACGGGCTTTTCCAAGACGGTCACATTGATACTGTTCCAAACCTCTGGAGTGGTCGGAAGTTGAGCAATTTTCTCGGCGATGTTCATGTCTTCTGGAAGAACAGAAGCAAAGACAGTGTAGTCTTTTTTCCACTCTACGTGATTTGCTAGGCTTATGAAAAATTCTGGGCCAGAACCAATCCACGCTACCGAACCCCTTCTAATGGTCGGGCAAACTTCAGTCGGAATCTTCGTAAATGTGCCTCCTTGGGCTTCTAGTGTTCCTTGAACCAGTGCAAATGGAGGGCCAAAAGGAGTCTATCAAATTCACACAGGAAAAGTTATCAAATTAGTTTATTTCCCCTGTTCTTAAGTGCAGTATTGGGATTGCAAAGCGTACGTGGCCCTTCTCCCATAAATGAGCATGTATTCAGATGCGAAAGGGCATTCAAGGTAATAAACAACACAGCAGAACTAACAAATGCATATCATCAATTTTAGACTGAAGTCAAGCAATTTAATCAAGCCTTACATTTTTTATGTGGTTTCCTTCTGAATCCCATGATTGCCCTCGGCTCTCTGCACGATAAAACTGGCAGCCTGCACAATGGCGCAATGCCAACAACTCAAGAATGTAGGCTACAGAATGAGGGGCACATTCAGGGAAAAGCTGCACAAATTAATATATAGAACTAGAAATTATTAGTGTATGTCATAAATCAAACAAAACATAAATGAAGAGCAAAAATATGGCATTTGCTGAGTGGTAAAAATCAGCACTATGTGTGAACTGCATATCCCTACAACATGCCAAACGACAAATTCCATGTCTTTTTTTAGTGAGAGGTATACAGCTTATCAAATCGTAACAGCAAGTAACACAAGATCAAAACAACCAAACGTCAATGAACAGATATAATTCGGTACATTATTCTTTTGGGATTAATAAATAACACTTTAGTATATCCGAACATGAGATATTACAAAATCATATCATTTACTGTGCACATATACCACATCATCTCAATTTACACCAATTTTAAAAATACTGTTTTTTTTTTCTTTTTTTGTTTTTGGTTATTTTTAAGCGAAACAAAAGGCTTAAAATTTTTGAAGTTTACTTTTCAAAAGAATTTGTTGTTTTGTCAAGGGAAATTTCTAATCTTGATGATGTTCTCTCATGTTGTTATTCATTCATTGTTAAAACAAGAGGGCAAGAGCCATAAACAAGAACCGAGTTTCACGGAAATACCGAATTTTTAGCAATGTCTACGAAACCTCTCTTGAGTTATTGAACCAAGTCAGAAATATAACACAAACATAAATTCATGTACGCAAAAGTTAACTCCAGAGGTTGCTCTCTGACTGGTGCATTTTAAATTTCCCTCTGGCCATAACGATTCATGTTCCATTTGCAAATAGCATTTTCGTATATTGTATCCAAAACGAAATAAGAAAAAATGAGTTAAAAATTCTGATGGCACCAACACTTACTTTTATATGAAGAGTTCCATATTCTGTTTCCAAGCCAACAATGCCCTAGAAAGAGAAAAGATAGGCACATCAATAGCATATTAAGTTGGTCATACCATCATACAACCAATTTCTGGAAAACCAACAACAAACGAAGAAATCAAGATACATAATCTACAAAAATGGTTGACTTCTGACTACATAATCTACACAAGTAGTATATTAAGTTAATCATACATTCTCTGTTGACTGCTCGTCAAACTCCAATGTCAAATTATTGTTGATCTCTGCATTACTTTTTGTAGTGGAGTTGTTAAGATGGTAAAAGCTACAATGATGCTTCTGCCCTTTTATCTAGAGAATCGAACCTTTAGTTTCGTTTCATGAAATGCATGTGGCACAAATCATTAGGGGAAAATGCAGAAATTTTGTACAAAGGAAGTTGGTAAAACTTAATGGTTTACTAGGCATGCCTGTTTGTTGCACAAAGAAAGTTAAACATTCATACTATACACAATTACACATACAACCCGCTATCCTCTTTGTCTAAATCTTTCTAGCTTCATTTCTTATTTTGGGGAATTTTCGATTATAAAAGTGGCAATAACTAGTCAAGTAAAACAAAGAGACAAACGAGATAGAATTTTCTGGCAGACTGAAAACAACACTAATGCACATGCAGTAGCTGAGAAACTAGCAGCAGCAGGACATGCGCTCAAGATGAGCATGCTAGAACTAAAATGAAGGAGGAAAAAAAAAGGTTGATAGGCATATTAGTCAAACTTTCACATTTGCATTCCATGTGCAAATTGATAGGCATGAATGATGTAAAAAATCCTGGATGCAAAGATATCGAGTCTTCTTTCTGTTTTATCTGAATGAGTCTTCAATTGCTAAAAAGTTTACTTTATACTTAGGGATTCTGATATGAATCTAGATCATTAGCAAGATCAGAATTAGGTAAGTTCTGATCTGCACGAAAGGTGTGACAACCTGATGAGCTTGTTATCCCTAGAGTAACTTTTTTATCTGTTGTAATGAGACTTCCATTATTGGGTTACCCATATACTTTAGATTGATACAATACAAACCTCTGGTAAAATGGCCACCCGAAATCATCATTGAAATTAAGATCTCATTCAAAGACAAAAAATCAATCACTTATCTAGAGTTTCTTTTTGTATATTATATGAATCATCTGATCTGCAAGGACCATGATTGGGAATTATTTTATCTTCTTCTCCAAGGAAGAGGCAAAACACGATCATCTTGAATTTGGGATAGCTACTCGAAATCTTAGTTTAAGACTGGATTTGTTATCAAGGCCCAACAGAAATTACATGTTTTCCAAAACCCCAGTATAAGCTCTACCCATATACGTTCTGATTGCCAATTGATACGTAACTAAACCTAGTTGCCTCTTATAGGAACTGATATAATGGAAATTCCATAAACTCCAATAGTTCTACTGATTAACATTCCATGTGGGAACAAATCAACTTAAATATGACTACAAGATTCAGTATACAAAGGCCACATTAATTAATAAAAACAAATGCTCCCCAAACTTCCATACCTCTCCTTTCCCAAAGATGAGTCCAGAAGTCCACATAACTGTTTCCCCTACTTCCTGGCGCTGTGGTGCCAATGTATCTTTCTGTTTCTTCAACCAGCACTGAAGTGACAAAGTTTCAACCAAAAAGAAGTTCAAGTTAATGAACTGAAATATGGAATAAATTTGACAAAACATAATCCAAAGATGCAACCTTATCAAATAGGAAAATGCAGACTAATTATTCTTCAAACTTTGAAAATATGCTCAAGAAATCAATTACACAGATTAAGACTTATTGAGCTTATATAATGCCATCCAAATCAAAACTTACACATAAATTGGATACATTCGTCGTAAACATTCGAAATTAATAATCAAAAGTTAATTCATTTGGGCAAAATTCCAGTGCCCAGATTCAAATTACCTCACCAAATTTGGAGCCGCAAGCCTCCTTGTTCCCACAAAACACCCAAGAATCACACAAGCAAGGCCCATCGGTCCCAGTACACATGGATTTACACGCCTTGCAGCATTCCTCAGAAGAACTGAACTTAAACTCAGAACCCCACTTCACGGCAGCCCCCCACAGCTCCAAATTCTCAGTCCCTCTGCAACACCCGCCACCACTCTCCCCCTCCACCCCAACGCCGCCGCCCTCCTCAACCAACGCCAACGACTCGAGCTCCGAGAATGAAGAGGCGTCATTGGGTTTAAGCACCGCAGAGACGAATGTGTAGACCAGAGCACAGGAAACCAAAACCACCAAGAGGAGGACGAAAGAGAAGTAATGGGTGGCTTCTGGGTCGTTTTGCTTCCGACCCATTTGAGAATTGGGGGAGAAGAGTGAGACCCGGAAGGCGATTTGGGGTCTGTGGTCTGGATTAAGGGTAAAGAATTGAGCTTGGAGATTATGGTGTTGACTTTGGACAAGGATTGATCGTGGAGAGAAAGAGGGGAACACCAGAATAGGGAACTGGGCGACTGGGTCAATGTTATCGTTGTCTTTTTTAATTTCGTTTACAAAAGATATGTTAGCTAATTGCAGGGGATCAACGTCGTTTTATATTTTCTAAGGTCTGTTTAAGGACAAATTTATGGGGGAAGTGATGATTAATGAAAAAAAGAAACCTCATATGTTATAAGGATAATTGTGTTTTAATCATTGGATCAATTAGTTCTTGTGTTTTTAATTTGACCAATTTGATCATCGTCGGTTAGAAAATGCATAAACTGCTATAAAATAAAATAAAATAAAATAAATAATTACTCTCCTCCAACCTCCCAACCTCCTCCTATCGTTTCTCCTCTCCTAGCTTTCTTCGCCCCCACTCCCTCTCCCCCCCCCCCCACACAAAAAAAAAAAAAAAAAAAACTGAAAAAAATTTGTATGTCACAACCTTAATAATTTTGGAAGTTTTATCTACTATACATATTATTTTTTATTAATTTGTATTTTTCTATAAATTTAAAATTAAAAAAAAAAGAAAGAGAAAGGGTAATATATGGCTCTCTCAATTGCGGTACGTTTCTCTTCTCCTAGCTTTCTTCCCCCCCCCCCAAAAAACAAAAAAGAACTAAAAAAAAAATTCTATGTCACAACCTTAATAATTTTTCATATTGGAAGTTTTATCTATTATACATATTATTTCTTATTGATTTTTATTTTTCTATAAATTTAAAATTAAAAAAAAAAGAAAAAAAAAAGAGAAAGGGTAATATATGGCTCTCTCAATTGCGGTATGTTTCTTGATTATATAGTAAGATACGAGGTGATCGGGTTAATTTTCTCAAGACTACAATTATGGAACTCGCATAGTGATAGCTGATGTCAAGGTGGATCCAGAGACACGTTCATCGAGTTGCATGCTTGTGCGGTTAAGGTTGTGGTTGGGTCAAGGACAAGGCAGATGATAAAGTGGGTTTGTTTAATCTTTTTTTTTTCATTATGAAATTATAATTTTTTTTCTATTTTAATTCAAAAATATTTTTCTATATTAAGTTGTAATATTTTTTATGAACTTTTTAAATAGAGATTGGATGAATTGTCCTTAATTGACTAATGGAAATAAACACAACGACTAATTGACCAACTGAAAATATTAGAACTAAATTGGCCAAATGACTGTAACAACTGAACTATTTGACATTTAAGCCAAAAAAAAAAAAAAAAAGTCCAGATCAAATATTAGACGATAAGTTTGCATATGCCACATGATCTTTAAGGGTTCTGCATCGTTGGAGCTAATGTGCCACTTCAATCTTATTTTAGGGTACTTGACCAATAGGAACCGAAACTTCCGTGTGAATAGGAAGTCTTATGCTTGTAAACTCAAAAAATTTAGTAAATTTTTAAGGTACGTCTGGAAACTCAAAAAAATTTTAAGGTACGTCTGGAAACTCAAAAAATTTAGATAAAATTTTAATGGTAATGGTAAACACTGAAACTCAGCAGCTACGCTTATTAGATAGGATCCGCAAAGTTCATCTTAAAGGGCTAAAAAGCCAGTTTGAATTTCTTCAAGCGCTTGTTGTTTCTTTAAAATAGGAAATTTAAAACATGTGCGTTTGCCGGGAGTCGAACCCGGGTCTATTGCTTGGAAGGCAATTATCCTAACCGTTGGACTACAAACGCTATTGATGTAAGGCCTCCCTGTTTTTTATTGTTTTAATGACTTTGTACAGCTCTCAGTTCGTCACATAGCTAGAACAAAATTTTATAGAACTCTCACTTCACATAATATAGGAGCAGATTTAGGTCAGATGAAGTCGCAATGTAGGGACTTTAATTTTTTGTAAGAGTGGTATGACCAGCCACTGATCATGTTGCCCCATCCAAAATGAACTCCTAATTAGAAGACACACTAATGACAGGCAAGCCTACACACTTGTTATATGATTATAATCAACTCGAGAAAATTGGAACATTGGTATCTAAACGTTGATCCAATTGAAGTTTCGGTCCATGAACTAAAACTTTATGAATATTGATCTCTGAACTTGTCACAATGTGAAGCAATGATCTTTTAGGCAACACCACTAGAACTTCTCTTGTTCGCCTTTTACAGCCTTTTATTTGGACAAAATGAATTTGTAGCTCAGGAAACAAAGCTCAATGGGCTAAAACCCTGGGACACTACTCCAGTTTTATCAATCCATTCTGGAAATATCATTATTATTCAAAATTTTATTAAATACTAGACACTTTAAATTATGCAGATCATGCTATCTGATTTGTGAAGATAAAAGTTCCACAAAAGTACAAAAAAAAAAAAAAGAAAAAAAAGGGCATTGCGGATCCAAACATGTCCAAATACAATCTACATACAACGGAAATAACTCAATCCCACTTCAATATGTTCAAATTATTCGTACAAATGTGTATAGCATGAATGTGATCAACACCATAAATGTGAGATGTCCAAGGGAAGTATTTTTTATGTGTGTAAACAAACTCTAAAAAGAACAAATCCTTCCGATATCATGCTCACGGATAGCCTGAAAAGCTACCACTGCCATCGACTTCGGAGTCCAAATCAGTCTCTAGATCAGCAGAGTCAGACGGCCCAGCAACAGCTTGACCGCCTGCTTTCGATCCGCCTTCCCCTGGTGTCCTTGCCTCGCATATGATCTTATTTATTTCTTCAATGCTCTGTTTAGGCTGGTCACGCTCCACTACCGCGTAGTTTGTTCTCTCGACCTCAATTAGCTCTTTCGGCAGATTTTTCAGAAACCAAGGGTGCTTTTTTATCTCAGGAAGACTGATCCTCTACAACGACAATATGACAAGGATTGTCAGTGCTGTTTCATACACTTATCTCCAAAGTCCGTACATTGTTCTTGTGCATCGAGTGAACACAAATGAAACAGTAGAAACCCATGTTACCTTAGAAGGGTTGGCAACAAAAATACGAGAAAGTAGGTGCTTGCAGTCTGCAGAAACACGTACATAGTCGGGTATGGTGTACTGGGAACTCATAATTCTCTGTTTCAGAAGTTGCAATGAATTGATTGTTGGAACTAAAAGCCAAAACCCTTGGAATTAAGATCACAATGTACAACTACCACGTGTGTGTGTGTGGGATGAAGGTGAAGCTCACCTCAATGGTCTTACGAAAGTTTCTAGGATCTTCAGGATCCTCAAAAGGATATTCTCCCACCAACATCACGTATAACGTCACGCCACAGGACCAAACATCTGCAAGCTACCAAGTTGTACCGACTAAGAAAGCAAATAATATGGTACGTAGTATGATTGTATCAGTTTGGATGATATTATGTGTAAGCTACTACATGATCAGAACTACTTTTGTCCAACATATAGAAAAATCCCACAATATGATTGAACTTTTGAGGCTGGTTGCGGAAACAAATGGAAACTAGATACCTTTCCATCATATTCCTTCCGTGACAGAACCTCTGGAGCAATGTATGCAGGCGTTCCAACAGTTGATTTTGGCTGTGAGTGCAGTATAGCAGACTGCAAGGTAGTAAATAATATAAATTTACATATATATATATATATATACATATATTATACATATCAGGCAAGTAGATGCTAACCAAAAAATTCTTTAAGTGGGTAAAAAAGACTAGAGAGCACCAGAATAATCCGCGTAAACTGAACTAAACAAAGTTTATTCAACAAGAAATTCATAATAACCTTGGAGTATCCAAAGTCGCATATTTTAAGACGTGGTGAAGCACTTCCATCCAAGAGTGTGTTTTCCAGTTTCAGATCCCTGTGACAAATTTCCTGCGGTCAAATTACACCCAAATGTAAGAAGAGAAACTATAATTCTTAACAGGAAACATTTGGTTATGTGTATGCATATCTTTCTGTGTTTGTCAAATATAGATATACCATGGCATGACAATAACTGACTCCGGATATCAGCTGTTGGAAGAAAAACCTTGCCTGTCATGAAGGGCAACTAACGTCAAACAATCAGTCAGAAAAACTAACAGTTACATATAGTTTCAATACGCACCAAAAAGTATAGGAATTTGAATCAAACGTGCCAAATAAACTAAACAAGCTAACCTCGTCTTCACTAAATCTACCAGCAGTGCATATCCTCTCAAAAAGTTCACCGCCAGCTGCATATTCCATGACAATTGCTAAATGACTTGGAGTCAGCAAGAGCTGCAGCCAAAAATGATTCTTTTGTTCATGTACAAGTTACAACGCAAGACTGCCTTATCCAGCTCTATGCTATCACTTCCGGTTTGACTGATGATTATCCTAACCGAAAATTATATAATACAATGACATGCTGGGAAGGGAAAAACGCAAACATGGAGACATGCACCCCCGGAAGTGCATGTGAATACACAGTTGAATCAATACAACGTTATTGTTACCTCTTTGAACCTGACAATATTTGGATGCCTCAACGATCTGTGATTTATTATTTCCCTCTGAACATTCTCATCAATCTGAAACTCAGAAAGCCGAAAAAGAATTTATATCCCTACTAAAATATATATTCATGATAGGTACGCAACGAGAAGAAAATGCTAGAAATGAATCAGATGACTAAATGCTATCCAAAATACACGTGCAGTAGACAATTAAGGCAATAGCTACGCATTTGAGCCCTAATTTGCATATCCAGCTTTAAGTAATGATAAAAAGGATATAATTATACACTTAGAAGTTAAAGCGATACAAAACACGATCATGTGCCAAAAAAGGTTGAGAGCACAACTCTCCGCATGATGAGAATTGTAGAGTCGGCACTACCTAACTGTAACTCAACATCTAAAATGCAACCGGAATTAGTCAAGTAGTACACTATCTTTATGCATAAATATTTCAGAAGCGTGCTTGACTTCACAAAAATATACCAGGCTTTACGAATACTCCATCTTTTGCCTTCAACTCGGACAATATTTGGAAATTTGTCATATCCAAACTAAGCATCTCTAACAAACGCAGCTATGAGGTATGAAGTTGAACATTTCATGGATCAGAAAAACAAAACAGTATCACACAACAAGAGCTAACTACATGAGACTTTGTTGATGCCATTCCTCAGGGGACTACATCGGTGATTTAGTTGGGGACAATATCGATGTTAAATAGCATGGGCAGTTGAGCCGTCTTTGAAACTTTAATCCCATCATATTAAATGGGAAAAGAAACACAAAATTCCAAACAAAAACCCAGTAACTCTTTTCTTTCAGCAGGTAGATATAAAAATCACAACCCTTAAATCATCCAAAAATTAAAACACATCACAAACTCTACAACTATTAGCAGTAACATTTCAATTAAACAAAGTCCAAACATTTTAATTTTTTATTCAAACAATAAATAAATGAACTGAAAAAGGAACAAAAAAGAGAAAAGCAATGACCTTTTTTCCCCTCTCTATGTATTTGACAGCAACAAGCTCCTTTGTCTTCTTATCTCTGACCAGCCTTGCCACTCCAAAATTCCCAGAGCCAAGATCCTTCATTGCCTCATACCTCTCCTCCATCGCAATCCCAAACCCTCCAACAATTCAAGCACCAAATATCCCCAGCAGCTAAAAATAGAGAGACAAATATATCAGAACGAAAAGGAAAAATCCAAATGAAAATATCTTGGAGATAAGAAAGAAGAGGAGACAGATTAGAAAATAGAGAGAAAAGATTGTTTCGAAGAAACAGGACAAGACCACGCGTCAAAAGAGCAAAGAGCTGGTCCTACTAAATTACAAACCCAAATTTAAGGGCTGGTTTGGTATTACTGTGCTTTGAAAAAAAGTTGCTTCTGCTGTGCTGTGAGAATAAGCAGCTGTGAAATAAAGCAGCAGAGTGTTTGGTAAACTTTTTTGTAAAAGTGCTTTTGAAAAAAAAAAGCAGTATTAGAGTGTTTGATAAACTTTTATGTAAAACAGATGTGAAAAAAAGCCAGTTTTTCAAAGCTAGGTTTTGCAGCTTCTTGTTTTTAGCTTTTTTTCATCCAAAACTGTGAAAAAAAGCTGAAGCTGAGTGTTTACCAAACACAAAAACAGCTCCCAGCTTTTTTTGATAGCAGCTTTTTTCAGAATCACCTCAGTACCAAACCAGGTGTAAATCTCTCTGGTCCCATAAAGTCAGAGCCTTCCCGCATTTTAAATCGTACAAGCCATGATGTTTCAAGAACGTGGATCTCATACTCTTTCAATTATGTCTGTTTATTATACATCGTGTAATTAATTTTTGTAAGTTATTGTTTATATTTAATTTTAAATAAAAAAATTTATAATGATTTCTGATCGCACAATATATGAAGAACGGATACGATTGGATGATTCTCGAGATCCTCACAAAAATGATATGGAGAGGATCCTCATTCAACCCAGGGAGGATCCTCATTCATGTTCTCTTCGGATTCTCTTTGTAAAGATTCCAAAAATCCTTCAATCGTGTCTGTTTATCGTACATCATGCAATTAGTTTTTATCAGGTACTGTTTATATTTAATTTTAAATAAAAAAATTTACAATGATTTCTGACTGCACGATCAAATTTTCTTTTTCAGATGAGAGTGGAGTGCCTCTCGAAATGTAATAAAATGTAAGGACAATGTTTGCAAACAACCTGCTTTCCACATTTTTGCGTTCAATTTTGAATATCTTTCACTGGTCAAATTGACTCAAAATGAAATCGTAATTTGATAATTTATTTAGAGCTAACAACATTTTACACCACAAAGTTTTTGGGGTCATTTGCAAAATGAGCCACGAAGGTTTAATATTTTACGTTTACACGTCATGGTTTCTAAATTGTACCAAATTAATTTTCCGTCAACTTTATGGTCTAATTAGACATTAAGTGCTAATGTAGCATATATTAGGTCTACATTTGTTAATATCATAAAAGGATTAGCAGTGAATTAGCCCTGAAACTCTTCTTCTTAATCAAGACTTGAATAACAGTGAGCATCCTAGGGTGACGAGGACTCATAGGGTAATGAGCCATGGCCCTCCCTAGAGGTGTCAAGCTTCCATCTTTGTCAAGTGCTTGAAGACTCTTCAAGCAACGCTCTCCTTTTTCCAAGGCATCACCATCTGTAGGAGGTGGAAGAGGAAAATTGGACACCTGGATGCCCAGAAAAAAGGTCATACTATCTTCTTAATCTTCCCGATTTCACAAAATATTGTGTGATGATAAATATTTGACTATTGGGTGTGAGTTGATTAATAATTTTTAGTTTTATTATTTATATATCTTGTACTTAATAGTAATTAGCCTCTTTGCACGCACTAACGTGCGTGCGAGAGGCATTTTTGCATCACGGGCGCTACGCGTCCCAAAGATGTGTTGTTTTAGATATTCTTATATTTCTTAAGTGATTATTTTATAAAATGTGTTTGTGTCCATCACAACAATTTCTTATTATTTTCAATTTTTTATTATGTTCAATCATCTAACTTAGTCTTTTTGCACCTACCCATTGTACCCAAAAATGAAATTTATGAATTGTACACTAACCAATCCACCTTTTTTTACTTTTTTTTTGCTTGCTAATTATTATGGTGTCTTTTTTTTTTTGGCTGATAGAATTTGATTTCACGAAATGAGCTATGCTTGATCATTATTATGACTTTGGTAATTAAGTTACTCAGTCTAGTTAGAATTTTGTTATCTCCATCAGTACCATTTTACCCTTATATATTGTACAGAAGATCAAGAGTTAGGTTCCTTAAACTCTCATATAAAAAATAAAAAAATATGCTTAATTATTTAATGTTGTATAGAAAATATGAAATGATCAATATATTTTGTAACATGAGGATTAGTGGCTGTATTAAAAGGGTGCACAACAACATTTTTTTATTATGGTGGACAAAAAGGTATTATGGGCAATATTTGGCGTCATTCGAGCAGGTTGGCAGATCATTTGTTCAATGGTTGTGTGAATGGGATAGTTGATGCAGTTAGAGAAGTGAGTACATAATTATGGGTGTGCCATTTTGGGTTGGGACTGAGATGTTCAACATTAGAGCATGGGCCAGGCTACGTAGTTCCAATTGCTTGAGTTGAAGAAAGGTTGATGAGATAATGGTGTTACCGTACAATCATCCCATCATTCCAAAGTGATAATGGTGTTATCGCATGCCATATTGTCATATTGCCACATTTGTTGAATAATTTAGGAGCATATATTCCATCCAATTTGCACATATGTGAGTAATCTCTCATACATTTTTTACTATTTTTTCTTTAAAACAACAACGAAGATAAAATGGGAAACATATACTATTTATAAATAAAAAAATTTGAAAATATGACATGTAATTTGATTTCTAAATACATATTGACAACACTTAATGTCCTTAAATCAAAATGTTTCAGATTCATAAGTTTTCAATCAAAGTTATAGGCTAGCTAGGGATGAGCTCCTAATATATGAAGCAAAGCAAAATATGGACAACATGTACATATGTAAACATAGCGCCTACGTGTGAAATCAAAGCCATGCTTGCCACCCATTTGCTTGCACTTGATGCTTTAGATTTTCATGGTTAATCTGCAAGCAATGATGATAAAATAAGAAGTCTAACTATAATGCACAATCCCAACTATAAAGATTGCAAGCAACTTAACCTAAATACCTTTAAGTTTGACAATTTTCTCATGGCAATACTTTTACTCCAGTTACTTGTAGAATACTGAAAGATAAATATATTTGTCAAGTTTGAGGTAACAAATTGTAACAATATTTACAAAATTAAATAATAAGAAATATTACCTTAATCTTGTACTTCAACCTTTGTACTTTGAGACGGGTGTGATGCTTGTAAAACTGACAAAAAATGCAATTTTATTTATATTTGAAAATTTAATGCAATTTGAATTTATAGTATACTTTTGTATGAAAATAAGAGAAGACTTACCGTATTTAGAAAAGTTGTTTGGCCACTGTTAATCTTTTTTCTGCACCCATAAATTGTTTTATTTTATTTTATATTTTGAGATAATTAATTTGTAGAATGATATAGAGAATGCCATTAAAAATAAATAGGTAAGAAATGGTGTTGTACCTTATTTGTTGGACTTTATTCCAAATACGTATGATCTGAGGAGTTGTTGAAGGTTTTAATTCTTCCACAGCCTTTTTCATGCGCCACCTATATATTGAAGGTATATATAATGTTAGATTTCTTGTAACAAATTTGTATATAATTTAGGATACATACTGCTCATGCTTCTTCTTTTTCCACTCTTTGAGAATCAGTTGGCTTAGATTAGTAGTTTTTACTCCGACAGATATCTCCCAACCAGGTGTAAAAATACAGACACGTCTGTTTGAGATCTTATCAATAGGTTCCTTCTTCATTTTTTGTGGGTATTCTTGTAAATATCCTAAGAATGAAAACAAATAATTTTTAAAATTACCATAGCACACGTATAGCACATTAAGATAATCAAAATTGAAATTCACAATCTGACCAAAATTTAAAAAAAGCACAATGAAGATTTCAAAGGAAGAAATTAAAAAACCCAACTGAAGCTAAATCTGGGAATCATACAATTACATATTATGCTTTCATGGAAATGTGTAAAATGAGTACAACCATGTAGGGAAAGGAAGTGAAAACCCACCAATCTCGTACGACTGTGCTTCCATCACCATGCTTCTAGTATCCAATTAATGACAGCATGCATGCTAAAAATTGACGGAGATGGGGATTGAGCTCATATCATTTACAAACACAAAATAAAAAAGATCAAAGAAAAAGAACAACTTAGAGAAGTGAAGGCGGACCAAAAAAAAAGGGGAGTATAAGATTTGGCCACATAATCAAAGGAGATGGGGAGTACATATAATAATATTGTAGCCGAAATGGAACAAATGGGAATGTACGTGGGAACTAAGAAATTACTGCTTGGTAGTGGGAGAAGTTCACCGTTTTTTTTTTAACTAACGATAACCTCTATCCCTTTTCTCCCACATTATTATTATTATTTTTAATATAATTTTGTTAGATATTAATATCTCCTCCTAAAATGGAGGAGATACGTTCCTGTCCATTTATTTTTTTTAAACTTTTTCTTCCTTTTTTTTTTTTCCAATAAAACAAATTTTAATTTTATGTTTAATATTTGTCTCCTAAAATAAAGAGCAGTTACGTTGTTTTTGTTTAATATAATTTTGTTAGATATTTTTAATATAATTTTGTTAGATATTAATATTTCCTTCTAAAATGGAGGAGAAGTTATTCACAACATTCCTTATTTTAATTACCATGTTTTGTTTCCAACTCAGATTGTGGAATTCTATGGGGGAGAAAACTGCCCACTACCACTTAGCAATTGAGAGGCTTAAGCACATCTACTTGTTTTTCTTTTTTTTTTCAATTTTCCGTTTTCTTTTCCAATACTTTTTGAATTTTTATTTATTTATTTATTTATATTTTCTTTCTACTGTAACCTTCTTTGTTACATATATGGTAAAGATAGTTTTTATTTTTATTTTTTTTTAATTTGTGTTTTTGAACTGCCCACTACTGCTTAGCAGTTTATGAGGGTTAACTGTTAAGCACGTCCATTTATAGATTTTTTTTTATTTGTTTTCTATTCAGTAATGGTTGTTTACGAATTTTTCCTCATTTTCGAAACTTTTTTGGATTTCAATTGTGAAGAAAATGAAGGGGCTTTCTTGGCATTTTTGAAAGCTTCACCAAACTGGCCTTCTCACTTTATATATATAGATTATACAATAAGATAAAAAAAGATCATTCACATTTAAAATTTAAGTTGAATGTAAAGTGAGGATATTTGAGTTTAAATAAAATTTCTCTTAAAATTTTTTTTGTAACTTACATTCTAGAAAAAATAGAGTTAATGATGTCATTTTTTACATGTATTAACTTTTATCTCTCCTTGAAATATTTAAAAAAATATTATCTCAATAATAAAATTAAATATTAAAAATGTACTCTATATATAATTTTTCTTTCCTTCTATTTGTTTTACAACATTTTTAAATAGACTGAAAAACAAACAACTTTTGACTATCAAAGGACATTGCAGAATTAAATGTTACGAAAAAAAAGTAAAAAACGGTAAAGTAACACAGTGATTCGTTGTAGACTGGTTTTTTTTTTTTTTTTTTTTATCTTCTTCATACAGTTTGTCTAAATATATATAATCCCAAAGTTTGGCATTTTCCCACCTTGCAATGGTGATGGACCACGATACTCTCACCGTCCCTACATTTGTTTATGCAAAATTGCGTTTGGGATCTCGAACCAATAGGTCGGTCATTAGCTACACACCTTTAGTTGAACATAATATTAGACTCCATGCGATAAAGTACCATCTAATCTAATTCATTCATTCATTAATATTGATAAAAAAAACTTTCATGACAAGAATAAATCTCTCGTATGAACAAGTCTTAAGTTTATGAATATTGTGTGTGTAATGAAATCAGCACTGTGAGGTCCTATTAGTGGAGTCAGCATCAATTTATTGGTTGCTCATAACCTTTACATTTTCAAAACCCTCATGTACATTTATCTGTGTATTCAAATTTGACTCATATAAACAGTTAGGCCAAACTAAATAAGGAGTCAGAAACATTGAAATAGAACATCCTCATCCTCCTCCTTCTAATTTTTTATATCGTTCTTATGTCTTTCTTTTCTCTTGTTTTGTATGAGATTCTATTATTCGCACTAAGTGCTGGATGATATGCCTCAAATAATAAGTTTTGACAGTCTTCAACATTACTCAACATTTTTTTTATAAGGGTCATTTTGGTTCCGGTCCCTGATCAACCTAATTGTTAGACTGAAACCTTGTTTGTTTAAATATTTTGATCGATGTCCTTAGCCTCATTTAAGAGATTTAACTCATGCATTTAATGTCCCACAAGTCATGAAATTTAAACAAATTCAAATAATATTTTTAAATTATAAATAAATACTTAAAAAACAATTTTAGAGTAATATTGATCTTTACAAAAATTATAGCAAAAAAAATAATGTACCCGTTGCAATCCTATTGGAATAAGAATATGATTGTGTAAATCCTAGTAGATATGAGAATGTATCATATATTCCTATTAGGAGTAGATTACCTATTAAATGTTGTAATCCTAAAGGGTAAGGAATTAATCTTCCCTGCTATTATGAATAAAGGCACAATGGAGTGGAATAACACACACCCACAATTACACATCTCTCTCTTTCTCTCTACTATTGCCGCACCTTTCTCTCTCTATGGCCTACATAATTGTTCAGTAAATTATGCCTACAATACGTTATTAGCACGTTCTTGATGCTGCGCTAAAGAGAGTTTATTATTCAATCAAGAAGGTATTACGTTTTAATTATCCTTTTCATGATTAATTAAATTATTCTTTTGAATTGATCTACATCCTATTGATTCAATTTAATTTTTCTTTGTTGAACGTGATACAACACATTGGAGAAGCAATTGCGGCTTTTCAAGAAGGATCTTCAACAAATTCAAAGGCTTTTATCGTTTTCTGCCAAACATGTACGCTTAAAATAAAGTAAGATATTTGAAACGACCATGAAGCATGAAAACATTGCCCATGATGCATGAACCCCCTACATTTATATTTACCTTCCGATATATATATATATATATATATATATATATATATTGTATATGTTTCATATATTTGTTTCATGCATTACGCAATTATGCTATGTGGAATCGTGAGTCAAAAAATATAAATAAATTAAAAGCCATTTTGGGGTTTGTCAAACCCTAACTATGTCGAAAGAAAAAAAAAAATCAATTTGCGGTTAAGCTGCGTGCCGTCATGACAAACTCACCCCAAGCCCAGTCTGCATCTCGAGTCTTGGGCACTGGAACTATAAGGTAACAGCCCTTTGGGCTTTGTTGCATGCGTTGACCATGCTTCTGACCTAGGTTTTAAGCCTGCCTGGCCCACTATCGCAAGCCTAATGCTTGCTAAGCCTTACCTTTTGTCTCTACCCACCTTCCATTAGCCAGAAGCTGAATGGGCTTGCTACTCGCATATTGGACCAAGGTCGACTGTGACAGCCCGTTCCAGATTTTGGAACCGTAGGGGTGAAATGACGGTTTTGCCCATAGTATGGTTGTTTCGTTGTGTGGTTGTTTTTGGGATTTTTGTTGGCAGGTTCTGGACCACACACACTCCCCCACACCTCCCTCACCCTTTCCCTGCCCTGCACCCCTGTCCAGAGCCCTTTCTCTCTCCTATTTCCATCCCCATTTGTACGGACACACCCCAAAACCCTCCAAATCTTCACAGATCGAGGAAACGAAGCACATATTCATGCTCGTGAGGTCCGTAGAAGTTCAACCATACCTATTTCAGGTAAGGATACCTTCGTTTTCACGTCGAACTCGAGATGCCCCGATTTTGTCATTGTTCATGCACACGTTAATTCTTGTGTTTTTGGGAATTTCAAGCTTGTAGGAAGCTTGGTGAGGTCTTTAGGAGGCTCGGGGTGGTTCGTTTGAAGGTTTTGGACGTCGGGATCTTGAGTTACAAGGTTGGCCGGAGTTAGTGGTGTTTTCCCGGCAAGATCCTGTGTGTTTTAGTGCTTGAAAGTGGTATGGATTTGTTCCTCTCGTTAACGAAATCCGTTAAAGTTAACGGAATATTCATGACGACGTTAACTGACGCTGTCAGTGTGCCAGGCACGTGCCTGCGCGTGGCCGGCGAGTGGGGGTGCGTGCGGCGATGGAAAAATTTTCTAAAAATATAGGGATGTTCCTAAGGTTGAGTAGATCACGTTGGTGTATTCATACACCCTATTTGAGCATTGTATGAGAAGTTATTTCGTAAGGTTGGTTATGTGCTTTAAAATTAACGTTTTTATAGTTGTTTCGCATATAGGTGAGACCTATCCCGAAGACGAGCGCAGTCACTCGAGGCAAGGGGGTTACGACCCTTCTACATACCAGTGAGTGGGCTTTTGGTTTTCCATATATACCTATATACTTATGTTTTTCCCAAAAATTGATTTGTAACATTATACGTTTATATGCCATGCTTATTGTTTGCCATTTATTTACGCATTATGAGTCGCATATGTTTATATATGTTTGGTGCTGCGGACGTACAGGTAAGTGCCAGGTGAGTTATGATTTATATTTACGTTCAGTAGTGATTTGAGATGCATAGAGAGCTGATAACTTGCACCCCCGGTGTTAGTGCTCCCGCCCAGAGTTGGGCACAATCCTTCACGTGATGTTCACCTCCCGCACCACATACTCATCTTGGATCCAAGTTAGGTGCACAATCTTGTCGTACAGACCACTTTAGGTGGTTCCAACTCGTAGGTGACCCGCGATTATTCACCCAGCCTTCACGTGATCGTAGCACTTGAGCGTACTTATATTACACTAAGTCATGTCGTACAGACCACTTTAGGTGGTTCCGACTCGTGTGCAGGTACAGTTAGTGAGATGGAGATCTGAGCTCTAGATTTAGCCGTACAGGTCAAGTTAGGTGACTCCGGCTGACAGATTACATAGCCTTGATTTGGCATTCCTGAGCACTTGCATTTTACTTCGAGGCTTTTGGCATGGCATATTTCTGAGCATGACTTATATATATGTATATTCTATTTTTCTGGGAAGTATACAGGTTTTACGGCGAGGGGTTAGAATCTTGTTTATGAAATGGTTTTCGAAAAGCTTTGTTTTTGCCTACTCACACTTTTGTTTTGCGCCCCTCCAGGTTCTAGTTGGCTAGCACTTTTGGTGGCTCCCCAGAGGATTTCCCCGGCATATCTGACAAATTATTACCAGTGTAGGACCACTTTTCGGTGTGTTTTTGTAGTGTCATTTCTTCCGGACTGCATTAGGTCTTCGTGCTCTGAACTTTGGTTTTCACACTTTCGCTTGCACATGTATGCTCGTACATTGTGTTAAGCTTAATTTTAATTTTTGTACTACTTTTATTATTATTTTATTAGCTTCCGCACTGTGCACATGGTTACGTCACTTCCACGTGACGGCCAGCATGCCCTGATCTCGATCGGGGTGTGTCACCGACTGACTGGGTTCCTTGATGCTGGGCTTCGGGTCCGCGACCTTTTACCCAAAAGCCAGCCCAGGCTAGGCTTTTGCTCACGCCTTATGCCACATCTACAGCCCTTATACTGATGGGCTCTATCCCCTGGCCCACTGATCTGCAATCAAATTGGGCTGCTGTGCAGTCTTGTAATGTAACCCAAGGCTTGCAATTTTTGCAAGGCTGTGTATTGCAGCCAACCAAAGTGTGTTAGGT
Organism: Pyrus communis; assembly: GCF_041283825.1. Lineage (NCBI taxonomy): Eukaryota > Viridiplantae > Streptophyta > Magnoliopsida > Rosales > Rosaceae > Pyrus > Pyrus communis. The sequence continues at coordinate 20,698,433 of NC_142570.1, forward strand.
TGCATTCTTTTCGACCCAATGCTATTTTTTTGGCATTTTAAATTATTTTAACCCAAATTTTATCATTATTTTTGTTTCTACGATCTACCCTGAATGGTCCTGATCTATTGAATTAATTAAAAGTGACCTGCAGTCCATTAATTTGATAATAAATCTAAAATTATTGACCTGAAGATTACTTTTGGACATTAACGATTCAATAATTTATTTTTATACTTTGAACCGTTGACTTACTTTCGTTGTCTCGAAGCACTCACACTTGAGTTCCCGAAACAACCTCAAATCCACTACACTTAAATCAGCATATTACAGAATGCAGGAACCTCGCTTTTATGAATTAAACATTCATAAACTAAATTGAACCTGTAGTTTCAAATTTAGTGCCTTTGAAACCTGAAGTTTTCATAAAACAATACACCCATGAAAACCTGATGTTTTTCATGAAAACCATGTCAGAGAACTCAAATGTTCTAACTTTGATGCTTAGGGATGATTCATTCCCATATCACCAATCATAATCTTATTCCTCCAATTCAGTGGATTGTTGAACTTTCACAAGTTCGATTTCCCTTATTTGGATGTTTTCTAAGATAAACAACTTTATGTGGGGCACAAGACATGAATCTCCACTTGACTATCAAGAAGCTGAGAAACCATTGAAGCCAACAATGGCGTGGAAGAGCTGAATAAGCCTCTGCCATGATCTTCATTCGAAGACTTATGCCCAAAGCATTACAAACGAAAGTGCCTCCTGAACGAGGATTCCATGGCTCTTTGACTCACTCTTATGGACTGTTTAATCATGAAAGAAATTGCCCAAAGCAAACCATAATTATATCCATGAATGAGTACAATTCCGAAGTTTATAAATCCGATCGAATTTTGACTGGATAATACTTTTCTTGTCCTTCCATGTTTCTAATTCGCTCTTGAAATAGCAGTGTAGAAAGTGGAAGTTTACCATATTCTCATATTTGATTACCACAAACATATGGTAGAATCAGGGCCTGCCAAGGCGTGGCATCATACCCGAAGCGTGATCCTTGTCACCTAAGACCTAAAACTTCAAGAATAAGGGATAATATTCCCGAACCTTAACCCTGTAGAATCTTCTTCTGTCTTGATGGATTAGATCATTGGTTATGCACATGTTCGTGCCCCTACCAATGTTGTTATGGAGTACCATTCTAGTAGTCAATATGTGAGACTAATTTTTTCTCCACCAAACATTGTTGGAAGAGCAGAATTTTGACATGGATGACCTTATTGGCTGAATCCCCTTAGTAAACCATTTACTTTGTGAACATTTTTCCATGTTCTTAGATTCAAGCTTGGTGTATGTTTTACTTATGGATAATCTTATTGATATTGTCTTCGAATATGAGTTAATTGAATCATGTTTCTTAATACATGTGACCGATCCAATTAAATACGTGATTAGGTTGGAATGTGGGAAAGTTAGTTGTCTGGATAAATGCGTACTACGCACACTAACTTTACACCTAAATCACATCTCTAACAACGACTTCAGGTCTATCCAACTTGATTAAGAGCATTGACACACTCCTCGTTGTATGAATGATATTGCATCACCCTTTAAATGATCTTAAATTCTCCCATGCCGTTGAGTTTTTAAGGATATTTGAGATAACAATGATCATAAATGAAACCATTAAAGAAAATAGAGTGAAATATCTTTGCACCACCTCAAAAAATGAGCTTGAAACTTTGGTTTGGGGCTAATGGGTTATCTCCCAACTGGGAATACACCACATGTGACCCGCTTGGAGCTTGGTGATTGAGCAGTTTACTTGCTTTGGCATGACCTTTTGGGACACTTAGGTTAAACATTGATGCTACAATGCATCTCCTTATCTGAAGTAAGGATATTGTGCCTACAAGCACATTTTGCCAAGCATGCTCATTAGGGAAATTGATTTTCTATATCATTCTTCGCAAAGATACGACACGACTCTCTTTTTACAGTGGATTCAAGAGAATATATGTAGAGTAATCCAACCAAAATGCGAACTATATAAATACTTATGGTTTTGGTTGATGAATCGACAAACTGGTCACATGTTTGTCCATACACATTACTGCTAAACCTCTTGGGTGATTAAGGGTTCACCACCCTACTTATCCCTTAAGATCCGGGAGACTGGATAATGCTGGAGAGTTTATATCGACGGTTTTCGATAAAGTATTACATGTATTTTGGGTTTATAATTGAACATCAAATTCCCACGATTCATCCTAAATAGCTTCGCCAAGTGATCATAAAGCGTAATTTAAATGATCGCCCGAATTTTGGTAAACGTACTAAGTTTTCGGTTTCTGCCTAGGGCTATGCAATCCTTGTACGTTGTTATGTTGGTCCGCCTTGAGGCCCATTGCCACCCAACCTATATGACGTCACAGTTGGTTACTGGGTACGAACCTGACGATTTTCGTATTTACGCATTTGGGTGAGCATTCCATGTGCCAAGTTGCACCGCCGCAACGTACCACCATGGGTCCTCAAAGAAAGCTGTGTATCTTTTGTTGATCATGATTCTCCTTCACACTAGCTCTCTTTGAGCCCTTGCATGCGATCTCTTTACCGCTCATTTACGGGTTGTCACTTTAACGAGACAGTCTTTTTGCCGTTAAGGGGAGATAAGAACGTCAACATTCTTATAGAACGGCACGAATTTGCATGGACGTTACCTACTATGTCTCATCTCAATCCCCATACCGCACAAGTGTGATAAGCAAGTGCGATGAATTCTAGTTTTCAAAACATTGCTCCAGATGCATACCTTTGATCTAGTTGAAGTGACGAGATCATATATCAATTGCAAACATGCCTGCAAGGATAGATGTACTTAACGGACGTCGAGTCAACATCCCTGGAGGGTGTGCCGCCTCTGTTGGACGGTCTGGACGCCCATGTTGGACGGTCTGGTACACCGGCGGATAGCCAATTAATCTATCTTGGCCTGGAGTACGATAGATCACTCGATTCATATGATTCACTTCCCTAGAAAAGGAAGACACGGCATAACAATGAATCTAAACTCGATCACTGTCTCAAATCATTTCCATCTCATGAGATTAATCCGAATTTCTCCCGAGATTTAAAGTTCTTGGTCCAGTATACTAGTTTGGATGAGCTAAATAAAATTGAAATAAGATTATCATCGATGATGTTTTCACTTATATGGTAGCTACTGACATAAATGAAAATCGACGATCTCGAACCGTGTTCCGTTGATTAAGTGACAATGTAGAACTGATTGGACAACTAAAGTTACAATCCAAGTCAAATTCCTTACTAAAGTGTGTATTGGACCTGTCATTCCTACACGGCCCAAGGTAATCCTGTTGTGTTACAAGTGGGAAATGAAGTGTTATGAGATGAATGAAATAGTGCGATATGATACATGTTTTACGGTGCAAGGTTTCTCTCAAACCTCTTGTGATTAATAGCAACATTATGAAATGTGGTTAGTGTTTTCTCCATGGGGATATAGATACGGAGATTTACATGTAAGTTCCCGAAGAATTACATGGACTGGTTCAACTAGTTCTAAAACCACAGAACACCCTCGTAACTCGTTTTGAGGCGTTCACTTATGGATTGAAAAATTCGACGGATGTGGTATATCCGTCTAAGTGATTATTTGATCAGTCAGGGATATGAATTATGCCTTTGCGTGTTAAACTACGAAGTCTTATTCCAAATTGCTAGAGTTATAGTTTATGTCGTTGACACGAATATCACTAAGACTCCGGAAGAGCTTAAGAAAATTGCCTCGCACCTGAAGATGAAATTTGAGATAAAGGATCTTGGGAAAACTCATCTATGCTTTGACCTGAAGTTCAAGCATTGTTCTGACAGTATTTTGGTCTACTAGTCGAACTACACCCCGAATGTGTTACTTTTGAGTATACCTTTGATCGTCTATACGTTATATGCATATGAGACCCTGAAAAGGTTATGGAATCCGAAATTCCATATCTAAAGTTCAACTTTGCACTTTGTTGTACTTAGCTCATTGTATTTAGACAAGACATCACCTTCGTTGTTGATCTATTGGTAAAGATGTAGCAACGTGCCTGCACACATCCACTGAATTGGTATTAAAGACGCACCCTGAAGGTACTACATGGGCAAATCCCAACGCATCTCAGCGGATCTAACTCCCTGATCCTCGGAATGATGATTGCCTTGTTTGTTATGTTGACTCTAGTTACTTATCAAACCCACACAAGGCAAAATCCCCAAATGGTTATGTCTTTACCATTAGGGATATCACAATATCTTGGAGGTCCACGATATGACCTTAGTTGCGAAATCATTGAATCGTTCCAAGAATCACCTCACTTCACTACGCAACAAGTGAGACATGGCTAGGAGTTCTTGTTGAGCATATTCGAAGTACTTGCTGTGTTTTCATCCATCGTTGAGTCCCGACGACGATCCATGAAGACTATACCACATGTATCCACCCCACCAAGCCATGATACATCAACGAAGTCAACACCAAGACATATTGTGCCCACATCTACATCAGCAAAGCATCAGGAGATTGAAGTCATGCAAGCCGATCCCAGACAACCTTGCCGACCTCTACACGACGTCACTGCCGAAGTTAACCTTCCAGAAGCTTGTCCGAGGAATTGGTATGCCTAACTATCATATGCAATGCTTGTAGTTCTCATTTGGAAGTAATTTCAAACTCAGGGGGAGTATCCAAAAGTATACTCACTTGATATTAACGTACTCTTTTTCCCTACGATTAGGAGCATTTTTCCCATTGGGTTTTTGCTACCTAACTAGGTTTTAACAAGGCACCCATCATGGGCTGATGATACTCTTAAGAGCTCTTCTACTTGCGTCCAAAAGACGTATAGTTTTGACTTAATGCAACTTCTCACTTTTCTCCTTAGACTATGAGTTTTCCCCACCTTGAGTTTTACCATAGCGAGGTTTTGTGAGTTTTACTTTTTATGCAGTCTTTCGTTGATTTAAGACTCGCATTCGCTCATTGTGCCGACGATTTCATCAACTGGACTTGCTTGGTCACTGAAGACCTGATGCACCATTTACTGGAGTATTTACACACTCAAGGAGAAGTGTTGCAGTCCTATTGGAATAGAAATATGATTGTGTAAATCTTAGTAGATATGGGAATATATCTTATATTCCTATTAGGAGTAGATTACCTTTAAATGTTGTAATCCTAAAGGGTAAGGAATTCACCTTCCCTACTACTATAAATAAAGGCACAATGGAGTGGAATAACACACACCCACAATAACACATCTCTCTCTTTCTCTCTACTATTGCTTCACCTTTCTCTCTCTATGGCCTCCATAATTGTTCAATAAATTATGCCTACAACAATACCCACATAATTATTAACATATTTTAAAAATAACTATTGATATATTTTAAAACATGAACAAATAGGTATAATTAACATGGGTACATCTAGCGAAATTAAAAATGAGTACAAATAAACTTAAAAATATGGGTACAATTACAAATAAAAGTTTTGAAAAATATGGGTACAAAAGGGAATTAATATATGGGTACAAATTAAAACTGAAAAGAAAATTGGTACCAAATATAACTTAACGTTTCTAACAAATGTAACGTTTCTAACACTTAATGAATATATTTAGCCATAAATATAAATATACCAAATGTAACGTTTCTAACACTTAATGATTATAAAAAATTTAGCCATAAATATAAATATACCAAATGTAATGTTTCTAACACTTAGTGAATATATTTAGAAATGAAAAATATTTTATATTGAAATAATTAATAACGTTTATTAAAATCTAAAGATTTTGATAAAAAAAAAAAAAAAAAAAAAGATTTTAATCAATAAAGTATGAAAAATAAGAATTAAAACCTAATTTTTTATTTTTATAATCATCATTCAACAAGCCTCTATAGATCACAATAATTATCGGCATATGTAGACAAAATTTTCGGCAGATGTAGGCAGGACTCTACAGGTATCCACTAGATGCTCAGAAATAGTCCACAAAGGTTTTTTTGTTTGAAATCATGACGTCATCAAAGTTCAAACATAAAGAAATATTTTTATAGGGGTCGGCGAGGATGTGTACTTGGGACAATTTTGTGTTATGATTTGGTAAACAGAAGTTCTCTTATATTAGTAAATTTACAAGGTAATCCGGTGGGTCCCGAAGGGCGGTTGGTACTTGGTAGGCGACTTTCGTTAACTAACAAAATGCCTAAGCGTAATCTTTCGTTAATTTAGTTCCCCACAAGCCTTCCATCAGCCGCTAACTACAGTAAAGACAGACAACTTTGATTTTAATGACCGTTTAATGAGTGGAGGCTTTCTTATTTAATCATCTGATGTTGATCGATTGTCATTTGAGGAGGGTTGGAGGTGGAAGTTTCCGCGTGCCGAATTTTCAAGGTGTTACGTCTTTTTCTGTTTTTATGAAAAAAAGTTTTATTTTAAAAGAAAAACTTTTAGTAAATTTGTGTCTAGTACGATTAAGTCAAAATGTATTTTTAGTAATATATTAATAATGAGTAAAAATGTATCTCAAATATTAGTATGCTGGATGAAGTGGCGACAAAATATTTTGCCTTGCAGAAGACAAGTGACCAAGAAATAAAAAAAAGGAGCTTAGAGTCATGCGTTTGGTTGGGTGATTAGGATTTTAATCATCACCAAAGAAATCACCAAAAGCTAAAAAGGATGAAGTGGAGGGGGAAATATTAAAAGAATAAAATGGAAAAGGGAAGTTGTGCTAATAAATTCCAAAAATAAGGCTGTGAAAGGCCATGCAAAACTCCCAAGTATCATGGATCATTGTCAGCCCAATGATTGCTTTTGGGCTACTGATTATTTATCCGGTTTATAGACCCAAATTGGATCATGTACCTCATATTAGGGCCTGCACTATTCTCAATGTTTAAACTTTGGTTATGTTTACACTTTTTCTTTATGGAGGAAAAAAAAATTAGGATTAAGTACTTAAAATTTCTCAACTTTTTAATGTCATTCTAAATTGATCTTAGTCTTTTTAAATAGGCCCTTTTAAATATTCCACATAAGTGGCCAACTTATTGAAAATGTCACATCCGTTAAGTTCTGTTAATTTATCAACATATATTATTCAAACCCCACCAATGAGGTATGTCATGGTCAACATTAATATTAGTCGTCTCAAAATCTAATTTTGAAACATAGATTATATAATATGGAATCCAATGATCAAACAGCTATTGAATTGAATCGAAAATGGATCCAAATTGAAATTACAATAGGAGGGCAATCACCTAACAAAGAAGAGAGTTAAGAATTCGGATAGGCTTTCAAGGAACTTGTTTCTGTTTATGTGTTTTCCTCATCCGTCGATTCTCGGTTCGTAAAACTTATGGTTCTTCTTTGTGGGTGGTAAAGATGGTGGTGGCCGCATCATGATAGTTCATATCATTTTAGCAACCTCCATGACCTTCTTCTCGATGCTGGCAGCTTGAGTTGTAGGGTGGAGTTGGTGATTTTGTGTTGGGTTTGGAGGTGATGGCATGATGGAGGTGGTAGTGACCATTAGTTGGTGAAGGCTATACTTCCATGACCTTTTATTGATTTTGGAGACAAAGTAAGCCCTAGTTAATTTAATAGACTTTTAACTGAGGCTTAACAGAGGTTACATTTTCAATAGGTTTGATACTTGTTTGGAATGTTTAAAAAGATTGAAACGAAATTAGAATGACACTACTTAATCCAAAAAATTACATCAAGGGTTTTTAATTTTGTTTTGAGACATGGTTTACATGTATGTTTTGAAAGTCATTGTTGGACAGTGACCTTTAAATTGGAAAAATTGATCGGCTAGTCGCTGGAAAAATTGATCGACTGGTCGTCGCAAAAAATTGGCTAGTAAAAAAATATGGTAAGATTGAGTGGCAATCTTGTAATTATATTGAATTATAAAAGTATTTGTATAATTATTTTAGTTGAGTTTTTTATTGGTACCTAAACTAAGATATGATATTTTAGCTAATATTTTTGTTAAAATTGGTATTAAACTAAAAAAACACCCCTGCCTTACTCTTAGTCTTAAAGAGTTTCTCTCAACTACAGTTCCTAAAGTGGAGAGAAAGTTCCTTCTTCCAGTCCCTCCCACACCTTTCTTCCCCCTAAAACACCACAAAAGTCCTCTTTATTTCTCTCCTTACATGGATAGGTATTGTGGATCTGAGCTACCAAAAAATAAACTTGAGCAAGACGTCCAAACAAAATTAGGCTGACATGTGATATTTTTCCTTGCTATATATGTAGAGTACTTGTAGACATTACGAGTTTACGAAGGGATGGATGCCCTACTTGTAGACATTACAAGTTTTCAAAGGGATGGACGTCCAAACAAAATTACGCTGACATGTGATATTCTTCCTTACTATATATGTAGAGTACTTGTAGACATTACGAATTTACGAAGGGATGGATGCCCATCCCTAACCATAGAGTACTTGTAGACATTACGAATTTACGAAGAGATGGATGCCCATCCCCAACCAAAACAAGGACACAAAATTTAGAACACACGATATATGTTCTAGGGTTTGAAAACTATTGATGGATATATTAAAGAGGCGCAATCTCACAAACCACTCATTTTCCTGTGATAGAAAGAAAAGGAAAGAAACAATTCTTTAAAGAAGAAAAAAGAAAATGAAACGGAAGTATCAAAAGTAAGAGAGTGTTGCATCCCTATTAGATTAGGAATGTGATTATGTAAATCCTAACATATATGATATACCTATGCGATTCTACCATATCTCTTAGATTATATATTATCCTATTAGAATTATAATCATATTAGGATAAGGAATTTACCTTCTTACTACCATAAATAAAGACACAATGGAGTGACATAACACATCTCACAAAAACATATCTCTCTGTGCCACACCCCCTCTCTACTATTTATATTGTTTAGTAAATTAGGGCTACAGCAGGTGATTTTACACTCTTTTTAGCTTCTTCAACATATTCAATGGCGAATCTAATGAAGGGTGCCCCATCTCAATTTTTTTTGGGTTGGAAAAAAAAAAAAAAACTTAGTTCTAAACAATTGAACAAAATATTTCTTCTTCCATTTTTCTTCGTGAAATAGACGAGTTCATCAAAAATTAAATAACATCAACATATCTCCAGTGTAACTATATCACTCAATTCTCGTCTAAGACCACTAGGAAGCAGATATCCTAGTTGGTTATGACAGTTTATGAATATTAACAAGGGAAAAACCTATATGTTTATAGATAAGTGGCACTGTTTTTAAGAAAAGTTTAAAGTTAGTAATTTCTCTTCACTTAAAGCTCCCCAAAATAAAAGGCTCACTAACTCCCTCCTCCCATTCGTCTCCCGCCCTATACATGTGGTTATTAAATTTTGAAAACAAAATTTACAAAAATAGAGAAAATTTAAATGGTTTTGGTCACTAAAATTTTTGGTGATGACCTTCAAACGAGTTTTGGTTGTTGAATATGCTGTTTATATCTTTAGTGATTGTTTCTAAGTAACTATTTCGTCATTAAAAATTTATTTTATTTGGAAAAAAAAACGTAAAAGAAAGACGGATGCAACAAGAATAGAGTTCTGCATCCGCCATTACTTAATTGTGCCTCAATGAATTAACTTTCTAACTTCGTCTCTGCACATATCCCTCTTTATTTCTAATCTGTGGATGAAATAAATCACACAAAACACATATAATTAAATAAAGATGTGTGTGAAAGCTTGAAAGATGTGTATTTATCAAAATTTTCAAAAGTAAATGCAAACGAAAGAATCCCTTCGTTAGGATATGTGCCAGAATTTCGACCCGACAGGCAAAACACCCCCCAACCATTTTAAAGAGACTTGACAATGACTTTGTCCATTTCGCATGTACAAAAAAGGCAACAGGAAGAAGGAAGACGACCCCCATTTGTCTACCTAGATTACTACGAATCTGCACATCTTTGTCCCACAACTAGGGAAGAGGATTTTCTCCATATCCACTTTGCGAGGATTTTTTTTCGGATTTACTTTGTGGGGATCTTAGAAATTCCTATATCTTAACCGTTCATTGTACATTATGCGATCAGTTTTCTTTAGATACTATTTGTGTTTAATTTTAACTAAAAAGTCAAATAATTTTTGACTGTACGATGTACGATGAATGACTAAGATGTGAGAATCTTTTAAATACCCACAATTTGAATCCGGATGGGATCCAAATCCCATACCTAGCTTTATCACTAAATTATCCATATAAAAGAAAGGATAATACTTAGAATTTTCCATTTAGGGATGCACGTATCTTCCCATCGATGAATAATGTATTTTCACAGATATAATCAACGACTTCAATTCCTTAATTTTCATTTGAAGATCAATTCTTACAAAAAAAATCATTCGAATTAGAGATCGTTTAGTCATCAAAATGTATCAAATAAATGGACGGTTTATCATGAATATGTTACTTGGTATCTAAATTGTCGATTTTTTTTTTGGTAAACACCGTCGATTTGTTCTATAGATTTGAATGACTAAATCATTCGAATGAAATGAATTTTTGTAGAGATGACCTTCAAATAAAGATTAAGAAATTGCAATCTTGTAACTATATTGAATTATAAAGGAATTGTATTATTTTTTGCGCTAATTGGTAATGGGACGGTTTTGTACCATACCGAAATTTCATGGTACGGTATTGGTAAGGGATACTATTACCACGGTATTACCGTACCATACCATACCGATAATATAATATAATATATCATTTATAAATAATATAATATATTATTATATAACATATATTTATAATTATATATATATTTATAATATTCCAATAATTTGAAAATAAAACCCTACGTATATTAGCATTGTTGTTGGTGACTTTGATTTCTTGAGTTGGTGGAAATCAAACATAAAAGAGTTCTCAATTCTTTCACAAATAGCCAAGGGTATCTTTACAATCCCCACTTCCACCGTCGCTAGTGAAAATGCATTTAACCTAGGGAGGAGGGTTGTGGATCCTTTTAGAACATCTTTGACTCCTAAAATGGTAGAGGCACTAGTGTATACTAGTGATTGGCTTAGGGTGGATGAAGTAAACTTCTACAAAGAACCAGCAGAAGATATGCTTCAATTTTACAAGGAAATGGAAGAAGTGGAAACGAGTAAGATATGCTTCAATTTTTTTAGTAAATTTAAATGGTTTTCAAGTTTAATTCTTCTTGCTACTAATATGTTTTCTTTGCCAAGGTAATGTAGGCTTGACACAAGCTCAACCTTCTACAAGTTCAATGCCTCATTCAAAAGTTTCGACATCTCAAGCTTGAAGAATGCATAAATGAATTTTACTTTTTGAAGTTTAGTTCCAATTTTCATTTGGCTTGAAACTTTAACTTCTATTTGGATTGATAACTTCTATTTATTTGGGTTCGTAACTTCTATTTGGATTGTAAGTTTAATTTTCATCATGAATCTGGATGCATCATTTGAATTATTGTGTATGTGAATTGTGAATGATGAATAATAGATGAATTTAGGCTGCAATGTATGAGATAAATGTACCAAAAAACAAAAGTTTTGTCCTTGAGTTGGGTTAAAAAAATAAAAACAGACAAAACAAAGTGATAATTACTGTAATACCCTGAAAATTTAAATATATGAAATAGAATATTCATAATTATGAATATGTGGAGAAAATCGAAAATAAATCAATTTATGGTTATGAAAATTTAATTGAGGTGTCACATCCTGGCCCAGCCCCCCGTCAGATCTTGGACTCGACTCCATCGTAGCACAATATTGTTCGCTTTGGGCCCCGACCACGCCCTCACAGTTTTGTTTTTGGGAACTCACACGAGAACTTCCCAGTGGGTCACCCATCCTGGGATTGCCTTTGCACAAACTAGCTTAACTTCGGAGTTTCGATGAACTCCGAAGCTAGTGAGCTCCAACAAGGCCTCGTGCTATATAGAGGTGGGCATGTACATCTAAGGCATAGAAGATTCCCAGAAACAAAACAACGAGGGCGTGGTTAGGGCCGAAAGCAGATAATATCGTGCTACGGTGGAGTCGAGCCCGGGATATGGTGGGGGCCAGGACCGAGATGTGATAGAGGAATTTTAAAATTTTGTTACCGGAAATTATTATAATTTACATATTTGTACTGTTGAGAATTTATATTATATTTTGAGAAATTTATATTAATTTATTTGAATTTAGTTTTAAATTAAACTAGTTACAAAGTTTGAAATTTGGAAATTAATTATCTAAAATCCGTGGACCTTTCAAGGTCACAAATTTATATTTTTGAATAGAGCTCGATCTCATGAATGTGTAGGCGCAAACCGTTCGTGAAACGGAGTTATAACAAAGAAGTTATTAATGTTTAAAGTCAGGGATATTTTTGTAATTTTAACCCTCATCTAAAAGGCTCTAGATTTTCTGGAGCAATGGATGTGCCACGTGTGTGGCTGTGATGGAAAGGAAAGGAAAGAAAATGAGGGGGGGGGTGGACGAATCAAGAGGAGGGAGGAAAGTTAAGTGACCAATGGGGGATAGAAGAAAGGAGGGGAGGGAGAGAGGTGAGAGTCATGAAATCACCCTAACTCGTTACACCTGCTGACCCGACTCGGTTTCTTTGCCCTTCTCCAATGGTTTTTTGTTGATTTTTTCTAGTGAATCACATCAAATAACCATGGGGGATACACTCCATGACCTTCCCTCTACCTATTACACCCTAAGATTGTAGAAAGTTGGCCTTGAAATTGTAAAAACTGCACTGGTGGCTGCACGGGTCTTTTGCCATCGATCAACCAATTTTGAAATGATTCCCTTCGATCACCACCACCTAAAGCCTCCTCTTGATCCCAGGAAAAAATCCCAAACAACTGTAGGGGTGGTGGAGCTGTTTTGGAGTCGAATCAAATCACACCCAAATCTAGGGTTTTAGCGGTTTGTAGAAAATTTAGGCACTTCCCGACCAAATTGGACTTGGCCGCAAGTATGAAAATTGCTCCCCTCACTGAGATCTACTTGCCTATAAAATTTGGTAACTTTTGAAAATAGTTGAATTTTCTGGCGAGTCGGGACGACCGACCGCCATCCGCGGCAGTGCGTGGCCAGTAGGTTGACGCTACCTTATCATGTAAATTTTGATATTTTAAATCCATAATTGGTATCCATTTGATGTGATTCGATTATAAAAGCTAATGTTGAATATTTTCGTTACTAGAATATTTCAGAAATGGATAAAAGAATGTATGTGAACTACGAAAAGCTTGATCCCGCTTAAGGGTACGTAGGAAGTCTAACAGGGTTAGATGCAGCCTTAAATAATTGAGATTAATCTGTGGTTGGGAATTTGAATTAAGAAAAGAAATTTGGTGATTAATTGTAAAATTAAATCTTATGTTTTGGTAATTAAATTTTGGTTATAGAGCTTGTGAGTGATTAGTAAATTTAAATAAAGAAATGTGATTAATGGTAGTTAAATAAACAAGAGTCTAAATTGGCCTATCATGAAAATTATATTCCAAAACAAATGTTTTGGGGCGGGTTGTTACAATTACTATTGCCATACCATGTCAACCGAATAATTTGGCAATACCGAACTTCGGTATACCGAAAGTTTGGTATGGTAATGGTAATAGATTTTGTCAAACCGAAAGTTTGGTACGGTAATTGGTATGAGGGTTTTAGTACGGTAACCATACCAAATCCACCCTTAGTTTCTTCTATCTTTTATCGTTTATGCCAATTAAAAAAGCATGTTTTTTTTTGTACACCAGATAAAACAAAGGAGAAATTAGGTTCTCATCCCTCTTTTTTCAACCTTATTGATTGAAACCTTATTCCTTTTCAAAATTTCATCAAGGTTCCTCGATTTTAAGAAACGTCATTAATTATAAAATATCTTATATGTCAAGATAATTAATTTTATTTCTAAATATATTCATTTAGTGTTAGAAACGTTACATTTGATATATATATATATATATATATATATATATATTTATAGTAATATGGAAGGTTAAATCCTTACCCTAATAGGATTACAATTCTAATAGGATAATATCTAACCCTAGATAATATTTCAAGATATCCCTAGATACACTAGGATTTACACAATCACATTCCTAATCTAATAGAACTGCAACACTCGCCCTTAAGTCTGTAAATACTCAAACAAATGGTGCATTAGGTCTTCATTGATGAAGTAAGTATAGTTGATGAAATCGTCGGCACAATGAGCAAATGCGAGTCTCAAATCAACGGAAGAATGCATAAAAAGTAAAACTCACAAAACTTCGCTATGTTAAACCCAAGGTGGGATAAAAATTCATAGACTAAGGAGAAAAGTGAGAAGTTGCATTAAGTCAAAACTACACGTCTTCTGGATGCAAGTAGAAGAGCTCACAAGGGTATGATCAGCCTAGGATGGGTGCCTTGTCAAAACCTAGTTAGGTAGCAAAAACTCAGTGAGAAAAATGCTCCTAATCGTAGGGAAAATAGTACATTAAGATCAAGTGAGTATACTTCTAGATACTCCCTCTGAGTTTGACAGAACTTCCAAATGAGAACTACAATCATTGCATATGAATAGTTAGGCATACCAATTCCTCGGACAAGCTTCAAGAAGGTTGACTTCGGCAATGATGTCATGTAGGCGCGATGCTACATCTTTACTAATAAATCAACAGCGAAGAAGATGTCCTGTCTAATGTAATGAACTAAGTACAACAAAGCGCAAAGTTGAACTTAGATATGGAATTTTGGATTCCATAACTTCTTACAGGGTCTTATTTGCATATAGCTTATGGAAGATCATAGGTATACTCAAAAGGTAACACCTTCGAGGTGTAGTTCGACTTGTTGACCAAAGTACCGTCAAAACAACGCTTGAACTTTAGTTTAAGGTATAAATGAGTTTTCCCAAGATCCTTCATTTCAAATTTCGTCTTCAGGTGCGAGACAATTTTCTCAAGCTCTTCTAGAGTCTTAGTGAGATATATGTTAACGACATAAACTGTAACTCTAGCGATATGGAATAAGACTTCATAGTTTAACATGTAAGGGTATACTTTATATCCCTGACTGATCAAATAATCACTTAGACGGGTATACCACATCTAACGGATTGCTTCAATCTGAAAGTGAACGCCTCAAACAAATTGAGAGGGTGTTCCATGGTTTGGAACTATTTGAGTCAGTCCATGTAATTTTTCGGGAACTTACATGTAAATCTCCGTATCAATATCCCTATGGAGAAACACTAACCATATTTCATCATTCTGCTATCAATCATAGGACGTTTGAGAGAAACCTTGCATCGTAAGGCATGCATCATATCGCACTATTTCATTCATCTCATTACGCTTCATTTCCTACAAGTAACATAACAGGGTTATCTTAGGCAGTGTAGGAATGATAGGTCCAAACACACTTTGGTAAGGAATTTAACTTAGATTGTAATTTTGGTTGTCCAATCAGTTCTACGTTGTCACTAATCAACGGTACACGGTTCGATATCTCCGTTTTTCATTTATGTCGATAGCTACCATATAAGTGAAAAAATCATCGATAATAATCTCATTCCAATTCCATTATCTTATCCAAACTAGTATACTGGACCCAGAACTTCAAGTCTCGAGAGTAATCCAGATTAATCTAATAAGATGGAAATGATTTGAGACAACGATCGAGTATGGAATCATTGTCGTGTCGTGATCTTCCTCTTTTAAGGAAATGAATCTTATGAACCGAGTGATTTTTCATGCTCCAAACCAGGACAGATTGATTAGCTATCCATCGATGTACTAGATCGTCCAACAGGGATGGCATATTCTTCGGGGATGCTGACTCAACGTCCTTTAAGTTCTTCTATCCTTGCAGGCATGTTTGCAGCTGGTATATGATCTTGTCACTTTAGCTAGATCAGAGGAATGCGTCTGGAGCAACATTCTGAAAGCTAGAATTCATCACATTTATGCAGTATGGGGATCGGGATGAGACATAGTGGGCAATATCCATGCAAATTCACGCCATTATAGATGAACGTTGATGTTCTTATCTCCTACTAAATGTGGGAATACTGTCTCATTGAAGTGATAATTCGTAAATGAGCGGTAAATAGATCGCTTGCAAGGGCTCTAATGAGCTAGTGTGATGGAGAATCATGATCGACAAAGATTCATATCCTTCTTTGAAGAACTATATTGGTACGTTGCAGCGGTGTAACTTGGCACATAGAATGTACACCCGAATGCGTAAGTACCAAACGTCAGGTTCGTACCCAGTAACCAACTGTAATGTCGAATAGGTTGGGTGGCAAATAGCCCTAGGCAGAACCGAAAGCTTGGTTCATTCACCAAGGTTCGAGCGATCAATTAAATTGTGTTTTATGATCGCTCTACCAGGCTGTTTAGGGGTGAACATAGGAATTGGATGTCTAATTATAAACCCAAAAGACATGCAATACTTTATCGAAACCGTCGATATAAACTCTTCGGCATTATCCAGTCTCCTAAACTTTATGGGATAAGTAAGGAGGTGAACCCTTAAAATCGGTCAGGAGGTTTAGCAATAATGTGTGTAGACAACTAGTTTGTCGATTCATCAACCAAAACCATAAGTATTTATATGGTCTGCATTTTGGTTGGATTAGTCCACATATATTCCCTTGAATCCACTTGTGAAAAAAAGGTTGTTTCGTATCTTTTCTAGGGATGATTTAGAAAATCAATTTCCCAAACAAGCAGGCTTGGCAAAGTGTGCTTGTAAGCACAAGATCCTTACTTTGGGTAAGGAGTTGTGTTAGAGCATCATTGTTCGACCTAAGTGTCCAAAATGGTCATGCTAAAGCAAGTAAACTACTCGAATCACCCGGCTTCAGGCCGGCCACATGTGGCATTTTCCTAGTTGCGAGATAGCTTATTAGCCCCAAAGCAAAGCTTCACGCTCATTTTTTGGAGGTGATGCAAGGATATGCAACTCTATTTTCTTCAGTGGTTTCATTTATGATCATTGTTCTCTCGAATATCCTTAAACTCAACGACATTATTCCAAAACGGGGAGAATATAAGGTTTCTTAAATGGTAATGTAGTACCATTCATACAATGAGGAGCGTGCCAATTCACTTAATTAGGTTGGATAGTCCTGAATACGTTGGTAGAGATGTGATTTAGGTATAAAGTTAGTGTGTGTAGTCTTGCATTTATCCAAACAACAAACTTTTCCACATTCGTCCCTAATCACGTGTTTAATTGAATTCGTAATTGAATTCGATCACATGTATACAAGAAACATGATTCAATTAACTCATATTCGAGGACAATATCGATAAAATTATCTATAACGAAAACAAACACCAAACGTCCAAGAACATAGAAAAATGTTCACAAAGTAAATGATTTACTAAGAGGATTCGGCCAACAAGGCCATCCATGTCAAAATTCTGCTCTTCCAACGATGTTTGATGGAACAAAATTAGATTCACATATTGACTACGAGAATTGTACTCCTCAATGACATTGGTAGATGCACGAACATGTGCATAACCAATGATTTATTCTATCAAGACAGAAGTAGTTTCTGCAAGGTTAACGTTTGGGAGCAATATCCCTAATTCTTGAAGTTTTAGGTCTTAGGTGCCAAGGATCATGCTTCGGGCATGATACCACACCTTGGCAGGCCTTGATTCTAACATATATTGTAAAAACAAACTCGAAATTGGATTGTGAGAGAGACAGACCCAAACTTGGGTTTGGTAGGCATCTGCCAAAACAGCGCAATACTGTTTGGTGCACCTTTGCCAAAGAAGAACATTTTCCTTTGGTGCATCTCTACCGAAGCAGGGCACCACTATTCGGTAAACTCCAGTCGAAACTAGGTCTATACCGTTTGGTACCTCCCAGCCGAATTGCTGGGGTACCTTTCTCTCACAAGTGTGGTAGTAATCAGATCCAAGAATTTGGTAAACTTCTGCTCTCTACACTGCTGCTTTAAGAGCGAGTTAGAAACAAGGAAGGACGAGAAAAATATTCTCTAGTCAAAATTTGATTGGGTTTACAAACTTCAGAATTATACTCATTTATGGACGTAATCATGGTGTGCTTCAGGCAATATCGTTCATGATTAAACGGGTCGTAGAAGCGAGCCAACGAGCTATGGAATCCTTATTCAGGAGGTATTTCCATTTGTAATGCTTCGGGCATAAGTCTTCGAATGAAGATCATGGCGGAGGCTTATTCACCTCTTCCATGCCATTGTTGGCTTCAATTGTTTCTCAGCTTTTTGATAGTCAAGTGGAGTTTCATGACATAAAAGTGGTTTCGGTCAAGAAACGTCTAAATCAGTGAAATCGAACTTGTTATGGTTTGACAATCCATTGAATGGAGGGAACAAGATTGTGATTGGTGCTATGGAAATAAGATATCCATAAGCATCAAAGTTAGAACATTCAGGTTCTAAGACATGGTTTATATGAAAAACTTCGGGTTTCAAGGGCACTAAATTTGAAACTACAAGTTCAATTTAGTTCAAGAACGTTTAGTTCATAAAAGAGAGGTTCCTGCAAGAACACATGATACAATATACAACTAAGTGTAGTGGATTTGGGTTGCTTCAGGAACTTAAGTGTGAGTGCTTCAGGAATACAAAAGTGAGTCAACGGTTCAAAGAAAAGAAATAATTTATTGAATCGTTAATTGCCAAAAAGTGGACTTCAGGCCAATAATTTTGGATTAATTATTAGATTAATGGATTGTTGGTCACTTTATTTAATTCAATATAATGTAACCATCTAGGTTTCATCGTAGAATCAAAATAATAACATTTGGGTTAATATTAGCTTCAATTTTTCGATAATAAATTATAGCTTGATAAGCGTTAACCAATAACGTCCCAAAAATTATAGGAGTATGGTTATGAAGTGAGAATACCAAAAACGGGGCATTGAGTTTGAAAAAATCGTAGCCCAACTCGGTGGGCTAGCTATCGTGTGCAAGGCAATGCCTTAAATGGCTTAGTAGGCCTTGGGTAGGCTTACAAGGCAGCCCATGTGTGGCTGCAGGTCACGAGCCGATTCTAGTAAGAAGCCCAACAACCAAGCTGCTGGTTTTGGCCCACAAAGGGCACAAGGAGTACAGGCCCAACATGGGGGTTGTCCTAGTATGGGTGTACACGAAGCCTAACCAAAGATTGGCTTCGTTTGGGCTAGTTTTAGGCGAGCCCAGCCACGTGGGCTGGCTTCGGTGATCGTTGGCTGAGACAAATGACGAGCCCAACAAGCAAAGTTTGCTGTAGGCGGGCGAGGTCCATGCGGGCAAAGCCCAGCAAGCCTAAGCTAGCTACAGGCGTGGTGGGTAGAGGCAAGGCAGAGACCAGCAAAGCTTTAAGGGCATGTTGGTGGACTCAAGGCTTTAAGCCTATTTGGAGACCAACCCAGATTGAGGCTTCGTGTCATGTAGGGCATCGAAACGACGCCGTCCTAATTGCGATGTGGCTGCAGGCTAGCCAGCTCGGCTCGGCGGCATGGCGTGGAGCTGCGGCTCAGCCATGAAAAAATCCCATATTTCCTTTCTTTTTCTTTTTTTTTTTTCTTATTCTAGGGTTACTAACCCTACTTGCTTCTAAATTAATTTCGATGCTTTGACTCACAAATTTCACATAGCATAATTGCATATTGCATGAACATATACATATATATATATATATATGTATATATTGACAAAATATATGAACACATATGCAATATATATAATTGAAAGGAAAATATAAATATAGGGGGTTCATGCATCATGGGAAATGTTTTCATGCTTCATGGTCGTTTCAAATATCTTAATTTATTTTAAAAGAACCTAGTTGGCAGAAAACAACTGAGCTTTGAATTTGTAGAAGATCTTTCTCTGAAAGTCGAAATTGCAACTCCAATGTGTTGTATCACGGTCAACAAAGAAAAATTAAATTGAATCAATAACATGTAGATCGATTTAATAAAATAATAAATTAATCATAAAAAGAATGATTAAAATGTAATACTCCCATGATTGAAGAACAAATTCTTTTTAGCACAGCGTCAAGAACATGCTGATAATGTGTCACATGCATAGTTCACTTAACAATTATGGAGGCTAGAGAGAGGGGGTGCAACACATAGAGAGAGAGAAGAAAGAGATGTGTAATTGTGAGGTGTGTTTTGTATCACCCCATTGTGCCTTTATTTGTAGTAGTAGGAAATGTTAAATCCTTACACTAATAGGATTACAACTCTAATAGGATAATATCTAACCCTAGAGAATATTTAAGGATATCCCGAGATACATTAGGATTTACACAATCATATTTCTAATCTAATAGGACTACAACACATCTTATATTTTTATTTTTAAGTTGTACCCATTTTAATTTGTAACCCTTTTTTAAATTATACCAATTTTCTTTTTAGTTTTAGTTTGTACCCATATATTAATTTCTTTTTGTGTCAATATTTCATTTTTATTAGAAAACAAGAGGATCACTTACCAATTTGTGTTGGCTCCATAAAACCCTTTTGATAGATCAATGTCGACTGAGGTAGGTCGGCTCACCACCTAGAATATTTAGCACACAATCCTAATACGGTGTTGTGTTTTAGTGCGCACGTGTTTCTTATTTTGTTCAAATATATGTTAATTCAAAACCATTCCGATTTACATTTTTATGGTGTAATGTAGGTGTTTGCGTTTCTTCTTTCGTTCTTGTTTAGTATTTTTACGCTACGTGATTGTATTCAGGCAACCCATCTTTTCATTACAACTGCTCGTTGGTTGTAACTAGATTAGTAATCCGCCATGAACTAAGTAAGTCTACTCATTCGTTATCATTGTTTCACCTTTTAATTAGAAAACAAACCCTAATTAATTAGGAGACATTGACAAGACAATAGATCTCCAACCGACACAAGGCACCACTATATATGGGACGTAGTATATTCTGAAGTAAACAAAACAGAATGACATATGTAGACGTAAATGTAACGAATTTTAGTACGAGTTAAGATCATAAGCTTGAAACGTAAAGGTGACAAAGTTTACTGGAAATTAGGGGAAGGCATAAAGAAACCTATAAAAATATGTAAAGGCGACAAATATTGAAATAAAATTGAAGGAAAGCATGAGCTTGAAAACATACTCATTGCTTCTTAACTACCAAACCTCATAGTTTAAGATAATTAAACACCACTTTACAAACAGTGCTAGCATGAATTTTGTTTTTGGTCGGTCGAAAGTGTCGGTGTCTCCGTGCGTCAATGACAATTTTTCTCTCTCTTTCTGTTATTTAAATTAGTAGAGTGATAGCTGTTAGATAGTTATTAACAGAGAAGAATTGGTGGAAATCGAACTCGCACCAAAAATGTTTTTGACAAGTATGTGCTAAATCAACAACACCAAACAATTGAGACATTGTAATTTTAGAACAAGCTCATAAAGTAGGAGTGTAAATGAGCTGAGCCAAGCTGAGTATACTAAGATGCTCAAATTCAGCTTAGTTGATATTATTTGCACTTAAGCAAGAAAAAAAAAGTTAGTAAAAGTATGATCAAGCTCAGCTCAAATGATTTTTGCAAGCTTGAGCTCGATTCGGCTCAGCTTATTTGTAAGTTGAATTCGAGCTTTTGTTTGGCTTGACTTAATGAAAATTAATAATTACTACAAGTAAAACACAAAATAACAAAGTATCTTCTCTTCTCCAAAAAAAAGAAAAAAAAATTATATATAGAGATGTTCTCAATTCTTCATAGCGTGATCATCAAAAGTCCCCACGAGAAGTTTGTATACTAATGATGCTTGTATTAATGCAAGGGATGAATTATCCTAGTGATTAGTGCCTTCCTCTTTAACTCATTGTGTCTTGAGTTCAAACTCTTCCTCCCCCCCCTTTCCGGGGCTTAGCATAGGTTAGTGTAGAATATTGATTTTATTAAAAAAAAATTGATACTTGTATCAATAGGTATGTTGTTGTGAAACCAATTATAAAAGTGAGTGAGAGAGAGGGGACGACATAGTTTATGAGGATTTGAAACTAATTATAAAAGTGGGTGTGAGAATGGATCAAGTGTATGAGAATTGTGTCTTCACATTCTGACCTTGTACCTTTATTTATACTAATTATGATGGGTAGTAATACAAAGTTTATGAGGATTTGATCTCCAAATCATATTGGGATTGTACTTAAAGTTTACACAATCACATTCGTAATTAAAATACTATGCACAACACTCTCCCTTGAGTGTGTATAACTGAGGGCGTGTTTACAAATGGGAAATGGGACGTGTGGAATGGCAATCGTACACAATTCGAGGAATTCAAGTGTTTACTATCACCAGAGGAATGAAAATCTGGGGGAAAATAAGGTGGGACCCAGCTCATTTATGGAATCAAACTCCTCTGTTACCTGGAGTCGGATTCTCTAATAATACTTGGTATTTGGATTCCTTGAAAAGGAGTCCTCCAGGGATCAAAGTTTTGTTCCAAAACTACCCTAATTTATTTTCTTAATTTCAAAACAGCCTTACAAACTTCATTGCCAAATCCAATAGAGATACCCATATCACTCTCTTCTCCTGTCTCACCAATTTGGGAAATTTGGAAAAGTAACCATATTTTAGACCTCATATAGATTATAGCCACCATTTTAGTTTTATGACAATTCTAACCAAAATTTGATGTAAAGGTACTAATATACCCTTAATGACAAAAAATTTCCCCATTGCTTTTAACCATGAAAAAACAACAATTAGTTGAGATCTTGAAGCATAAAAGAGGTAGCCTCTTGAATACTACCCAGTACTCCTACTCTCGAACCCCTCCATTTCCTACACTTTTATTTTTTATTTTTTTTATCAGTATATATATATAGTAGATATAGATATTCAAATGTAATAAGAGAATGTGAAAATTGAAGACAACCCAATAAACTAAACATAAAAATTAATCAGGAACTGAATCTCCGAAGCAAAATTTGAATCTAAAAATAGAGGAGCAAAAATCCTTTTAAGCTAAAATCTGTGTGAGGTTTTTCTGCTAAACTGGTGATTGAAAATACAAAAGCCAATAATGTAATAAATCCCAAAGAAAAACATTCACATCATGCGCTGGAATAGAGTCTAATTGGATTCTTGCAAGTTTGGCGATTGTGGCCTGTCCCACCATAGTGACTGTACTTATTCACTATCATTTCCTCCCCCAGAGATGGGATTCTATTTGTCTTGCGTCTTCCAGATACAACTTGTCAAATTGGAGGTAACACAACTCTATTTTGCACCTCTTCTGGCACACTCCATTCACTCTTGTTTCCAACCGGCCAAATGGGCTCTGTATACGCTAGCACAATTGCATTGGCTGTGTAGAATTTGGAGCACATATTGTACATTGATGTGTTGCGAATTCAACATGCAGCGGTTGCATGGACACATGGAAGTTGGTCGAGATCAAACCTTCTACATGTGCATGACTTGGCATGTAGATCAATTATGTGATATAAGTCAGCCTCATGCATTTGCAATGCATAGTGATTAATGGAAGATACCTGTATAGTTGTCAACCATGTGAAACAAAAAAAATTAAAAAAATGCAAACACAATACCTTGAAGAAACACCAAAAATGAGAATATGTCTAAGTGCAAAAGCAACCATTTTCCTAGAAAGTGAATAAAAGAAAAGTATAGGGACAAATATCATTGGTGCATAAAAATGTAAACAAATCATACATACTAACATATGCAAGCCTCTATTTTGATTCTTATGCACTTTTTCCTCTACCCACTTTGTCAAGGTCGAATTCCATGAACTTGCTGTGTTCCGACGTTCGTTGAACCACTCTTGGAGTATACCTTTAAGGTGATTCGCTACAGCAGTGATAGACAATTTTCGAGCATCCTTCAGTTTCGCATTCATGGATTAGGCAATGTTGGTTGTCATCATGTTGTATTGTTTTCCATTGAAATGTGCCCAAGCCCATCTATGATACCCAATTTCTTGAAGATATTTTCCTACTTTTCCATCTTTGATTGCCCAAATATTAGTCATAACACTATTAAACTCTGACACAAGGTATTCTTTTGCCGCAGTGTAATACAACTTAAACATCGTTTCAACGTCACCAAATTTATTCCTCATGTTGCCAGCTACATGATACAAAGAAGCTCCATGATAAGCCTTTGGAAACATAGTTTGCATAGCTTTACCAATGCTTCCATGTTGATCAGATACAAACACCAAGTCTGTTACCTCTCCAATGACACTTCTCAATTTTGTAAGAAACAATGTCCATGAAGCGTCATTTTCTGAGTCACCCACACCAAATGCCAAAGGATATATTTGATTTTCTCCATCATGGCATACGACGACAAATAAGGTGCCAAGATATTTACCTTTTAGAAAAGTGCCATCAATTGTTACCACATACCTCATAGAACTCCAAAATACCCTTATAGAGGCTCACATTGCCATGAAAAAGTATAAAAAGTGATTATTGTCCTCTATTTCTGTGTTACTGTACCAGGATTTTTACTTTCTAACATGGCACAATAGGCAGGAAGTGCGGCAAAAGATTCCTCTGGTGATCCTCGGATCATGTCAAATATATGCTTTCAAAGCTTTCTCGTAGCTCATATTAACCCCAACTTGTTCTCACATATCTTCAATGATGTCTTTAGGTCTATATACATGTGATGCCCCCTCATACTTTGACTTTATAAATTGGCCAACAACAGAGCTACTTGCTTGCCTATGATCACGTTGTACAACGTCAAATTCTGACACTTGTAACTTAGTTGCACGAAGTCGCCACTTGCAATTATCATCCACACATCTAATTTCCAAGCAATTCTTAGTTGATCTTTGCACTTTACTCATAATTCTTCCTCATTGCAATCATAGCTAATTGTTTTTGCAACTTTTTCTTACTCAAGTACAATTGTTCGACCATAATATCTCCATCTATATTCAAATATGCAATATTATCATAGTCTTGTATGCTTTTACGTTTGTTAAGATGAGATGACGATAGATTGAAATTGGCATCGTTAGACTCCACATTATCAAAATGGGTACTGTCATGATAGTCATTAGTAAACTCAACTCATATCTATTGAAGTCTCACTGATCTAGGCATTGTCTTGAAGAACTTGACTTGGTTGTTCATCACCCAAAATGTCATCATTTTTTTGAATTGCCACTGTTGGTGATGAGGAACTACATGCAATTGAGTGTTCATCTTCAGGTTCATTTATAAGATATGTTGTGACATATAACAGAATCTTGTATGATTTTGCAGAAAGACTTTCACATACCCAACTAATCACATAGTCATTGTCTACAATCTCCATCATATTTTGCATCCCTAAGTTGCTCATGCATTGATAATGTACTGAGATTCTAAATTCACTCGGACTAATACAAAGATGTTTATATATACAATGTAAAAGATCTTGATGATTAACTTTGGTTGACACTACCATTGCTTTCGCTTGACCATCTGTGTATTGGCTATCAACCTTTCTCCATTCGTAGTGGACCACAATCACAAATTGAGTCATATTCTGAAGGAAAAAAAAAATTAATTAGCACGTCTAACTAACGTACAAATATATTAACATTAGGAAAAATTTTTAGAGAAAAATTCATTAGCACATATAGTGCTTATGCAAAGTGCCGAATAAACACTAATATACTTGCGTCACTGGAGCTTCTAATTCTTAAATCAACTTGTTGATTTGTCGAAGGATTCATAATATATTCCTCTACATTGGAATATGAAAATCATTAAAGGTTTGATTAAAACCATGATATGAAATATCAAAAAGTTGATTTAGGAATTGGAAGCTACAATTGACCAACCATACCATTGTTTCTTGGTCAATTTAAAAAGGCTGCTGTGTCCTGTTACTTTGTTTTATGGTCAGAACATCCTTGCTGCTGAATTACACAAAATTGGCAAAGAGTGCACTTCTGGTTTAAGGTGAGAAACCAGAAGGTTGCAAGAGTTTAAAAAAGGTTTTGTTTTTATTGTGAGAAACCCTAATAGTAAGGGTATATTAGTACTTTTACATCAAATTTTGGTTAGAATTATCATAAAACTAAAATGATGGCTATAATTTTATAAGAGATCTAAAATATGGTTACTTTTCCAAATTTCCCCACCAATTTTCCTAAGACGAACGTCGGCTCCGGCCATATCTGAACCCCAGTTCTCCTCGTCGCTTGCAGAGTTTAAGAACGAGAGAGACATATGAGGATGCATGTGAATTTGTGAATTCGAGAGGTGGTGGGATGGTTGTGGGGGCTGGGGAAGAAGAAGATATGGATTGAAGGGAGGAGTGAAGGACCTGTGAATATGGGAGGTCGTGGGAAAGCTGTGGGCGTTGGGGAAAGATAGGATTAAAGAAAGGGAAGAGATAAAGATGTTGGGACATCAGGAGGAAGAAGATGATGTGCTGGTTTTTTTTATTTTTTTTTATTTATACAAATATTACCTTAAGAAGAGCTTCTTCAATTATTTTATGAATTAATATGATATGAAATATAAATCAATTCCAATAACTTTATATGAAAAATAAATATTTATAATAAGGGGTAGTTTAGTAATGATACTATTTTTAATTCCGATTTAACTGAATAAGTAAACAAGTTTTATGGAATTGACACCAATTTTATTCTGATTCCAGATATTTTAGTAAACAACTTTAATATGAATCTGATTCTGATTCTCCCTTAATTCAATTCTTCTCAATCTGATTACGGATTAGTAAACATGCTATTAGAAGTAGTTGCATTAGGTCTTCATGATTAAGAGATGACGATTGTTGTCATTAGTTCTCAATAGGTATAATAGATGCTTATCAAGAGTCTCTTACGAGGGGTGCATATCAAAAGTTAAATCACTCCAATATCTAGCTTTGGTACACCCAGTGTGACAGATCCATAATCTAAGGAGAAAAGTGAGTTAATACATGATGTTGATGTTTCACATATTCGGAATGATCATTAACTTATAAAAGGATACAACCAACCTAGAGTAGGTGCCTCATCATGAAGGGAAATTATGAGATTTATGTGGGATTTCTAGTGACTAGCATGCATATACAATTGTAAATTTATATACATAAGCAACAGAAGCATATTATCACATATTATCAAGGCTATAGTCATGAAATCCCCTTCAAGAAGCATAGGTTCATATATGATGCATCAGACAAAATATTGTAGAACAAAGTGAAGGTTGAGTTTTATACCTCTTGATCTAGACTTTAGACCAAGGATGGACCACCTCCAAGATCTTTGTTCTTGGAACTCCTTGAGTCTAGCCTCCCTCCTTGTTTCCTCCACCTTGATAGATATGGAACTCCTTTGGTTATCCTCTAGTCTCCAAAGTAGAAGACCTCTAAAGATCCACACCCACTAGTGTAGTGAGATGGATGTTGGAATAACCAAAAGGAGAAGAGATGATTAGCTATATCTCCCTTTGGTGGCCGACTATGTATGTGTATAGAGAGAAAGAGACTTGTTTTTCTCTTGTTGAAAAGTTCACAAAAAAAACCCCTAATGAATTTTTTTTCATTAAACTCCCTTTATAAAGGTAAAAGACGTAAGTCAACTAATTGACACTTTCTCTCTTTTCTTTCATCATCCTTGGCCGGCCACATATTGTTGATTTGGGCTTTGGGTTTTTATCATTTCAAGTCATCCTATGCTTGAATAAAAAGCCCAATGGGTTTGGGCCCGACGGGCCCGAATGAATCCGAACTTTTTTTTAAGCCCAAAATGATCTTTCATTGCTTCTAAGATTTCTTTAGACTTTCTAATTAATCATAGCACTTAATTAATCCAACTAATTAATTAATTCCATCATCCTTTAGTTGTCTCACCACAAGAGTGTATCAGTGTACAGTCGTTTTAAGTTCTAATTAACGGGCAATGAGGTGATTGGTACTAATCCAATTGATTAGTATTTATCCAATCACTTAGTGAATTAAAACTTACTTTTAATTCTCCTTCTTCTTTGATGACTACTTATTTAATTATCTAGAAGAACCCACAAACCATGAGTGACATCTAACCATATATCATGGCTAGCCAAGCTAATGTAGAATTTGGTCGAAGAACCTATTCAGTTGGAATTACAATGTAATTCGATCCTTCTTTAATACAATACTCACAATCACATTACTAGGGTGTGGATACTTTATGTCAAACCCCTAATGTGATTAAACTATGTCATATGATTCAATTGAGTCGTATAGGAATGCCTTCCATCATTACACTCGATACTTCCGCCGAGAATTCTCGAATCATATCTTAGAGTATTATTCTTCTCTTAATGAGGATTAGAGATCCCTTGTTGATCATTCACATGCCTATGAGAATAAATCACTGACCCCAATAATGCATAGAACACATCCAAGATGATATGTGGCCACGTCTCATTATCAAACGATCATCAACGTATCCCCAAGACAACTATGATGTCTCAGGTCAATGGATTACTTACATTATTCCAACCAGTAGAGTTACTTGCTTGACATGTGAGTAGACCTCCATGTAAGTACTCTCGTTTGATTGTGTTCAGTGAACTCATTCCCTTAATGAGCACCTACATACTTATCTTAGTGTCACTACACGAATGGCTTGAGACTTTCCATCCTTCCTATTTGAAGCAGACATAGTACTTACTAGTTCATCCAGATTGTCAAAGTCCCTTTAACAATTCTATGACTAGGAACCTTTTGGACATTATGGTTATGTGAAGAAGGTCTCTGTAGTGTAACATCTTTAGATTACTTCTTCCACCGATCCATTGTCCATGGACTCACTAATTTTGGATGTATATCATTCATTGAGATAGTCCTAATAAGTGACTTTGCCTTTTGTTGTATTAAAGTTATCTATACATACAGACATTGTCCTGAAAGGTTTCTTCCAAGGAATGACTTTCAGGGCATATTTCCAACAATCAAAACCTCGTCAGGTTAGTAAAAACCTAGTAGGAAAAAATGCTTGTGATCGTAGAGAAAATAGAATATTAAGGTCATGTGGTATGCTTCAGGATATTCCCCTTAAGTTCGACTAAACTCGTTATAAGAACTACTAATGATGCAAATTTGGAAGTTTACGCAATCCAATTCGTGAATAAACTTTTGGAAGGTAGACTTTGGCAATGACTTCCCGAAGTGGTGAGCAGAATTGTCTTGGTTTCAGAGTGAGAGAATGTGATGTTTGAGAGCGGCAGAAGGCGAGTTCAAGAACGAGAGAGAAAGAAGTGGAAATGGAAGGAAAAGTCGAGAGGTTATAGTGGAAGCACACCTTTTGACAATGATGGACACGTGGCTAGCATGGACAAATGCGCAACTTCATTGTACCAAGAGGAAAAAAGAACGGGGCACGAAGAGCAGTTGAGGGCTATTATTGTCAATTTACTGCTGGTGAACAATACTTTTCGACTGGATTTAAGTATTATAATAATTTCAATACTAACCATAAACTACAAACAAAATCAAACAAAGAATCTTATTTTATTTTATAAACTAATGGGTAAATGAGAAATTGAAATTAATACCTTTTTTAACATTGAGATAACAATGACCTAGTTAGTTGAAATAAAAGTCCTTATGGGAAGATTTTGAGCTTAGAAGATGAAACTTTAGTCAAAATACAATAACTTTTGGCTAGATATTAGCTTGATGGAAACTCTAGTTTGATTGTTTAGTGTTTTGGCTTGGAGAGCTAGTTCTTCTGGTTAACAGTAAACTCAATATCTTTAGCTAGGTTTTCAATTTGAATTATTTGAGGAGAAAGAGAGAATGATTAATAGGGATTTGACCTGAAAACGGATACCAGCTGTCGACTACCTGATGTTATCTTCCTTAATTTTTATCCGAACTTATGACCAACAATGTAAGATAAACTTACACAGCCAATCTTGTGTCCAATAAGAATATAGCTATAGGTTATAGCTAGGGTGTCACAATTGGATTATTTCTGGAATAAACATTGCCTAATTAAAGAGCAATAATGTAAATTAGCAAGTATAGAGCAAACATGTCAAGTTGATGGAATATGTGTTGCGTGGTTTGATTTGCAAAACTTGGACTTGGAACCATCAAGGTGTTATACTATTTTATATTAACTTTCCTATATTTGCATGATTTTAAAATGGAATTATCAAAATTCCACGTTTTAAGGGCCTAATTCATAACTAACATCCCTTTCTTCCCCACCTTTCTTCCCCACCAAAGGCCTAACTCATAACTTACATCCCTTTCTTCCCCACCAAGAAGAAAATCCCCCTTTTTTTTTTTAACCAAATGATATTATCTACATTAAGAAAATAAGGTGTATTTAGCTTCATTTACAAGTGAAAAGGAATACCATTAAAGCGTAAGTAAGAGGTCGTAAGTTTGATTCTCGCCAAAAGGAGAATTTAAATCACATTATTGCTAGACCATTGTGAGGCTAAGCCTACACCCTCTCTTAGTGTAGACAATATCGTTTGTTCAAGAAAAAAATTAGTATTACGGTCTAGTGATGTTTATCTTCATTTGTAATTCAAAGGTTTTAGGTTCAACTCTCACCAAAGACGAATTCAAATCACATTATTGCTGTCCATTATGAAGTTAAGTATGCTCCTTTAGGATAATAGCGTTTGTTAAAAAAAAAACAAAAAAAAAACAAAAAAAAAGCAACAACAATAAGTTAATAACAACAAAATGAGATCCAAATCCCATCACGCGCATTCACCCCTCGTGCAGTGGACTCCCCCACCTCCCCCTCCTACCATCTCTGTTTGTTTTCTTTTTTGGCTTTCGGTAGAAGCTTTTATTTAGACAAATCAGCGTGAATTTCTCGAGAAGTTCGTGATCAAACTCAACCCCAGCCGTCCGATTTACCAATTCTTTTTCTCCACAAGAAACCCATCTCTCTCCTTTTCTGCCTCCTTCCAGTTCGTTGCCTCTCTGAATCTGTGTTGTTAGCTTTTCCCTCTCCAGAATTGGCAGCCAAGCTTTTCCGGCCAAATTCTTGGTCGGTAAGTCAATTTACATTCTTTCCCGTTTTAGTTTGCTATAAAGCTTGCTTCTTTTTGCTTAATTGTTTGTGGGTTCGATTTATTTCTGGTTTTTTGGTGTGCTTTTGAGAAAGTTCTGATTTTTCTGAAATTTTGGGGGGTTTAGTGATCTGCGTATTGATATATTCTTGAAATTATTTGTTTGGTTGCTGGGAAAATCAATTTTTTGTTTTAATCCAACAAGTTCATTGGGTTGCTATATGCAAAAGAATATGGAAATTGATTTTTTTATTTAGCTTTTAAGAATTGAAGAGAAAAATGGAGCTATACAGTCATGAAACTTTGCATGCAAACAATTCCAAACTTTCTATTATTTTCTTTCCCTCTTCAATTTGGCAAACATTTAAAAATTAATTTGTTTTAAATGGTATTGAATGGCCGTTACGATTGAGTTCTTATTGACTATGTTTTTTTTTCTCTTTGAACTAGTTGAAGGATGGCTATAACTGCTCCTTCTGCATTTATGCAATAGATTTGTACTAATTAGAGCTACAAATCAAGATAATTATGGGATTATTTTATTTTACATCTGTTATTTCTGATTGATTTGGTGATATGTTATAAGGATGCTGAGTTACTGCTTTGCCTTTTTCACTAATGTGTTGCTTTTTCTGCGTTCAAAGGAGGCATAAGGCCTGGGGAGGGGAGGGGAGGGTGAGCTGAACTTTGGTGTTGGTAGGTAGATGCTCTAAATGGGTTGCTTTAGTTCTAAGGCAAGGCGGCAGTTTCCTGGACACGAGGATCCAGTGAGTCTTGCTTCGCAAACAGCTTGTAAGTTGTTCAATGTTTGCTTTTTCATTAGTGGTTTTTGCATTTTTCTATACTTTTGAATGATGATGACTATTTGTTTACGCCCCGTAGTTTGTTGTAATCTCTTGGTTTGCAATGAAGGCCCTGTACACAGTTTGTTGATCTAAACTTATTATTTAGCAGGTTTTCCTACTTGTTTCGTTTCTCCCAGCGGTTATATTTGTCTTTTATGTCTGAAATATGAGACCACTGGATCTCATGTTACTCCAGAGTTTAAGCTATTGGCATTAGGCTTTCGCTCCTCTCTGAAGCTTTATATTCTTCCTCAATTAATTGGTTATGACCTCAAAAGATAATCAAGGCATTTGACTACAACATTTTCTTTGTTGCAGTAAATATTGTAACATCATAATATCATTAAACTGATTAATTCATCTCTTTTCTTTCTCTAGCACATGCACAAACTCACTCTTTCATTCTCAGACCAATTTAACGCGTTCGTTTTGGTCCCCAGTTACTGTTAGTGAAGTTGAAGCACTCTTTGAGTTATATAAGAGTATCAGCAGTTCTGTGATTGATGATGGGTTGATAAACAAGGTATGTACCTGCTTGCTACCATCATGCTAATTCTCCCCCAGCCTGCTTTATTGTAGAAATTCAAGTTTTGATTAAGGTGGATGAAAAAGGATTGGATGTTCTAATGACGGGATTACAGTGAATGTTAATGACATTTTACAATTGAAAGTTTCCATGGTGTTGAACTGTATTGGGCAGTGTATTACATGTTGTAACAGGATGTTTAGCTTTGACAGTTTGGTTGCAAATATATATCTGTAAATTCATTTTTGAATTAAAAATTAACATATTTATGTGTAAAATTATTTTTATTTATTTATGCTTGTCTGGTCAAAACTTCTTGATCAACATCTATTTACGAACGTAGTACTACAAACTGTTATATGCCAATATCTGTTAGGAAAATGTGACATTGAGTGTTCTTGGTGAATACGCAGGAAGAATTTCAGCTAGCCATTTTCAAGAATAGAAAGAAAGAAAATCTCTTCACAAATCGGGTATGTATCTATTACTTTAGTTATTAGCATAGCTTTTTTGTGTGCAGATTATATTATATCTATAAACATTGAAATCATGCTGTTAATTATAAAACATTTCCAGAACCATATAAAACTAATTTCTCGAAACTTGTGGTTTTTTTTAACAGTTCATATATTAGATGACTGGTAGTAATTTAACTTTCATGTATGTATAGGTTGATCTTATGCTTAATCTATTTATCCACATTCTGTATTGTGGTGAATCAATCAACTTTTTGCAGCTGCATCAGTTGTTTAATGAGTTTCATCTGCCTAAAGTGATAACCAGATGTAATTTAAATTTAAAGTAGTTGAAGGTATTCATTTCCTTGTTACACTGAATCATAACTGATGGTGAATCTAACTATTCTCCTCTCTAAATTTCTGCTCTGGTTCAAGTTTTGACTTTTGTTCTTGAACCAACTCCACATGCAGATATTTGATCTGTTTGATGTTAAACGGAAGGGTGTGATTGACTTCACTGACTTTGTGAGATCACTCAATGTCTTTCATCCCAATGCCTCGCTAGAAGACAAAATTGACTGTAAGTTGAATAGACGCATAGATATCTTAAACGTATTTCAAAGAGCAGACTTCTTTTAGTTTATGTACCACAGAACTTCTACATGCCTGTACTATATTCTAAAGTTTGCACTTTTTTTTATGTTGTGTTGCAGTTTCATTCAAGCTTTATGATTTGGATAGCACGGGTTTTATTGAGCGCCAAGAGGTATATTGGTGTTCATCTTTTTGTTTTTTCCCTGTTTCTTTACATTGTATGCTTTGTCTGGGTATATGCCCAAGTGGGTTAGGATATAAAACAATCAGAACCCATTGCAGGGTTGGTTAAAAATTGTGTTCCCTTGGGGAGTGGGACTTTAACCAGTATCTTTTTGTTATGCATTGGGTGAACTACAACACATTACACTATTGCAGTAGTGATTGAGTTGCACACGCATGGGTTAGAAAATTAAATTATATTAAGCTAACCTTATAAACATCAGAAGAAGGATGAGGATTTGTAAAGATAATTTGTTAGAACTCTCACAAAATGGAAGTCAAAATTTTCAGCAGCTAGTAAAGAATTTGAGCAAAAAGATCTGAGCCGAAGAGAAAATAATACACGGGAGATCATTGTTTTTGGTTTTGGCAGGTCAAACAAATGTTGATTGCACTTCTTTGTGAATCTGAAATGAAGCTGGCTGATGAGACCATTGAGATAATTCTTGATAAGGTAAGTTGTCACTTGTCTTTGATGAAATGCCTGAGAACCCGAGGGATGAAAAAGTGTACATTTTTCGTCAGAAACTCATTGAAGCCTTCCAGATTGTTTGTCCTCTAAAACACGGTTAACCTTATTTATCTCATTAGTGCCAGCCCAATGGGATCGACTTGAAATTATTATATACCGATTTAGGTGCATTTTAATATACTAATCTGGAGATTCATAGTATACACATTTTAGAGTCATCCTTCGCGTGCTAAGATCTTGATCAGACTATGAATACGTCATCATTTAGCATCACAAATTTACTGGATATGTAATTCTCTCATGTTTGTGGACAGACTTTCTTGGAAGCTGATGTCAATCAAGATGGGAAGATAGACAAGTATGAATGGAACAATTTTGTCTCAAAGAATCCATCATTACTAAAGATAATGACTCTCCCCTATCTTCGGTATGGAACAAATTTTTCCAATCTCATGCATAGAAATCAATGTTTCGTAAATTTCATAGTTCTGAAATATTTTTATTCTTTACTAAATGCAGGGATATTACTACCACATTTCCAAGTTTTGTATTTAATTCTGAGGTTGATGAGATTGCTACATGAGAAGCAATAGCTTAGAAAGGTTATGCATTAGTGTTTAATTTAGTTCCTTGTAGTTTTTATATTAACTATATCAACTAGCTCTCAAAGAAAGTCACCTCAAGAAAAAAGAAAAAAGATACGGAATGAAATCGGTATATATTGATGGAAGGGGAGAGAGCTGCTATCTGCGTTTGGGTATAAAGAAAGTCACCTCAGTAGTAGTTTCTTTTTGGTTTGATTGTAAAGCACCTTCCATGTAATGGATTTTTTTTGGCCATTTTTTATTTTGGCCGTTTTGTACTTGCTTGGGGAAGTCGGGTTAATGCTTCTTTTACTGTAGATTTATAACCATCTTCCACAATTTCGTGAACGGGTAATTTTGAATGCAAAAACATGTTTTATAAGGTTGGGTTTCTCCTTTTTTATGAAAAGAAAAGATGTTTTACAAGTTTGTCTATATGGGCCTCCTGGAATTTTTGAGGGAAGCCTTCTGAAAAGTCATTTCAAAGACATGTTAGTTCCACTTCCACCATAAAACCATCAATGGTACCTTTACGTAAGGGCATTCAGAAGAATTTGAAAGATTTGGAATGGATTTTTTCTCCTCATCTTACCCTCATTTTTTATTTTTTGAGTGTAACAATATATTTAAATTAAAAGGAGGAGGAGTTCGGTTAAGCTCCACAATGGGCAATTTAATTTGTTATGGAATTAGTCATTCATGAGATTCGAACTTAAGACCTTTCATTTACAAGTGAAGAGGAATACCATCAGATTGTGATACTAAGTGGTGCCCTTCACATTAATCTAGCACCAAATTTTGTTCTCTCAGCAAAAAAAAAAAATTAAAAAAAAAATAAAAAGAAAGTTTTCACAAAGTTAATTTAAAATGAAAATAAAGTTTTACCATAAAATAAATAAATAAATAAATAAAAAGCATATAAAATAATTTCAATTATGTGGAAAATTAAGGGACCTTGCATCATTTTAGCCACTTAATACAATGGTCTAGTGATATTTCTCTTTACTTGTAAGTTAGCGAGAGGTCTTTGGTTCGATGCTTGCTAAAGGCGAATTTGAATCATGTTATTGCTAACTCATTGTAAGTCTAAGTCCACCCCCTCCCCTTTAGTGTAGATAATATCGTTTGTTAAAAAATAAAAAATAAAAAAAATAGTTTCAATTCATGTGAATTAGTAAAAAGTTTTTATGGTTTAGTGCTAATCCTACCTTTGATTCCTGAAAATTTTAGCAAACAGTTTCTGTAGGAATTTGATTCTGAATCTACCTCACCCCAACTCCTTTTCAGTTCAATTCCTCCTCAATTCAATTCCTCACATTCTGATTATGGATTAGTAAATGAGCCACAAGTGCTATGGAGATGATTGTAAAACTAAACGAGAGGAGCCACAATGATAAATTATAGAGAGTTTTAATGAAAATGGCTTGGGTTAACAAATATTTAACCAAAAACCATCCTAAAATGTTATTTAACCAAAAGGGCACAAAGTTTAATAAAAAACCATCCAAAACTATTGTCTACCTTTTTCGTGCCTTGATCCTCACCTTCCTCATCATCGTCCTCATCCTCATCCTCTTATCTGCACCACGAACAATTTATAGTGTTAGTATTTTATTCCAATCAGATCCAATAAGGACCTACGGTCCCGGTGATGTATGTACATATCAAGTGTTTCTAAATAGGAAAAAAAAAAAGAACCAAAACATAAAACTGTTTCTGGAGAACCCAAAACATAACACTGTTCTGGAAAAAAAAAAAATTAGATAGAGTGTTTGTTTTTTCTATGCACAAACAAACACTGTATCTGGAAATAAAAGAACCAAAATCCAGAAACAATGACTTAAATTCTAGAAACAGTGACTTAGATTCCAGAAACAGTCTATGTTTTAACCTTTGATTGTTTCTTTTCTTTCATGTGTCAGTTGATTATATTTAATAATAATGATGCTTATTTTGCTTTGAATC
The DNA here is from genome assembly GCF_041283825.1 of Pyrus communis. NCBI lineage: Eukaryota > Viridiplantae > Streptophyta > Magnoliopsida > Rosales > Rosaceae > Pyrus > Pyrus communis. Next base: position 20,735,233 of record NC_142570.1, read on the forward strand.
CAAATACAACAAACAAACACTGTATCTGGAAATAAAAGAACCAAAATTCAAAAACAATGACTTAAATTCTAGAAACAGTGACTTCGATTCCAGAAACAGTCTATGTTTTAACCTTTGATTGTTTCTTTTTTTTATGCATGAGTTGATTATATTTAAGAATAATGATGCTTATTTTGCTTTGAATCCAAATACAATGAAGTTCACTATTTATTTTCTAGCTTACATTTAAGCAACAATGTGTCTATTTCATTTGGATCCAGAAACAGTGATTTAGATTCCAGAACAGTTTATTTTTACAGTCCAGAAACAGTGACTCGTCGTTATTATTGAATAACATACAGATCTCAAATTTATTTTCTGAAGAAATAAACGATAAACTCCACTAACAAAGAAAAATTGAAAAACAGTACCTCGAATACTGAATGAATAATAACGACGATCACGTTTCAACAAAATAATACAAAATATAAATTAAATAGCATGAGAATCTATATTTTTGTTTCCAAGAAAAAGAAGAAGGTCTGTAAAACAACGATGAACTCAATTAACGACAAAAATTTGGAACTCTACCTAAAAAAAGTTAGGGGTAAAATCGACAAATCATAATTTATTATAGTTAGGACATTTTTAGTTCGACTACTTTAATATGGGCCTTCTACTAATCATTAAACAAAACTTATAACATGGTTTTTTATTAAAACTAAAACTTTTCAAGCCATTTTTATTAGTTTTCCTTAAATTATATGGTGCTCTAGGTTTTTCAACTGTCAAATATTGATTTTTGTGTTTTTGGCAAAAAAAAATATCAAACGATTGAAAGGTCCTGAATATCCGATACTCCATAAATTGACAAATCAATAAATTATGATTCCAATCAGTAGCGTTTCAAACCCAAGCAATAATAATTTGATTGCCCACCCTAAAAATTTAGCAAAAGTGATGCGGCCATGATGTATATGGATGGAATGCTTACAAAAGGGATGAATCATTCAGATATATTTTCCCAAATTTCTCAGAGTTTTACATGGTAACAAGTAATAACTTTGGATGACAATTGAATCCGCAAATATCAAATAAGAATTTACCCGATTAATGATCCATATTCAATCGGATAATATATATTAGTCCCTTGATATATTAATCACTTCATTTATTAATTATATTTTGATGTTTTAATTATTTCTCTTTTTCTTCCTAGTTTTAATGTATTAATTTTATTTCATTATAATTATAATTTTCTTTTTGTTCGTCGTAATACATTTTGTTGTAAACATTTAGATAAATTAATTTTTGTTATACAATATATTTTGATATACTTTATCTTCTTTATTTAGTTATATTAATTTCATTATAATACATTTTGGTGTATACATATAGGTACACATATTTCGACACATACATTTCAAAACAAACATTTAGGTACACTAATTCACTATAATACATTTCGGTACACACATTTAGGTACATTAATTTAATATAATACATTTCGGTGCATATATTTTGGTATATACATTTCGGTACTAATGTTTAGGTATATTAATTGAGTCTCACAAGTTTGAAGAATGTTAATAAAATTTATAAATTAAAAAAACTTTTTTTGGTCAACAAATAAATTAAAATGTGTATATTAATAAATTTAAATATTTAATGGGAGACATTGAATAAAATACACATTAATTATTTTGAATTAAGGATAGATCAAGGGACTATAATCAATATGTAATCTAACACTAAGTTTATTTTAAATTTCAATTTTCTTCAAGGATTAAATTTAGAAAACCCATATATACATAACAAGCACAAGAATCATCACTCTATGGAAAGTTCTAAAGATTGAGTTGGGTCACATAATGGTTGGAAGGAGCCGTGTAATATTCATCCTCTTTGCCGTGGTGGTCGTCACACTCTGCCAATCTTCACGGCAGGTCTCGGCACGGCTGGATGGGGAGGTCCTTGTCGAGATACAAAACATTCTGGACCCTTCAAGGGCTGACCTCCAAGTACAGTGTTTGTCCGGGGACGACAATCTGCACAACCATATAGTCGAATTTGGCAACACTTACAACTTCACGTTCGAGAATAATGTTTGGGACACAACGCTTTTCTTTTGCCACTTTCAGTGGGAAAAGCCCGACCACGTATGGCTCCAAGGCGGCCCCTATAACATATACATGGCCAAGAGGGATCAAGAACGTTGCATGCATTATTGCAGGTGGCGGGTTGAAGAGGAAAGCCTGTATCCTTGAGCAATAAGAACGGCATTTGAGAGAATCTATACAATTGGCCTCAATGAAAACTACCTACTTTTTTGTTTTCCTTATTCATCCATGATGAGTACTAGTCCTTAATTTAAGAAATCTCGACTTATGTTGAATTTTTGTTTTTTTGGTCAAATAATTACCCAACTTTTAGGGTTAATTCCAAATTGTAGACTCATCTTTACCCTCTATTAAATAAATAAATAAAATTTTACGTTATTTATAAGCAAAAAAAAACCTCAAATCAACTCAAATAATAGCTGAACATCAACATAGAAAACAAAAGGATCAACTCAAATTATCATTAAAAAATGGGTTTATTACAAATAACCATACAAACCTTTAGAATTAATTTCAAATTGATTTCAACCCTTTTTTTTTTTTTATCTTTTTTTTTTTTTTTGAAAAGGTACGATATTCATTAATAACAAATGAAATGCTTACACCAATGAGGATAGGGTGCAAACAGAGAGTCTCGATAAAAACCTTATTGGGGTTTTCAATCCGGTCGAAGGGAAAAAGAATGTCCCGCACCATAATTAATTAGGAATTGCTATCCTCAAAGAGAAGATCAAGAATTATATCAGGAGGTTCCTCAAACCAAGTCACAGTGCTACGTGCTAGCCTGTGTGCCACCTTGTTCGTCTCCCTTCCACTAAATTCAACCTTCCACTTGGGCAATGAATGAATAATTGAACGCGTATCATTTCGAATGTTTCCAAAATGTGAGGTGTCATCACTTCCTTCATATTTGAGTCATGCCATAAGCATTGCATCACCTTTAAGAACCAAAGCTGGTAATTGCCACTCCTTGACAAACAGAGCTGCGTCCCTTGCTGCCATCATCTCAGCCAGTAGTAGGGAGCAAATGGTAGTGTGATGTGACGCTATTGCTGCTACAAACTCCTCCTTCTCATTTCGAATCACCACCCTAACGCCACCTACCTCATGTTGTTCATCCCAGGCCGCATCAAAGTTACATTTTACCCAACCAATTCCGGTTTCTTCCATTTTTTCGGTTTGTTGTTGCTGCGTGTTTGGTTTTTCCCATGCCATTGCTGGAATTCTTGTAACCAACTTAGGGCTTTGCAAACCAACTCGAATGGTTCAAGCACCTTTCCTTGCTATAAAAACGAGTTCCGCTCTTTCCAAATGCTCCAAATAAGCACAAGTAACAAATCAAAACTTTCTCTTGATAAATCACTAGCAAGTCTTGTTAACCAATCCACCAAATGTCCCCTAGTGTCTATTCTACTCCGTAGGCCCGATGGACTTATCAACCAAATCGAAGTCGTTCTAGGACAATTCTTCATCAAATGCACCAAGGTCTCTTCTTCGCCGTTACAGAATATACATGCAGCATCCCTAATGATTTTCTTTATTTTCAGATTGTCCCGTGTTGGTAACGCATTCATACAACACCACCACACACAAATCTTCACTTTCTCAGGTACCCGAGCTCTCCACAAGGCCTTCCACAAAAATTTCACCTTATGTGAAACCGAAGAACCACTACTCTCTTGTCCATTGACTTCTCCACCAATTTAAGCTAAAAAATAGGCATTTTTCATTGTCAACTTCCCATTAGACTTTGCGGACTAGATTAAAACATCCGGTGTCTGAGAGATACTAAGTGGTATGGGCATTTGAGCTTCCTCCTCGACAAAAATACTATTCATCATTTCCATGTTCCATGCAATCCCTCCCTCCACCGAGATCAACTTCTCCATAGTAGTGGAATGACCCATTTCCATTGGTATAGGGCTAAGAACTTTGAAGAAAGTTTCCCTTGGCAACCAACTATCACCCCAAATTTTAATAGAAACACCATCCCCCACTTTCCATCGAGCTTATGTTCGAATTACTTTCCTAGCTTCCGCAATGCTTCTCCAACAAAATAAGGAGTTTGATTTTATCGGAGCTAGGAGGAAGTCTGTGTTAGGGTAATACCTAGTCTTGAATAGTTGAGAGACCAGTGATGATTGTTAGTGGTTGAACCACCACCCTTGTTTTGCAAGCAAAGCAAGGTTGAATGCATAGAGATCTTTAAATCCCAACCCACCCTGTCCCTTTTGTTTGCATAGTTTCTTCCAGCGAATCCAATGAATATGACGCTTCCCATTTTCTTTGCCCTACCAAAATTGTGGCACAATTTGAGTTAGTTCATCACATAAAGTTTTGGGTAACAAGAACGTTTGCATGGTGTAAAGTGGCATAGCTTGGACCACAGTTTTAATCAAAATTTATTTCCCCGCGTTGCTCAGAAGACTACCTTTACAACCATTTAGTTTATTCCACAATCTATCTTTTATGTAGGCGAACGTTTCTTTTTTTCCCCTCCCCACTAGGACCGGTTAACCAACATAACGATCATGGAAAATCACTCTCGCCATCCCAAGACAGTCCGCTAAGAGTTGCCTATCAAATTCAGTCAAATTCCCACTGAAATATACACAACTCTTGGAATAGTTAATAGCTTGGCCCGAGATTTCTTCATAAGTTTTCAACAAATGGTTCACCTGCAAACATTCCTTGAGTGTACCACAAGCAAAAATGAAGCTGTCATCTGCGAATAATAAATGATTAATTACTAGTGCTCCCTTACAGATTCTTATGCCTTTGATCTGCCCTTGACTCTCCTAAGCATTCAGAAGGGCAGAGAACCCCTATGCACATAACACAAACATGAATGGAGAAAACGGGTCACCTTGTCGAATACCTCTTTTTGGGTGGGTGTACCCAACATGCTCACTATTTAATTTGAAGGAGTATGATATCGTAATCATGCAAAAGACAAGTTTTCCATGACTTGCTCGAGGAACCTCTATTCTATATGATCATATGATGTACTGATGTCTAGTTTCAATTCCATCACTCAATTCCATCCCAAAGATTTCTTAGACATATAATGAGCAATTTCCGAAGCAACCAAACTGTTATCTGAAATCAATCTACCTGGTACAAAAGCACATTGGTTGGGTGAAATAATTGTTTGAATCATCCGTTTTAACCTGTTTGTGAAAGCTTTGGACCAAATTTTGTAAATTACATTGCACAGGCTAATCGGACATAACTGTGTCATCATCGTTGGATCTTTATTCTTTGGAACTAGGGTTACATGTGTGTAATTGATTTTTCTCAACGTAATTCCCGAAGATAGTAGCGAACGGACTCTAATGCATACACCTAGGCCAACAATATCCCAATGTTTTTTTATACAAACCTGGAGACATACCATCCGGCCCAGAAACCTTCGTTGGATGCATTTGGAACAGGGCATGCTTTATCTCATCATCCTCAAATGGACACGTAAGTTCCGCATTCATACTCTCTGTAACCCTTGGTTGAATAAATTGTAATATTTCCTCTCCATTCGATGGTCCCTCGAAATCAGAAAGTGTCGTAAAATAACTCACAATTACCTCTTCCATGCCTGCCTTATTGTCACGCTATACCCCCATTTCATCAAACAAACTAGTCAAGCAATTTCCCTGAGATCTTTTAGTTGCTTTTTGGTGGAAATATCTCATGTTTTGATCCCCTAGTCGCAACCAATTTTCTCTAAAGCCTTGTTGCCAAAATGCTTCCTCCTGCGTAACAAAGAATAAAGTTTATTATAAAGGACTTGTTTCTATGCAATCGATGTTTCGGTGAACAGTTGTCCAAATAAACTATTTAGCTTATCCTCCGTTGCTGCAATCTCACCCGGAATAGATCGTTCGTTGTTCTTAGCCCACTTTAACAATTCCACTCTAGTAGCTTTCATTTTCTTTGTCATTTGATGCATAGGTGACCCAAAGAATTCCAAACTCCACCCCACCTTCACTGTTTCCTGACACCCCTCATTTGCCATCCATCCGTCTTTAAACCGGAATGTTTTCGTAAACCTTGCACGCTTTCGAACTTCCCACTCCAACATAATAGGGATATGGTTCGATGATGTGGGATTAAGGTGCACTACACGGAAAGTAAGGAAGAGATCAACCCAATTCTGGTTAGCCAAACTCGATCAAGTCAAACTTTTATCACCCCTCCCTTTCTTGTTTCCCAAGTGAATTTGTTCCCTGTATACCCAAGATCAAGGAATTGACACTTCTCCCCAATCTCCCTGAAGCCTGTCATTTGTCTCTCACTTCTTTGGTCTCTGCCTTCTTGCTCGTCAGTTCTTAAAATTTTATTAAAATCACCAACACAAACCCACGACAATTCCTACTTATGCAACTCATTGCTCTCGGTAGGGCTAAGCCTTGTCAGCCGCCGTCGCTGTAGAATACATAGAATCTCCGGAGAAAGCCCTCTGTTTTCTTGCATGATCACCACGTCCCTCCAAGTCCTTGTCGCGTGCACTCTGCTTACCGAGTTCAGGGAGATGTCGTTTGCCTCTACTTGTTTTCTTTTGACTCATGCTTTTCCCACCTCCACGTCTCAGAAATGTTTCCCCTAGGCTTGATTGATTCCCATAAATGAATGGATCCAAATTAAATGGATCCGGTCCTAAGGAAAGTTCAGTCGATACTCTGGGTAAAGGTCGTCTCTGCATTATAAGTTCCTTGCCATGAAACAAATCATTTTGTTGGTCTTCATTCTCCACCAGTTAGTTCCTCCCACGTGGCATGTGATTGACTTTCCAAGACTTGATTTCCAAAATCTTGACCCCAATCATACCATCCTCAAACTTCCCTGAAAATTTGGATACCATGTCTTCTGTTATTAGTAGGCCTTGAACTAATCCGCCATACCATGAATAAATTAGAGGACAGAGACCTCTGTACTGCCACCTCTAAAAAGCACACAAGTCTCACGAGGCCCTCATAGGGTTTCCTAGAGGTCGATCTGAGTTATTGGTAATTCGTATTCTATATGCAAAGAAGTGTTGCCCTTCGAAGGCTGACTTCTGCCCTTTATGTACTTTTTAAAATAAGGAAAACTAATGAAAAAGACTTGAAAATTTTTAGTTTTAATAAAAAAAAAATCATGTTATAAGTTTTGTTTAATGATTAGTACAAGACTCATATTAAAGTAGTCTAACTAAAAATGGCCCAACTATAATAAATTATGATTTGTTGGTTTTACCCCTAACTTTTTTAGGTTGAGTTCTAAATTTTCATCATTAATGGAGTTCATCGTTGTTTTGCAGATGATAGGATTTTTACCACCTACAAAAGTAGGGATAAAAACATATGAAATACTTCCAAGAATACAAAAATTGGGTAATATTAAAACAGAATTTTAATTAAAAACTAATATGACAAAAGAAAAGACTTTTAAATATCAATTTATAAAAGACTAGGGTTTCACCATCACCTAGCAATCCTATAAATTTATACCAATTACTTATGATCTACACATGCCACTTTGAAGGTTAGGTTTTCCTAATTTATATTCTACTTGGAACCTCTAACATAGAACGTATATCTAACATGCAACCTGTCCGAACGTTCGGATCAAATCTGAACATGAAAGATTCATTATGTTTTATGAAAACCCCTTGAAAGACTATGCAACCCTTAAGACGTGGTGTTCATCTTAAGTAAAATTACAATTATTAATCACAAGAAGCTAGTGTCAATTTCAGGGAACCTTGACCAAAATTGCATCAAATTACTTTTCTAAAGATCCTAATGATGATCAGGCATTAAGACAATTAGATAGTTTTAATCACGGTGATTAATAATTCAAAGTATGCATGCAATCAATCATAAACAATTAAATAAAAATCACATATTCATGCTAAGGCTCAAGGCTTCACCCTAGCAAAAGGAATTAGTTACCCATATGAAGAAAATATTATTAAGAATAAAAGGAATAAAAACACCTTAAAATAGAAAATCTCCAAGTACCCTAGCAATTACTCTCTATCTCCAAAGTTGCATAAAAGAAAGCGCCACCCCCCCCCCCCAACAAAAAATAAAAGACTTAAGAACGGCCAAGCAATATATTTGGTAAGCCATCGCACAACCCTAAGACATAGGTCTCTTATTCCAACTAGGAAACTAAATAATAATAAAATAACTTAGAAAATAAAGTCATAATTAAGTTAGGAGAATTTGCCAAGTACTTGTCCAGCCATATTTTAGCCTCAAATCTCCTCCAAATCTGGCCCAAGATTGCTTGTTTTAAAGATCAGGACGTTATGAACACATTTCCAGTGGGCCACAAACCCATCCAAGGTCATCTTGGGTTCCAAAAACGTAATTCAAGCCCAAAACGTCACTATTCTAGCACTGCACACTGCTCCTTTATTCTATTGCCAGAAAATAACCACTTGGTGGGAAAATATGATATTTTGATATGATCAAGCTAAATGACTCACAAACGTCCTCCAACTGGAATTACTCCAAATTTCATCTATTTGGTCCTGTTTTGCTCCAGAGGAAGTCGAAAGTCCTATATAAAAAAAATACAAATCAAAGTATCAAAATTCTTCCAAAATATTAACCAAAATACACTAAGAATAGGGTTAAATATATAATATAAAATCTACTCATAAACAATCATTCTCCTTTTTCTTTGAAACAAAAATATAGATACTCATGCTATTTAATTTATATTTTGTATTATTTCCTTGAAATGTGATCGTTGTTATTATTCATAGTGTATTCGACGTACTGTTTTTCAATCTTTCATCGTTAATGGAGTTCATCGTTTGTTTCTCCAGAAAATAAATTGAGATATGCATGCTATTCAATAATAAGGACGGGTCACTATTTCTAGACTGTAAAAATAAACTATTTCTGGATTTTAAGTAACACTGTTTCTGGAATCTAAGTTGCTGTTTCGGGAATCTAAGTCACTGTTTCTGGAATCTAAGTCGCTGTTTCTGGATCCAAATGAAATAGACACCTTGTTTTTTAAATGTAAGCTAGAAAAGAAATAGTGAAATTCACTATATTTGGATTCAAAGCAAAATAAACACTCTGTTTCTTGAATATAATCAACCGATGCATGAAACAAAAGAAACAGTCAAAGGTTAAAACATAGATTGTTTCTGGAACTAAGTCACTGTTTCGTTTCTGGAATCTAAGTCACTGTTTCTGAATTTTGGTTCTTTTCTTTCCAGATACAGTGTTTGTTTGTGCACAGACAAAACAACCATTGTATCTGATTTTTTTTCCAAAAACAGTTTTATGTTTTGTTTTTTTTCTTTCTTTTTCCAGATACTTTTTCGCTGGTTTCTGCCATTAAACTTCTTTGAACTTGTTTCGGCGACATTGTTCTGATGAATGCTTCATTTTTCAACTTATTATGACGGTTTCGTGTTGGGTTGAGGTTGGTGAAGAGTCAAGACAATATCAAATCATTTAGGAGTATTTACATAAGTGTAGATTTGTAATAGGTTAGGCTTGTAAATTTGACCCGTGGACAATCGTTTTGAATGATTTTTTATTAAACTTTGAGCCATTTTGGTTAAATAACATTTTGGGATGGTTTTTTATTAAATATTTGTTGGTCCAAGTCCTTTTCATTAAAGCTCCCTTTAAAATATTCTAAATAACTATCAATGTTTTAAAAGTTGGACATTTGTTAGCTTACCAGTATTAAGTGATTACCTAAACAAGTTTTGAAGCGGGATTTAGTACTCTATAGGTGACGTGTTAGTGAAAACTACCTTTAATATTTGTTCACACTATCATTTAACATTAACAATATCAACAATTAACAGTAGTACTATAGCTGGTGACCTAACAATTGTAATATTTAAAGAAAATAAAAGAAATAATATTCAAAGAAAAACCTTATTAAACTGTCTAATACTTAAGATAGCAAAAGTCAGGTGCTCAACACCATGACTAAAGTGTTATAGTCAGTGAGCTCGTTGATCAATTTTGGGATCCACAGGTACCAACAGTGTTTTAGTTTAGTTGGACCTCCCTCACCATAACAATAAGCGTGCAGGATTTTCCATTGAAGCCTTGTGTCTCCCCAGTTACTATCTTCGAGAGAAATTACTGTTTGAACCCAAATTAACATTCAACTTCTTTTCGCCTCAATAAAACATTTATCTTCGTTATCATCGACATTCTCAAGCAAACATCTTCTCAGCATAACAAACGAAGAAATTCAAATACCTCAAGTTAATGAAGGACTATACCCATCATATCCAGGTTGCTTGATATGGCCTAAACGAAACTCTGAGGGGAGAACCCTTTCGAGAACAAACAATTTGAGATAATCAACAGTAAAGGCCAATGTTTAGAAATTCAAATACCTCAAGTTAATGAAGGACTATACCCATCATATCCAGGTTGCTTGATATGGCCTAAACGAAACTCTGAGGGGAGAACCCTTTCGAGAACAAACAATTTGAGATAACCAACAGTAAAGGCCAATGTTTATATGGATCATATTTGGCATGTTCATGATTCCCTTACATATCACAGAACATCGCTGAACTACATGTCAGTTGCGAGGTCAGGGCTGACAATATGCCAACTTGAATCTTGGAAACAACCAAAATAATCAATCCAAAACTGCCTTAATTTGTTTCTTCCATCATCAATAAAATTTCTCGATACCAATCAAATAATCATAATCTGCTCAACTGCAGCTCTGTCTCAAGGACAGGGCTGAAAAAATGCCAACTTGAATCATGAAAAGCACCTAAATAATCATCGGAAACTGTCTTAATTTTAAACTCATCTGTGAATTTTCGAGCAGCCAAGATACGGCTTGTGGAATCGACAATGGCTGAGTTCTTAAACTCTGACAGGTGATGCTCATACGTATCAAAGCTATTCCCAAACAATACAATGCAATCCAACAGCTGCACTTCCCAATTCGCCTGCAGAAGATTATCATACAACTCTGCCTCACAATGTGGCATGAAGAACATCATCGGCTTTTGAGCCCGACGCCGGCCTTGCTCGTTTATAGACAGCACAGAGCAGCCAAGAGCTTCCAAAACACGAGTTTCGGTGGCAGAAAGAACAGGATCAAACACCTCTATATCTCCAATCCAACTGACATTTCTCTTCAGCAAGATCGCAAGGCTCAACTGCAATCGAGGTGACTCGTAGGTCTCAAGGCTGCCAATTCCATATATCACCACGTTCATCTTTGATTCAGAGCTCAAAACCCTATGGAAGCAATTCGTCAGTTCCGGAGTTCCAATTTGATCCAGTAAATTGAGAAAGAACTGAGACATCTCCAATTTCTTCATACAGATCTGCATCTTCTGCATCAGTTTTGATTCTCGGACAAAATTGATTTCGAAATCAGTTGGAGCCCAAGGCTCCTGCTGCTGTTGCTGTAGCTTTTGCGCTAGGGTTGGCATTCTGGGCGTGTTTCTTCTTTTGACTCCACGACGAGATGAAACGACTGTCCACTCCCCGTTTAAAGTATGGTCCTCAGCAGTCAGAGGTTTTGCAGAAGCTGCCATTGCAATCCAAGAAACCTTCAGTTCTCACACTTCTTTGATGAGTCTGTATTGTATTCAGGAAGGTAATACTGTCACAATTTGCACAAAAGACTACATTAGTTCAACTGTTCAAGTGGTGGTGATGGCAAATTGTCGTAGAAGGAGGGCATAATTAGTAAAACCACCCTATCAAATACACTTTTAAGAAAACGAAAAACGAAATAAAACCCATCAAGAGTCAAAATTGGAGGAAACAAAGAAACCCACTCTATTATCTCTAACTAATTTTTAGAGCGCGGAATTTCTTTTTTCCCTTCTCTAATGAAAGAGGACTATTTAATCTATTTTATGAACACAATAATAATTTTTGGCAGGTGTTTGTGGTTAGGATTATAGAAATTTGTTCACGTCCCAAACAGTTGTATTTACTATCTCTCAGCTCCCATCTCATCTTCCCCAACCCACCCGAAATTACAGAAAGAAAAAAGAATGTTAAATTCTCCACCAGGGCAATACAATATTTAGATGAAGGTTTATATTACACCTATAATCAAATTCGTCTCCTTAATAATCATATTTTTCAGTATTATTACAATCCTATTAATTTCCCTTGAATTTGAATGAAGACCTTGATCTTAGGCAGCATTATGCATAGGGCAACTTCTAGAGGGCAATGGCCATCCGAGGAGGAGAAATTAGCAAACCCAATTTTGAAAAGAGTCAAGAATCTTAACCAATTAATTAATAAACCCAAGTTTAAACTGACATGAGAACTCCAAAATATACAGTTCAAACCTAATGTTTGCTCTTTTATACACATGTAATGAATTCGACATATGCCCAGTGCCTTAGATCGTTCCAAACTTATATTAATTTTTCAAATTACTTTTTATCATCGACAGAAGTCATTCGTTATTGAGAATAAATTGCACATCAACATTCAATAAAGATGCAGTATCGAAACCGAAGGGTATTGCAAGAGAAAATGAACCGTGAGAGTACCGTAGGGTGTATTGCAAGACAATACGAACAGTGAGAGAGGATTCGCACCAACCCACGACGAGACAAAGGGGAAGAGAGGGGGTGGACGTCGCCGTCGCCGTCGCGGTGGTCGTTCGTGTTCGTCGCTTGTGGTAGTGGAGGTGGTTGGTTAGCGGGGCGTGGGTGATCCAAGTCCGATGGGAGAGAAGATGAGGACTTTAGGTTTTGAAGAATTGGGTTCGTGGTTAATTATTGACCTGAATTTTATATGGATTTTACATGAAAAACCCAAATGACCAACCTTTTGTTTTTTGGAGAAAAGGATATACGAAGACCATCCAACAAATTTGGGCGCCAACTTCTCCCCGCACAAATTGCGCGACGACTCTATGTGACGCTGGGGTGCGGTATATATTACAGAGTTTTAACAAAACATTACTGTTACGGTTCATTTTTAACGAAAAATCAAATGTTTACCTTTACTTGGTACTATTTATTTTACCTTTATTTTTCATTTTTCATTAAAATTAAAGGTTTTTTTTTTTACTTTTCGTTAGTTTTCTTATTTATTATTATCTTCTAGTGTTACCTTTCTTTACTTAAAGTTGTAAATAGGAGATTTTATATTTGAATCTTATAAATAGCGATAACTAATTTATTTTTCTGCCCCTTAATTTAAGTATATCATTGTTCCAAGATGTTAATGCTCAAAATTGTAAGGTTAATAAACTTAATTAAATGACTGTAGATAAGCTCAAGAGATAGACTGAAATTAAATGGACTTGAAGATGTAAGTAGTTTACTTTTGAAAATTGGGCTGCATCTATTGTGTATATTGATTTCAAGGTTAAATAATGCTCGGCTAATAGATTTACTTTATCTTTTCTGATTCATTTGACCCTCATAATGGAGGTATCTACCCCTTTATATAACCCACACCCTCTTAAGGCATCTCAAACTGGCATTTAATGTGCCAACCACTTGTACAAGCTTACCGACAACCTTTCACCTATCCGCCCAGGCCGTCGTCAAGGAAGTGACTTTCTAGCAGTCGAATGGCACTTCTTTTAAGGCCCAGGTGGTTGACGAGCACTGCCCTGACTGCGTTTATGTCCCATCCTAGGTCTCTGTTATTATTCGCATGTTGCTGAATGGCCTGAGTAGCACTTAAGTAGTTCTATCCTTAGAGACTTGTGCCATAAAGTTGTCAGCACACCTACATGTTTTGCGCGGTTGGGTAGTTATCCTTTTGTCTTGGTCAGCCTGAACACTCGAGAGTCGACCCTATTCAAACTCTTTGACCTTGGGCTTCTTGCCCTTTTCTTGGGCTTATATTGTTCGGTATGCCTAAATGGGCCCATTGTTAACACAAGAAAACTAGAAATTATTTTGAGGTCTCACTATAGACTAATTCATGAATTTCCTCATATAAGTTTTAGGCATCACGTAAGTCTCATTTCCTTATTTATATAGTGTCGGGCCAATGACAGGACAACGCACTAATCAAGTTTTTTAAATATGATGCATGTAGCCACTTAGTACTACGGTCTAGTGTTATTTCTCTTACTTGTAAGTGAGAGGTCTTATGTTCGATTTATGGCAAGCCTATTGTAAGGCTTAGTTCATTCCCCTACCATCTTAGTGTAGATACTATCGTTTGTTCAAAAAAAAAAAAAATATATATATATATATATATTATGCATGTCAACAAGTGGCTTAGATTAAAAGGTTATTTCCATTATTTCAAAGGAGCTTCAATGAAAAGCTCTTAGGCTATCTCCAATGAAGATGGTTAAAAGGCTATACGCTACAAAAATGACCCATTTGGTAAAAAACCTTTCTCCAATGGAGGGTTGGGCCAAAAATGTGTGAAACCCACCAGGCCAAATGTTGGCCAAAAAGCTAACGTGTTGGCTACTTCAAACCCGATTATTGGGGCCTATCTGCCATCCTCCAATTGCTGACATCAGCATGCAAAGGCTAGCTGACGTCATTTAGCCATTGAATTTTTTTTTCTCAGACGAAATTTGAAAAAATAAAAATAAAAATAAAAATTCTAATTTTATTTTATTTTTATAAACACTTATGCCATTTCTACACTATTTCTCACATCTTTTTCACCTTTACGTACTATCCTACCTCACTTTATTCCAAGTTTTCACATTCTATTCACCTCAAACACTCTTTTCATACACACCCCAAAAACTCTTTTCAAATGGCCAATTTTCAACCAAAGGTAAGAAATATTATTAAGATTACATAAAGATAAAAAATTTTTTGGAGAGTTACTTATTTAGTGACACGTGACATTCGAAATCCTATCTGTCACATTCCCGCCCAGGCCTCGACCACATCCCGGGCTCGACTCCACCATAGCACGATATTGTCCGCTTTGAGCCCCGACCACGCCCTCACGGTTTGGGCCCCCACCACATCCCTGGCTCAACTCCACCATAGCACGATATTGTCCGTTTTGGGCCCCGACCATGCCTTCATGGTTTTGTTTCTAGGAACTCACACGAGAACTTCCCAGTGGGTCACCCATCATAGGAGTGCTCTCGCGTGTTACTCGCTTAACTTCGAAGTTCCCATGGAACCCGAAGCTAGTAAGCTCCCAAAAAGCCTCATGCTAGGTAGAGATGGGAATATACATATAAGGCATAGAGGATTCACTCCCCTGGGAGATGTGGGATGTTTCAATCCACCCCCTTTAAGGGACCGACGTCCTCGTCGGCACACACGAGGCTAGGTTAGGCTCTGATACCAAAATGTCACATCCTGGCCCAAGCCCCCACCACAACCCGGGCTCGACTCCTCCATAGCACAATATTGTCCGCTTTGGGCCCTGACCACACCTTCACGTTTTTGTGTCTGGGAACTCACACAAGAACTTCCCAGTGGGTCACCCATCATAGGAGTGCTCTCATGCGCTACTCGCTTAACTTCGGAGTTCCCATGGAACCCGAAGCCAAGGAGCTCCCAAAATGCCTCGTACTAGGTAGAGATGAGAATATATATAGAAGGCATAGAGAATCCATTCTCCTGGGCAATGTGGGATGTTACACTATCCGAAAAATTATTGAGATTATATAAAGATAAGAAATCTAAAGGCTAATTTATTTAACGACAAGTAGCACTCAAGCTATGTCCAAATAACCTTATTGTAATATGATATTTTAATTCAATTAATCAATAAAGTTAAAGGACAAACTTAAAAATAATAAATTTTAGAGGCCATGTTTTAGCCATTTTAGTAGGAGATGGTATATAAATATAGCCTGACACTATTCATTTTAAAATAATTTCATAAAGAGCTATAATTATGGACGGAGTTATGTGTAGCCATTTCGATAGGAAATGGTTAAGATTGAAATACTAAGGACAAAAAAGGTGGTGGCATTTTCGTAAATAAGTTAAATTTTAGTGGCAATATCGTAAATAAGTTGAAGTTAAGAAGAAGTGGCGATATTATTTTTGTAAATAAGTTGAAGTTTAAAGCTTGTGTATAAACAATCGACCTAATCGTGTATAAACAATCGGAGCCACCAAGTTTTAACTTATTTACAAAAATGCCATTGCTAATATTTTCCTTTTTTGTTTATTTTAATGTTCATTAAATGTTTTTAGTTGAAAATAAAAATAAAAAATTCAGACCCTTTCATTAGTTTTTCCCATTTCAAACATCTGATATCAGGTATTTTATTGATTTTTTCTTGATCTTATTCCTAAACTATAACTTTAATATTGGTTGTTTTAGTCCTCAAATTATACAATGTGATTGCACTTGTGGTCCTTTTTGCTAATTCCATCAATTTCTTGTTAAGTTGAGGGTAAAGTAGGAATTTCGTTAAATGAGAACTATCAATAGTGTTTAGAGACCATAACTAAACTTGTGGTATAGTTCAAGACCAATGCTACAATTTAGCCAAAATAATAATTGGAGCAAGGTATTAAGTCTTTCCCTTGTTGATGCATTTTGCTTCGCTTTATAGAAGAGAGAGACTGTTTCCTAGTAAGTGCAAGCAACGAAAATGATAGTCCCTCGCGCGTTCATGCGAACTACTAAAAAATGGTGAGATTATTATATAAAGAATAAAGTCTCCCTTGTAGCATCAAACTTACTCCAAATTGATTGTCAAAAAAATTGGGTCATGTTTTCACAAATGTTCATGGAGTTCTTCCAAAATACACATAATGCACTCAAAAATGACATTGACAATATCATGCAAATTCAACATAAAACTATTATTGGTAAATAATTAGGCATTCATAATATCATTTTTGGAAAGACCCTGTTAATGCTAACGAACTCATTATGAGAATTCAACAAAAACTAGTTGGCTAAAAAGCTAATACTTTCTCTAGAGATGGTAGACTTACTCTTATTAAGTCTAGTATAGCTAGAATGCCTAGTCATACTATGACTTTTTTAAATGTCACCCCAAAGTTGTTGAAGCAATCAATAGAAAGAATAGAAAGTTTCTCTAAAATAAGAAGTTAAATTTCTCTCCAATGTCAAGGAAGGATGTTTGTCTTCCTAAGTCTTTAGAAGGGCTAGTGTAACGACCCAAAAATTATTCAGAAGCTAAACCCAGTAGTAGGCTAAAACAAAGCCATAGTTAATCATAACTCTTTTAACCACAGTAAATTTCCTTATTTGGCACTTACTCATAAAATTTATTTTGGTTATTTTATGGCTGTATCTAACCTCCTTGTTAGACTGCCTACGTACCCTCAAGTGAGATCAAGCCATTCATAGTTCACCGTCATAATTAAACTGTTTACTATAATATTCAAATGTTGGACATTAATGAAACTAAGTTCGAACTATGGAATTTCATCGAATGATGTCAAATATAGAATCAGATTATCGAATGTAGTTTAAAAAGGCCAAGTCGGCCCACTGGCCATGCACCGCCACACGCGGTGGTTTTCCACGAACAAAAAACAAGATTTTTGACCAACTCTAAAAATTACCAAATTTCACAGGATTGTAGAACACACCACAAGGAAGAGTTTTCATACATAGGCTGAAGTCCAATTCGGCCAGGAAATGGCCTGAAAACGCCACGATTCGTTAGAGACCCTAAAATGAGTGTTCTTCGATTTTTCGAATCCACAGCTCCGCCACCCCCAAACTTGTCTAGGCTTTGTTTCTGGTCTTAAGAGGAGTTGACTAAGGGTAGTGGTCGACTGCACTACCTTCAAAAATGGTGGATAGTCGCCGAATCCCCCATAGTGCCGTCTGTGAGATCCTCACAAAATAGAGACAAAGAACTCTCGGACTTGGGGTGGAATTTGAAGAAGGAAGGTCGTGGAGTTGTGTGCAGGTGGTGACTGGTGAATTTCGTCGAAAAAATTAACGGAAATTGTAGAAATTCGCTACTCAGAACTGGGTCACAAACTAGGTTGTAACTAGGTCAAGGGGATCTGATGCTTCCTTTCTATCTCCCTTGTCTCCTTTTTCCTCCCTTCTTTTTGGCTAGTTTCCCCATTCTTTCTCTCATTTTCTTTCCTTTTCCCGTCACAGCCACATACATGACTTCATCACAATGGTCTTTGCTCTAGCAAAGTTGGAGCCTTCTAGAATTAAAGGGTCAAAATGACCAAAATGCCATTGTCTTTGTTCATTTATATCTCCTTCGTTATAATCCGTTTAGTGAACGGTTTCGCCTACGCACTCGTAGGATTGACCTTTGTCACGCCCCGGACCCAGAATCGCTGAAAGAATTGATTCTGCACCCAGTGCGCGAATAAAACTAAAATAAATAAAAAGAAATTGAAACGAGTTTGACAAATAGTTCTTTGAAAATGATGCGGAAGGATAAATAGGCTGGTAGGTCGGGAATGAATCGAAAATCGACTTATTGAATATGCGAGTCAAATATGCTTGGTTCGAAAATCACCATTCGACTTGACGTACATCTCACGAATCCTTTCTCTAAATTGATCTGCACCCTCATAGACTTGGATTCGACTTCGCGATCACTAAGGTGAAAATTTGACTGTCATCAGACTTAACTCAAGTTATGAAAATACAGTGAAAAAGTTAGAAGGCTGCAAAGTTCCCTTTCTTTCCTTTCTTTCTTTTTTTCCCCCTTCTTTTACTTTGGTCTCTAGACTAGGGAAAAAAGGGTGCTTTCCTATTCTTTCTATTCTCTTTTTTTTTTATGGTCCAATCAAAATTCTACAGGTGTGACCACATGTCAACCACAAACAAGATTAAAACCTTTAGTTGGCTAACTATCAATTTGCCACGCGGCTAGCTCAACCCTTTGTGCAGCAACATGTCACCCATTTATTTGTCCTCTAAACTCTGAAAATTATTCCAAAAGATACTATTACTTCCGGATTAACTGATCTTAATCAAAATAAACTTTTTTTTTTCTTTTTCTGGTATCTTAGGCATCCAAAATAACTACTTAGAAACACTTAATAATTTCAAGGTTTCACATTCTTCCTCTCTTAAAATAGATCTTGTCCCCGAGATTTTTGACTATTAAATAGTGAAAGATGTTTCACATTCGAGCTATTTATTTTAAACAAATCAAAACCTCACTTTATGATTTCACTCCCTATTCGAAAAAAAATGATTCTGGTCTTTGTAAATATTGGAATCTCCAGCAGTAATTATTGGCAATACATATAAACATCATTGGTCATACAACGGCATTGCCACAATTATTTCTCAAAATTCGAGCATAAGATTCGAGTATAAATAATCCAACTTGATGACCGGTCTTGCAGTCAATTACCTTGCCTTTATCCACAATTCCAGATAGGGTAACGAGAATGTCCATTTACTTTCTACACCACATGGATCACAAGTACCCTCCTTACAGATTATGGGTACAAATTTGTTTGTGTAGGCCTCCAGAGGTTTAGGGGATTGAAACCCAAGGCATCGCACGGTGCCCTTCACTTTTAATTCTTCTTAATTTAGGAGTGTCCATTTCTACAGCTATACCACATAGACTTCCCGCAGGACAGGGCACTCCTAATTCTTCTCAATTTAGGGGTGTCCATTTCTACAGCTATACCACATAGACCATCCCGCAGGATTAGTCTATTAGCATAACACCCTCTGAAGGTTTAAGGGATCAAAACCCAAGGGAACCACACAATCCATTTCACTCTTAGGTCATCAAAATAATCCATGGAAGCCACACTCACTCTCCCGAAAGTGAGAGATTAACAATTATTATTATTATTATCATTTTATTTATTTATTTATTTTACATGAATGCACCTTCATCATAGGACTCATGAAATGATTCAATATCCATGCATTTCACACCAACAAAATAGAATAGGTAGTTTAGTTAGAGTTGAGAGAGAAAGACTATAATCATACACAGAGTAACACACAACACTAGCTACTACTATATGTAAATTCCCAATTCACTCCACAATTAGCCCCAAAATTGTGGATATATAAATGATATTATTTGTTAACCACAATCCACATGAAATATGTTATTAGTCCCATATACAATCCTTGTCAAACACCAACTTAATAAAAGGGGGAAAAATGTCCTGAGAAATCAAAATTTTAACACACATAAGAACTAAACAGAAAATCCTTGTAATCATATTCTAACTAGAGGTTTCATCAACATGGAGAACATGAAAATTTGCTCAAAATCGAGTTCTTAATCATCTACCAAGCTACCCATAATAACCAATGATTCAATCAAGCTAGCAATTCATGTAAGAAAAGATAAATTCCTGGATTCCCAAAGTCACAAATAATCTCACAATATGTTAAATAGCTTTTAAAATTTACCTTGAATTGTAAAGCTCAGCTCCACAACTTTGTAAGTAAAAATGATTTCCATAATTTGTAGCTGAAAACGATTCGTCACTTGAAATTTACACAAAAGTTACAATATTTGCAACATGGTTTTAAGAAGAACAACCATTTTCTGCTTTTTGAGTAGCTACTCAATGAAAAACTTGAGAATATAGTATATTGTATAGTAGAATTGTAATACCCTGAAAATTTAAATATATGAATTAAATGTTCATAATTATTAATATGTGGACGAAAACCGTTCATGAAACAGAGTTATAATGAAAGAGTTCAAGAACATGTGTGTGTATGTATATATATTTGATTCCCATACCGTTCATAAAACAACGGGAAGGAAAAGAAAGAAAAGATAACATAAGGTTTTTAATTTTGAGTAATTACGTAAATTACAGAAATGGAGATCTCGAAGAGTAGAGCAAAGTTTATACCTGTGGCTAAGTCCAATTTGGCCTGGAAAGGCTCCAATTTGCCTCGAAACCGCCGGAACCCTATAAATGGGTGGCCTCGAATCGTCACCTCCGGTGCCCCGCCGCCCATACCATTGTTTGGGCTTTGTTCTAGTCATCTAAGGAAGGGTTTTGGTGGAGGTAATTGTAAGAAATCATGTCACAATTGATGGATTTTGGGCAAGGTCTCTCGTCGCACCCATCACTATTTTTGTACCAAAATACCATCAAATTTCCTCTAATTTTTGGTGGAACTAGAAGAGAGAGGGCCAGGGTGATGATTGGGAGCGGTTTATAGGTCCAATTTGTCGAAAAATTGGACAAGAAACGGCGAGGAGCCGCCAGTTGAGGAGATGGGTCGCACGGGTTTTGGGTCACATTCCATGGTAATGAAAAGTTCGGATCTTTATTTTATTACAGTGACTATGATTTTGGTTGGAATTTTTGCTAATGTCAATTTTAGTGGTTTGGTTTGACATAGTGATATTTACTTAGCCACTGACGATTACAGCTAGAATTGATGGGGAAGTTTGTGATTTTAATTTCGTTTGGTTTGGTTACCACAGTTATAAATTGTCATTGTTGAATTGGTTATTGTGAACCAAGTTGAGGACGAGCACTTATTCTCGTGGCTATGTGATAAATAAGGTTTAGTTTTGTTGACCAATAGAGTGTTACATATTTAAATTTTCTCTTTTAATTGATGAAATGTGAATGGTATTCTGAATGAGCGAGTCACTCATTTAATATATTTGTGGCTGCACTTTGAAGTAAATTAAAAAGAAAAACAATTGAAAGAAAGATTTAAAAGGCTTTAACTTTTTACCATGGGCAATTTAGCTAATTGCGAAAATGAAAGGAACCATAGAATGATAATTTATGTTAGTAGTGTTGCGAAATTGGCTTTAATCTTCTTTCCATTAACCACTGAGTGTGATTGGAAATTTCCAATGAATTTGGTTGAAATTTTTGATATTCAGTTTGTTAATTATAAAGCTTTGGCTTGAAATTTTGAGATTCTACTAGATTGCTAATGGATGACATAGAATTTTGATATTAAATTGGCCGAGAATAGTTATGGCTGGAAATTTATGCTGCCAATATTGAGTATTTTCTAATGATGGTATCGTCAGTGATGGTGGCTAAAAATTTAGAAGAAAGATTGTGGTAACGGCTGTGTATAGCCAATGGAGGCCATGAGAAATTTTGGCTTAATGTGGATATTTATTTTGCCAATGGGCATGGTTAGAATTTCTGATATTTATTTTGCCAATGAATGTGTTTGGGAATATGAGAATGTGAGTAATAATCATGATTATAATTCGTTGTTTTGCTTAATTTTGAAACTTGAATAAAATCGTAGATGGAGGAAATAGTTCAAATTTGTTTTTGTTATTAGATGGTTGAAATCTCGGGGACGAGATTTATTTTAAAGGGGGTGAATGTAATACCCTGAAAATTTAAATATATGAATTAAATGTTCATAATTATTAATATGTGGACGAAAACTATTCGTGAAACAAAGTTATAACGAAAAAGTTATTAACGTTTAAAGTTAGGGATATTTTTGTAATTTTGCTCTTAACTAGAATTCTCCAGAAAATTTGGAGTCTGAGGTGTGCCACCTGTGTGGCTGAGATGAAAAGAAAATAAGAAAAAAAAATGGGATGGATGGCGGGGATGAAAAGGAAAGGTTAGAAAGGAGGAAAAGGGGGAAGGGGAAGAGGAGGCCAGGAGGAAAAAGGAGGGGAGAAGGGTGCACACGATCACGGATCTTGGCCCAAAAATCGTGCAACCCGCCTCCTCAACCGGCGGCTCCTCGCCGTTTTTTGTCCAATTTTTCGACGAATTGGACTTGTAAACCGCTCCCAATCATCACCCTGGCCCTCTCTCTTCTAGTTCCACCAAAAATTAGAGGGAATTTGATGGTATTTTGGTACAAAAATAGTGATGGGTGCAGCGAGAGACCTTGCCCAAAATCCATCAATTGTGAAATGATTTATTACAATTACCTCCACCAAAACCCTTCCCTAGATGATTGGAACAAAGCTCAAGCAATGGTAGGGGTGGCGGCGCACCGGAGGTGACGATTCGAGGCCACTCATTTATAGGTTTCTGGCGGTTTCGCGGCAAATTAGAGCCTTTCCAGGCCAAATTGGACTTGGCCACAAGTATAAAGTTTGCTCTACTCTTCGAGATCTCCAATTCTATAATTTTTGAGAATTTTTAGAAATAGTTAAATTTTTCGGCAAGTTAGGACGGTCCGTGTGGTGGTGCACGGCCAGGGAGCCGACATTGTGTTTTTATGCGAATTTTGCTATTCTAATTATGCTTTTGGGATCTAACTGTTGTGGTTTGAATATTAATACGATTGTGGTATATGTGGGACTAAATGAATATTTTTGGATTTGGTTTGAATTTTGAAAATGTGAACTACAAAAGGCTTGATCCCGTTCAAGAGTACGTAGGCAGTCTAACAGTGTTAGATGCAACCTTAAATAACTCAAGAAATAATTTTTAGAATGGGAAGTGTTTTATAAAAGGAAATAGTGACAGAGTGAGAATAAAGTTGTACGTTTGGTGCTTAAATTTTTAATTATGAATCATGGTTGTAAACAAGACATATAATTAAAGAATTACGATAGGTGGTAGTTAACTAACCAAGAGTTTAGTTTGGGCCTATCACCAATAATATTCCCCGAAAATAAAATTTTTGGGGCAGGGGCGTTACAAGAATTGTCTACTTTGATACCCTTTTGTCACGCCCTAAACCCAAAATCGCTGAAAGAATTGATTCCGCCTCTAGTGCACAAATAAAACTAAAATAAATAAAAAGAAACTGAAATGAGTTTGACAAATAGTTCTTTGAAAATGACGCAGAAGGATGAATAGGCTGGTAGGCCGGGAATGAATTGATAATCAACTTATTGAATATGCGAGTCAAATATGCTTGGTTCGAAAATCACCATTCGACTTCACGTACATCTCATGAATCCCTTCTCTAAATTGATATGCACCCTCATATACTTGGATTCGACTTCCCGATCACTGAGGTGAAAATTTAACTGTAATCTAACTTAACTTAAGTTATGAAAATACAGTGAAAAAGTTGGAAGGCTGCAGAGTTCCCTCTGTTTCCTTTCTTCTTCTTTTTTCCCCTCTTTTTCTTTGGGTCTCCAAACTAGGCAAAAAAAGGTGCTTTCCTCTTCTTTTTATTCTCTTTTTCTTTGTGGTCCAATCAAAATTCTACAGGTGTGACCACATGTCAACCACAAACAAGACTAACACCCTTACTTGGCTAGCTATTAATTCGCCACGTAGCTTGCCCAACCCCTTGTGCATCAACATGTCACCCATTTATTCGTTCTCTAAACTCTGAAAATGATTCTGAAAGATACTATTACTTTCGGATTGACTGATCTTAATCAAAATAAACTTATTTTTGTTGTAGGCCTATTTGATTGACCTAGTAGTCGTGGAGTGTCCAAGCTGCTGAAGAGTAGTCTTCTAGGTAGTCTTTAGGATTTTCTTTGTTTCCCTCATTGCTTTTTTGCTTTGCTTGAACTTCTTTGGTCTTTGCTAGTTGTTTATCAATTTTTTGCTAGAAAATTTAATAAACTTGTCTTCCTTTTCTTTTCTATAAGCAGACAGGCTTGCGTAGCCGATGCAGTCGTAGGTGTTGGTGTAGAACTTTACAAAGTTGTTAGCCATAAGGTCGGCATCTGGACACATTACTTATAGAAGCAGACAAGTTTGCGTGACCACTAGGCTGTTAACCTTGGCTTTCTCCAATTCCGTAGGTTGCATAGCAGGTATCACAACACTTTAGAACTTGGTGTAGGTCGTTCCGCACTTGGCAGAAGTGAAGTTTATTGACTATGTAGCATGTCGGTAGTGAATAAGTCTAGCATGGCTTTACTGCTCGAAGGGTAAGCCGTAGGCAGTTTTTTGGTTACCGTAGGCTACCTTAGTGCACTTGGTAACAACGTTAGAGTTCCAGGGCAGCCGTCTTTAGGACGTACTGCATAATGTGCCCCATTCGTCTTTGGGCCCCGATTCCCTGTGGATTAGGTCAAGAGACCCAAAATCCTTCAGCTAGCTAAACCTTGAAAAAGGCCATTGTGGCTACTTTTAGGAATCCCGACGCAAGCCATTGTGCACTTAGTTATACCAGGGCAGCCCGGCTCATCCACGTTAGGATATTCGAAATGTAAGTTTATCCTCCCGTCTCGGAGAGTAGACCCATTTGGGTATCGGGGAATTGGTTTACCCTCACATACTGGAGAGCAGTTAGTTTATCTTCTCGCACTAGAGAGCAGACCCATGTGGGTGTTGGGGAATTGGTTTACCCTCTAGCACTGGAGAGCATGGTTGGTCCCTCGAAGGAGGAGGGCAATTCCTGCGATGAGTCCTTAAGAAGGGCGTGATCTTCTTTTGAAGTGCAGGAATGATCAGTTATCGTAAACATGCAGCTAAGCCAAGTTACAGATTACTTCTGAATTTCTCATTAAAAAATGAGTGAAACGAATGAGAACTTAGGTGTAAAGTAGAAACTGCATAACAACTGGATAGTCCTCGACTTGTGAGGTGGTGTCCGTTGAGCTGCTTGAGTCTTCGTGCTTTGATGTAGTAAGAGGTCACACATGGTACTTCCTCATATTGTAGGTGTTCCACTGCTTTTCGATCTCTTTGTCGTTTATGGTGGCAAAGGTGTAATTTCCTTTGCCATCTACTTTGCTGATCTTGTACGGACCTTCCTAGATAGGATTCATCTTTTTGGAGCCCTTTCTGCTGGTAGTGATGAAGGTTTTCCTTAGGACTAGATTTCTGGGCTGGAATTGCCAGATCTTGGCCTTTTTGTTGTAGCTGGAGAAGAGTTGCTGCTGGTAAACTACGACATGGGTAATGGTTCGCTTACATTTCTCTTCTACGATATCTAAGCTTGTGGCCATCTCCTTACTGTTCTGCTCGATGCTTGGCAGTTGAGTGCGGTGGCTTGTCGTTTAGTGGTGTGATACACCATCAAATATCCAGGGAGTTCATCTGGCCATTTTCCCTTCTTGTCTGAGAGGGACTTCTTAAGGCATTCGAGGATCATCTTATAAGATGCTTCAGCCTGCCTATTACCTTGAGGATATCTCGACGTGGACATGTGCTGCTTGATGCCATACTTTTGGAAGAACTTCGCCAAAATCTTTGCCTATAAATTGCGGGGCGTTGTTTGTGACGATGAATTGAGGGATGCCAAATCGACAAATGATGTTCCTCCATATGAAGCGTTATATGTCTGTCTGTGTCGTGGTGGTCATGGGCTCTACTTCTACCTATTTGGTGAAGTAATTGGTTGTCACAATCTTCATGTATTTGCCCCTAGTAGCGGGCGGTATTGGCCCTACCAAGTCAATTGCCCACTGTATGAACGGCCAATGACTCGTCTATGGGTGTAATTTACTGGCGAGTAGTGCTGGTACCGATTTGTAATGCTGATAGTGATCATACTTTTGTACTAACTCCTTAGCGTTTTGGTGCATGGTAGGCCAGTAGTAGCCTGTGTTTATAACCTTGTGTGCTAAAGATTAGCCTCTGGAGTGATTTCCACAAACGGCTTCGTGGATTGAACTTAGAACCTTTAGGTCGTCCGGAGGCGCTAAGCAATAGAGATATGGTCCAGTGTATGATCTTTGGACAAGAATGTCGTTCCACATGTAGTAGGCTGGCTTTATTTGGAGCTTTCTAGACTCCAACCTTTCCGTGGGGAATATGTCATTGACTAGGCAGTCTATAATAAAACTTTTCTAGTTTGGAGTTGTACTAACCTGTGACACTTCGGCTGCTGGCTCCACCTTTATGCTTGGCTTATCTAGATACTCCACCGGAGTAGAATGTTTAAGTTGGTGGTCGAGAGGGGAGCCTATGTCAGCTAGTGCGTCTTGTGAGCATTGTCTGCCCGTGGAACTTGAGTGAGGGTGTAAGTCTGAAATGCCTCAAGTAGTATGGGTAGTGATTGGCTAGGAATCAGAATGAATTGTGAGCTTTTTCGCCGCTAAGTCTTTTGCCATTCGAAGGCCTGCTAGTAGGGTCTCGTACTTTAATTTGTTGTTGGATGCTTTGAATCCTAGAGTGATCGCTTGATTGGGCATCAAACCGTCTGGGGTGACAAGGACTATGCCTGCTCTCTAACCTTTGTAGTTGGATGCGCCGTTGACATGCAAAGTTTCCATCAGGTGGAGCAGGCGCGACTAAGGCATGCTCAGCTACCTCCGGGGCGTTGTTGGGCCGCTCTATTGCGTTGTGAAAGCGTGGTAGGGAGCCTTGGAGCTGGGGCCATGCTACACGCATTAGGAGATGCTCAACTACCGGTATGAGGTCACTCTAGAGTTAAATTATGAAGTAAGGGTAGGCTTGGGCCGTGTGACACATATCAGGAAGTGGTGTTCGACTGTTGATATATGTTGCTCATATGTAGAATCTTTTGGGGCGATGAGAATAAAACTTGCTTCCGAGTATGTCATTCTAGTGTTTATCTGCCTTTGGTAATCCTTTGGGCCGAGTTGTTGCGTTTGTCAGAAAATTTTGCATCCACTAGTGTTTACGCCTTTATTGTCGTGCGTTTGGATTGGGCAGAATAGTGCCATAAGGATGACTACGTGCATCTGAAGGTAAAATTTGAGCTTCAGGGTTGCAACAACTATCGCCAAAGTTAGCTTTTGAATTTCTGGTAGCATCGATGAGAGCTTTTGAACTGTGGAATATAGGTAGTCGGGACCCCAGCTCTTCTCGTATGATGGTTTGCTGCTTCAGATACTGTCAAACATGCAAATAGGTAATCCACTGCTTCCTGTTTGGATCATAGGGAGATGATGTTAGGTTTTTTTTCAAGTCCTTGCATCTTGATCGGCGAGCCTTGTCCCAAAGTGCATGCTTGTCTATCAGAGTGAAAGAGTCTGCCAAAATTAGATTTTTTTCATGATCAATTTTTTGAATAGTGGGTGGTCTGTTGGAAGTCATTTTTGGAAGACTACTCTGCCTACTCGTTCTTATCCGTGAAGGTTGACCTGCTTATGTTGGTCATGTTCCGTCGAAGTGTCTCGTCGGTAACCTTGTTGCGTTGGAAATCACGCAATCGCTTGGTCAAGAGTCTCTCTACTTTTTCCTGAATTTGCATTTTTTGGGGGTAGCGGAGCTCTTGGCTACCCTCAGTCATGACCTACATATCTAGGCTGTTCTTCTATGTATTCGGCTCGTCGTATGTGCTAAGTTCCTCGCAGACGAGCGAATTTCTCGTAGACTGCCGATTGAACTTAAGCCAGATTAAGTGACTATTTCTATCTGTCCATCGTGTTGCCTATTCCGATGTGAAGTGAAAGATGTTTCTTGCGGGCTTGGCCGCGAATGAACACTTCGCCTGGAAGGTTGCTCATGTTGACTATCGGAGTATGACCCTAACCGTGAATGTATGCTCGTCCGTGGGCCTAGTCGAGAATGCATGCTCCTATGTGTGCTAAGACTAGAGTATACATTATCTCGAGGGCTTAGTCAAGAGTGTACACTGCCCAAATGCTCGGTTCATGGCTGGTTGAATGGCTGCTTTCCAGGACACTGCTAGAGAGGTTTTCGTTTGCCCTTGTCTTACTTCGGGACACCTCGTCTGGGGCACGATGCATCTTGGTGCACTGCAAGAATTGGTTGACCAAGGTCTTCTGTTGTGCGACGGCGCTTATCCACTCTATGACTTGTCAAGATAAGTGTTATTCTCCATTTGGGTTGGAAGAGCTTGGAAGAAATGTATCTCCTTGAGCAGTAGAAGTATGGTAGACTCTGAGCCCAAGATTTGAGTTGGGAAATATCAAATCTGCAGAAAAATGTCGATCCGAAAATTTGGAACCGGGACGGTTGAACTAATCTTGGACAGATTTGGGCTGCTTGGAAGGCCACGGGAGAAGGTTGGGCCACATAAGTGGGCTACTCGGCGAGAGCAGGCTGGGCCACGAGAGTAGGCTGGGCATGGGAACAGGTTGGGCCACGAGAGTGGGCTGCTCGGCGGAAGCAGGCTGGGCCACAGGAGTGGGCTGCTTAGCGTGCAACGCATTGGGTTTACGTTGGGTTTAGGCGGCACGGGCCGGCTCGGTTAAGGCTTGGGCCCTTGAAGGTTGAAGTGGCACGGCTTGGGCCATGGTTGTGGCGCCATGTACCTTGCCGTGGGTGGCCACCGTGGTGGTTGCCACGGTGGTGCCTCGTGGGGGTGCCGCTCTACTCACCGCTATATTGAACCTTGAAGATCACAGCAGCCTTAATCTTTGAATGTTGGAATTTTCGTTCATCGAGGTTTCCGAATCTCTCACCATTTGTAATTTTCTTTTACGTTTTATTAAAGAATTTTTAGAAAAAAAATTCCAAGAATAATAACGTATGAAAAATCTACAAATAAGCAAAAAAACAAAAAACCTTAGATACAAGAGTCTTTTATGAGCGTGTGGCTCAACTCTCAATGAAAGCACTAACTTGTGGATGCAAATTTCTTCCTCCTTGCTCTTGGACAAAATTAAACATACAAAATAAATAATACCTTAGGTCAAGGCCAAAAGCCTCAACGCCCATGATGAATGGGGATGGAGGGACTTTGGCCAAAGAATCTCCAATGCCAAAGTTAGAATTTTGAGGGAAAAGTGTTTGGAGAATTTAAAAAATTTAGCAAGAGAATTGGAATTGAATTTTGGAGAAAATTAGGTAGTATTTATAGGGGTGTGGCCGGCCCCTTTAGGAGGAGGAAGACTGGCCACTTGGTTGGCATTTTGGGTGAGGTTCATGATTTGTAGCTAATTAGGAATAATTGAATAATAAATCAATTAATTAGCTAATTAATATAATTAAAAATGAATGATTTGAGGGTTACCTTGTGAAGAGGATTTGATGAGGATAGATGAAATAAGTTTAAAAATAAATACCTACTTGTACATTTTTTACTTGCTTGAAGGCTGATTATCCACTGTTCGCGCGTAGGAATTAGGTGTGCCTCGAGAATAATTTTGTTATTTTACCTAAAAATTCACATATCACTTCGTAATTATTTTTGACTTCACATTTATAACATAATTATTATTTTTTTACTTAAATTTTTAAATTTTATCTCCAAGAATTGAAGATGGTTTTAGAAAGAAATTATTCCCTGCCAGCCACAAAGGGGCTCCTGTTTGGAAGTACACTGTCCTTTCTGATCACTAGTCAGTCACGAGCTAAGTGTCAGTCTATTGGCCAAACCGCCAAACCGAAACCAAGTGCCCCTCTGGACAGGGGAAAAAAAAAACAAAACCCAGGGCCCCAAAGTGCAGCAAAACCCCAAAAAAACAAAAACACAGACATATATATATGCTTCCATCAAGCTTCAGTGACGCAATCGAAGAACCGGATTCTTTCTTTCTTGTTCGTCTAATCTCTGAGAGAGAGAGAGAGAGAGAGAGAGAGAGTATTATGGCTCTGCCTCAGTCCGTACGATGTTCATCTTCTACGGTAAACAGTAATTTTGTTCGATTTTAATCCTATTTATTTATTTCCGAGAAGAGAAGGGAATATAATTTATAATTCAGAAGAATTCTCTTTTAATTCTGAATGCAGGAAGGGGAAGAAGGAAGAGAGGAAGACCCACTTCATGTTAGTTTCCCTTCCTCCTTTTGCTTTTTATATGATATGCATTTGGATATTACTGGCTACTTTGCACCAAATGCAATTGCCTATGAGATTTTATGTTGGATGTAATATCACCGAAGTTATTAATCTAGTTTCCACCTGATGAACGCTATCCGCTATTCGAAACATTATACATTCAAGTCTGGATGCAATGCCGTATCGTCAAGCCCTGAAATTAGAGCAAAAAGAGTAATTGTTTACATGGAAACTGAAATTAGTTCGATAACGTACTTAGTATGAATTTGTATGTGGTTTCTTCTGTGCATGAAGTTGTTTAAAGCTGGAAGCGGATGGAGTCCGGGGAAAACCAATTGTAGTTTCTATAACTTCAGTTTGTATTTCCTACTTTTCTTATT
The DNA here is from genome assembly GCF_041283825.1 of Pyrus communis. Lineage (NCBI taxonomy): Eukaryota > Viridiplantae > Streptophyta > Magnoliopsida > Rosales > Rosaceae > Pyrus > Pyrus communis. The sequence continues at coordinate 20,766,129 of NC_142570.1, forward strand.
TTAGAATCATTTGAAGAGAATGTGGTTTATTATTGTTGTTATTTTGTTACTATTACTATAATTTTTCTTCCGGGTCATTGAACGATTTGAGGTATCTATCCCTGCCCTCTCTTTCAAATTTTAGGACCTAAAACAGAATGTAGTTCAGTATACTCGGCTCTCCTCAATGCTCGGGCACAGAACTGGATTTTGTCATATGTAGATAGCATCTTGCCTTTTTCTTATGGAAGAGGAGCATTTCATTTTTAAAGTGACATATTTGATCCTCTCATGATGTTCGTACTTTATGGTTTTCCCAGAGTTCCATTGTGTTCCGATCATCTTTATGCATTCCTTATTCGTTTAGATATTGCAAACAGCTCCAATAATTCATTGGTTGATGTGAATGGAGTTATTGGACAAGCTAACAGATGATAAATCTAATAATTGGCTTTACCATTTTGGAGGATCATTAATTTGTGTAATCCTTCATTAGGAAATGTTTAACCAATATAAAAGGGCTAACTAGGAAGGGTTGGAACAAGAAGATGACCATATAGTTCGTGATCACTGATCAGTACTTGCTTATGTTTTATGATTGTGTACATTACAAACCCAGACGCGGACACCAACAGATGCTTGGTCATGACTATTTTTCTCTTGTACCTTACTAATTACAATTCCATCATGGAATCAATTAGCATGCCCCAGCATTTAGTTGAAACGTGTGTGAAACAGATTGAGGGATGTTATAGTTCAGCATTCATATTGGCTGAACCAGTTACCTTTGAAGCAATCTACTTTATAGTTTTGGCATACAAATATCTGTCCAATTCTTAATATCTTATTGTATATACTTTCTACATTATTAACAGGGACAAATGATAAACAAGCTTGCTAGTGCTGTGATGAAGAAGCTCGCGAACTCAAACACCTCACAAACCCTCACACCTGAGCTAATGAGTCGTATTAAAATAAGCCTTTCTGAAGCCTACCCCGTGTTTTTCACAGCCGATCACCCCACCTATGCTGTGGTACCACTCTTTTTCCATACTAATGCTTCTTGAGTAGATTTTTGCTGACTATTCCAAATTTTTTAACTTCAGAATTTTATATTTTTGTAGATGATACAGAAGGCAGTTGCTGAGTTGAATGAGGAAGGGGGTTCGACTGAAGAAGCAGTATCAAAATTTATCAGAGAGCATTTTGACTGTTTGCCATTGGCTCATGAAAGACTCTTGAGTCATCATTTGAAGAAACTTAGCGAGAGCGGAGAAATTGTTAGTGCTTCAAAAAACTGTTATATGCTTCCGGCTCATAAAATTGATTCTTATTCTCAAAGGGAGCCTGTGGAGAAACCGAAGAGAGGTGAGCTGGGTAGGAGAATAATAAGAAGAAATGATTTTGAGCCTGAAAATCTGGCAGTAGAACGAGTTGAACTGACTGGACAACAGAGAGAACATGCATGGCAAAGTCAGGAACCATGTCAGAAAGAAGAGTTTAGTAAAGCGATTGATGATGAAGACGTTTTCCCAGAGAAACAAAATGAACTACAAGACGAATTGAATGGAAAAAATAGACAAGCGGAAATGCAAGAAGCTGCCATGGTAGTACAGAAATATAAAGTGACTGAAGAACAGGTTGAAGAGACTAAACAACGGAGAGAACATGAGCAACAGAGTCAAGAAACGAGTCTAGAAGAACAGCATGGTAAGGTGATTGACGATCAAAATGGATCTCCGGAGGAACAGCAAGATGAAGTGAATGGACAAAAAAGTAAAAACCAAATTCAAGAAGTTGCCGTGATTGTTGAAAAGCATACCAATTCAAAACAGAAAGCAACTGAGGAACAAGTTGAATTGACAGAAAAACAAAGGGAGCATGATATGCAAATTGGAGAACCCGATCTAGGAGAATATACTAAGTTGATTGACGACCAAAATGGCCTAGAGCTACAAACTGAACAGAATGAACTGAATGGACAACGAAGTCAAACTCAAATGCAAGAAGTTGCAATGACTTTTGAAAGGCAGAATAATGCAAACCAGAAATGTAAAGTGGCTGAAGAATGCGTTGAGCTGACATGTGTTGAAGTGACTGAACAGAGATCACATGGGCAACAAAGTGAAGACGCAGGTCTACTAGAACAGCATGGTGAGGTGATTGACGATCAAAGTGTATCTCCTTATGAACAGTGTGTTAAGGGGAATGGACAACAAAGTGAAAATCAAATGGAAGAAGTTCCAGTGATTGTTGAACAACAGAACACTGCAAAAGAGAAATATAAAGCAACTGAAGAACCAGTTGAAGTCACTGATAAACAGGGAGAACACAAGCAAAAAAATCCACAAGAACAGCATAATACGGTGATCGAAAGTCAAAATGGATCTTCGGATGACCTGCAAGATGAAGTGAATGGACAACAAACTCAAACCCATGTGCAAGAAATTGCAGTGATTGTTGAAAAGCAATGTATTGTGGAGCATGATGACAAAGTGAATGAAGATGAAGAATATGAATTGACTGAACAACATGGAGAACGTGGGCAGCAAAGTGAAGAAGAACAGCATAATAACATTGACTATCAAAATGGATCTCCAGAGAAACAAAATGAACAGCCAGATGATGCAGATGGACAGCAAAGTCGAATACAGATGCAAGAAATCACAGTGACTTTTGAAAAGAAGATTGATGCAGAACAGAACTATAAAGCGACTGAAGAAAAAATTCTGGCACAAGAGGATGAACAAATTGAACAACAGTGCCAAAGTAAAGAACAGCAATGGGAGATGACCACGGGACGGTTACAGATTGAAGGTATTGAAAGAGAAATTCAGTTACTAGAAGAACAAGTTGAAATAATGGAAAAGCTGACTGCACCAGAACAGCAAATTGAAATTATTTCAGAACAAAATAAGTCACAAGAGCCAATTGACTTAATATCCCAGACCATTGATTCTTGGTTAGCCATTTTCGCTATGTATTCAAAATTAGTTTTGTTATTGACTATTTTATAAGTGTCAATCTCATTTCATAAACAGCAATATGCAGGAGTTATCATCCAATAAGCAAGAGAAAGATGCAGCTATTGTGATCAATTCAAGCCCTCTTACAAGTCAAAAATTGCCCCACCATGGTTCATCACATTTGTCTGAGGTAAATGTTGAAAGTTGAAACTCTGTTGTAACGGAAATAGAATGTTGAAATGTGTATATAAATAATGCAATAATTTTCTCTTGATACAACATACTTGCGCCTGCAATGTTGTGTTTTTGTATTATTATTTATTTTTTAGCAACAAGGAATTTTGGAGAATTGTTAATGGCATGTGAGGTTGAGGAAAAGTTGTTAGAAGATCTGTCTAGTATAAGGGAGTCGTCAACCCATAGTACTAGGAAACCTATTACAGACATAGAGGAAAGATCACCGTTAATTACTAGTTCTTGTAGAAAGAGGAAATATATAGTTCGTGGTTTTTCAGCACGACAGAAATAGCAACACGATGGCCAAAGAGCAACAGTGATAATTTTTCTTTTTAACCCCTCCTTTTTGAATGCCAAATGTTAAAAATAAGCATACTTACAAATAAAATGGTACAAGCAATTTACGATCCAATTTGATGCATTCATGCAGGATGAGGAGCAGAAAGCAGAAAATGTGATTGAAGAAAATGCTGTTGAGATGGAATTAACAAAAATTGAGCAATCGTGTGAAAAACAACGGGAAACACAGGAGTGGTCTCAGCAAAGGCAACTGCTTCCTCGGCGTAAAAAACCATCTGAATCTGATTGTGGAGTGCCAAGGGCACCTAAGTTTCAGGTATCAGCCATGACATTTTCTCTTGGAACTGCATTCTTGGAGACTAGGACATATAAGTTAACAGTACACTACATTGTGATTATGGAATCTTTTATCAACTCATGTACAACATGCATCCTAGTCGTTATGCATGCAGCAAAAATAGTTGAATAGAATTTGAAAGATACCGACAAGTTATCCCTGGACTGGAACTTTTAATGTTAGTCTCATACATTCTTTCAGGATGGAGAGGAGCAGCAGGCAGAAAATGTCACGGAGCAATCGTATCGAGCACAACATCAGACAGAGGAGCAACAGAAGTTTAGGGGGCTGGGGCTTCAGGATCAAAGACCATCAGATCAACAAGGGGAAAATGCATGTCAGGTAGCAGCAACTAGAAACCTCACAATTTCTAGCTTGTTAAATTTGGCATGAATTGGAGAACGACCATGTAATTGTACATGTAATTGGACATGGAAAATCTGAATATGCATGGAAAGGCTTTATATGGGATCTTTGATGGATAATTACAAATACAAACATCGTTTTATAAGTAAATAACACTATTTACATGCATGTGTAATTGTGTATGCATGGGACAATCAATAAATTTTTTGTGACAGCAATTTCTGGCATTACCCAGGAACTTGAGCATGAGCAGCAGCCTAGGGAATGTATACAGGAAATGGGCGTGGAACTTGATTATTTGTCAGTTAAGATGTCATTTGAACCACAGAAAAATACAGATGAGCCAGGACAGCAGCGGCAGTTGCGTCCGCGGCACCGGAGGCAGTCCACGTCTGAAGTGTCAATCACACCAAACCTTCAAGAAGCTGAAAAGACTGAAGAGCTGAAGGCATCAGCAGAAAAAACAGGCCAAACACAGCAGCAGAGGCAACTGCGACCTCGAAGCAAAATGCTGTCCGAATCTGGACAAGCTGCGACTGGATCTAGGGTAGTTTTGCTACCTTCACAATCTCTGGATGAGGAGTGTACATCACTTTCAAACAGTGGAAGATCTCGAATGCAAAAATCAGGAGGGAAAAAATTATGTCAACAGAAGAATCAACATGAAAATCATTCTACCCAGCATAAGCGGTGCACACCAGAGCCAACAATAGATACCCTTGGTTCAATCCTCCTTTCCCAGAATACAGAGCTTCCCAACACTGAAGCATTTCAAGACCTAGGACCAACGGCTGTTGATGCTTTATCTCAACCTATGGATCAAAAAACAAAGAAGTTGAAGTCCAACCCAACAACAACAAAAGTTCCTGATGAGTTAGTTCTCACTTCCCAGCAGCTCGTGGAAGAACCTCATACTCCACAGCTCAAGCCAAGATCAGTGGTAGAATTTTCCACAACTATAGTAAAGCTGCAACAGCTGCGCCATATGAAACTACGCTCCCACAGTCAAATTGTTTCACAATCTGATCCGGCTGTATCCATGACAGAATCATCACTCTCACAGCACCAATGTGAGCAACCACAAGAGGAGCATCATGATGAGTTGCAGCAGCCGAAGCATCAAAAGCAGAAGCCTCCTACGCCAAAGGAAACTGTAGACTCAACCATGAGGGTTTTGTTCCCAACAGCTGACCAGCAGCCGCAAAAGCAAGAAAGAGCGAGGCCTCGTAAAGAAAAATTGGCCACAGCTGCAACCGGCGATGAATCATCTCTGCCTGATAAACGTAAGAAGCAACTGGAACAACACAAAAAACCAAAACAAGCGAGGCGTTGTATAGAAAAACTGGCTACAGCTGAAACCAGCGATGAATCCCTGCCTGATAAATGTCACAAACAGATGGAACAACCAGAAAAGCGAAAACTAGTTAGGCGTACTAAAGAAAAACTGGTCACATCTCCAACCGGCGATGAATCCCCGCCTGATAAATTTCAGAAGCAGCTGGAACATAGCCAGAAAAAGCGAAAACAAGGGAGACCCAGTAAGTTGGGTACAAAAAGCACTGTATCAGGGATGAAATTGACCTTGAAGAACCGACCATGTCAACAAAAGCATCGAGGGACGGGAAGGCCTCGAAAAGTTACTGAATGACCTAGGGAAGCAACATAGCAAGTGAAAATTTTGGTTTGCTTTTGTCACTAGCATTATAGTTCACTGGTTTCTATGATTCGTATGTTTTTATGGATTATGCAAGTGTCAGTGCTTTGTTTTTACTAAATACATTACCAAATTAACTCGGGATCCGTCTGCTTCCACGTCGATGTTTTATCGTCTGGTAGTATGCATGCAAACATTGATTGCTGAATTTAAGTAAGGGTTATTATACAAAATAGTCCATGAGATTTGCATAATCAATAAAAATGGTCCCTGAGATTGTTCACCATCCATGATTTTGGTCATTCCATTAAAAACTCTTTGGGCAATTTTCAAAGCTTCGTAACTCAATCAATTTTTAACCAAATTCGACCCATAGTACATCAAAATGAAGATAAGAAAGTGTAGAACAAGATTATACATATTTGGAAGCCCAATGAGTGCCGGAGATGGCCAGAAAGTAGCATGAAAGATGACTGGTCCGCGGGAAAACAACTCGCCGGAAACTGAGTAAACTTTAAACGTTCATAACTTCTTCAATACTCAATGAAATTGAGTGATTCAAAAACGAAAATCATACTTCTCGATGAGATGAAGAGAATGATATCTTTCTTTATTGCTAACTCGCTGTGGTTTGGCCGGAAAACTGCTTGAAAGTGGCTAACTCGAAAATGGTTAGCCATTTTTGAGCCGTTTTCCAACCAAACCATGGAGAGTTAGCCTTCAAAAAAGGTACCATTCTCTTCGCCTCGTCAAGAAGTATTATTTTCGTTTTTGAATCACTCGATTTCGTTGAGTATTGAAGAAGTTATGAACGTTTAAAGTTTACCCAGTTTCCGGCGAGTTTTCCAGTTTTCCCGCGGACCAGTCACCTTTCAAGCTATTTTCCGGCCATCTCCAACAACCATTGGGCTTCCAAATAAGTATAATCTTATTCTTCACTTTCCTATCTTCATTTTGATATATTATGGGTCAAATTTGGTTAAGAAACGATTGAGTTACAAAACTTTGAAAATTGCCCAAAATCGTTTTTAGCGGAATGACCAAAATCATGGATGGTGGACAATGACCATTTCTATTGATTTTAAATCTTAGAGACTATTTCTATTGATAATGCAAATCTCAGGAACCATTTTGTATAATAACCGTTTAAGTAATGATTGAAATATTGCACAAAGAGCAGTGGTGATGGTAAAACTATTTTATAAACAAACCAGTGTTTTAAAAGATGATCCCCGAGGCGTGCCTAGGCGGCTTTAGAGGCGGGGTGGGAGTGATAAAGCCTTTGCCTAGTGGGAGTGGGCGAGTTTTCGAGCGTTCAAATATTAGAGCTGAAATTTTAAGGTTGAGATCAGTTGTCATATAGAGAATGCTGACATTTGAAGAAATGAAGCTCAATTTGAAGCTCAGATGACAATGGTGTTGTAGACTTGTAGTATTTGGTGGTGGATTTTGATGGTGACGGTGGCAGAAATGTGTTACAGTATTTCATTTAATTTTGGAAGATGGAATCAAATTCATCAAAATTTGCAAGTCTTGTTCCTGTTTGCCACCTACAAAAAGCATAAATGCATGCATCAATTTGTTTGCCACTTGGATTGAAAATTTAGACAACCTAACTCCGTCTATTTTTCCGTTTATGCGGTATTTAATTTTTGCAATAGTGAAATACCGTTAAAAAAAATAGTCTTCATTTGACCCAGTAAGCAAAAAGCACATGAGTATACTACCGCGAGTCACTAATTACTAAAAGTGTTAATCTAATAGAATCTAAACCAATGCAAATTGGCTAGGATTGGATCGGGTCGGAGTGTAAGCTCTAATTGGGTTATATGCAATCTCATTTAAATTAAATAGGTTTCGAGTTGAATCTTAAATTCTGACTAGTAATTATTAAAAAAACAACTAACAATTCGGCAACAAAACTGCCCATGCCTGGTTGTACAAGAGAAGTCATTGATAAGATATTGAAAGTTTAACATCCCATCCCGGAATTTAAGGAACGGAAGGGCATTTTTGTAATTTCCACCTTGGGTTGAATGATATTTTGTTAATGTTGCTTTTGTAGGTCTTAAACCGTGTGCCATTAGGGCCCATTTCCTTTTTGGTTCCCCAGCCCTCTCCCCTTTCTTCATTTTTGGACCCGTGCCCTTTCTCCCTCCTCACAACTCTCAGGTCCCTCTCATCTCTTCCTCTCCTAAGTCTCTCTCTCTCTCTCTCTACACTCACCTCTCTTCTCCGAGCCACTAACCCCCAAACAAACATGACAACGACGACAACACCACCACCATCACCCTTACTCCTTGCCTCCTCTCCCTCCCCTTCTCTATGATGCACACCATCAATGACTGAGCACACCCACCACGCCGGCTAGTTCTTGGTTTCTCCGACTAGGTAAACCCTGGACCATCCAAATGACTAGTTTTGGATGTTTTAGTTGTGTTTTTTACCCTTGTACTTGGTTTGAAGGAAGATAGATGCAAAAAACTACTCAGGGAAACTTTCACAGGTTCCGAAGAATGACCCGTGGCTTCCAGGCCGTTTCCTGGCTAACTCCAGCCACCTCTCAGCCTCTCATTAGTACAAATCTCTTCCTTGTTCCTTAGGCTTCATTTGGTATTTTGCATGATAGTTTTTAGTTGGGTTTTGAGGTTGAACGGAGCTAGGAGAGCTCCGACCTTTTTCTTCCTCAAAACGGCCAACCCGGCCTGGAAACAGGTCAAACCCAATCCGCAAAACCTAAGCCGACCCAAATCGTTGGGCCAAGGAACCCAACCTAATTGTCTAGCCCAACCCAACAACCTAGAAACCTAAACCCAATTACCTAGGCCCAACCTTACGACCCAAAACCTTTGACCCAACCCAGCTGAACCAGCCCATCCCAGAACCCTGGCCAGCATGTGGGTCTACACGTGGGCCTGCGTGTGGGCGCATGTGAGCGCCTGTCTTGGCTGGCGCATGGAGCACATGTGCCTCCACCAGAGGTACTGTGACGGCGGCAGCCCCGACGACTTTTCTGGCTAATTTCCAACGACTAAAATCGGCTCGTGGCCGTCTGGGCCGCCACCTTGTGGCGGCGCATGGGATACCCGAGGTCCCCCCTCATATTTTCGACATACTGAATCCATTTTCGAAGTCCGTTTTCACAAATTCAACCGTTTTAGTATAGTTTTATTAATTGGTACCCTTATGTGCTTAGGTGCAATTGTTTATGGCGTTTCCATCCTCTCTAGTTTGCACGGCTCTTCAACGATGAAATATCGGTGAGTGGACCCTTTCTAAAATGTGTGATTTTACTATTAGAAATGCATACATGAAAAGCATGATTTAATGGCTATGTTTTATAAAACATTTATGAGTAAATGGTTTCACGCTTTTTGAATTATGATGCTTTATCGACTTTACGTTCTTTGTGGCATATATGATTGATGATTATATACATACTTAGGAACATGATTTTATGATATGACGTTTTAGTTACTGAGCTCTGTTTTGAGATAGATATATGTATGTTAGAAATATTATGTTAATGTTTTTATGTGCTTACTTAGTGGTTATTCATACGAACTGCCTACGAGTGAATGAAATCATTAATTGACTTTGGTTGAGTGATGTAGGGCCTACGAGCGAATGATACTGCCTACGGGCGAATGATATTTATATTTGGCTTTGGTCGGGCATAGGCTGGTGGCTTCGGCCGGGAGATATTTATATTGGCTTCGGCTGGGAGATGTAGTGCCTTCGGCGAATGAAGATTTTTGTGTGTGTGTGTGTGTGTGTGTGTGTGTGTGCGCCTTGTGCTGCTACTCCTACTAAGCACCCTATATACGATATATGTTTTATGAAAGGTTTTATGGCATGCTAGGGTTTTTGGAAAACCTAATACATATTATACTATTGAGTTTTCATAAACTTTAGGGGTTAAGTACGTTGTTGAATAACTGTTTCAGTATTACTTATATATCAACTTGGTCCACTCATGTTTTTGTTTTGCGCCTCCTCAGGACTTAGAATAGAGGCGTACAATCCCGACGTCAAGGCACTCCCGCATTGGCATCTTCGAGTCCTCTCGATGTAGGACCCATTCCTTTGCTCATTCAAATTTATATTTTTCCTTTTTAGTGTCTCGGATTAGTTGTATGCTCTGAACATGTTCCACAATTGCATACTCATTATAATTAAATTTACAAGTTTTATTTATGTCTGTTAATTGTTTCTAGTTGTCATGCATCATAATATGGCTTCGTCACCTTCGGGTGTCAATCAGCACGTGCCTACCCTGGTGTTTGGAAGATATCAGGGTCGGGCGTGTCAATTTGGTATCAGAGCGTGGTTTGTTCAAAGCATACTTAGGATCTTCTGTTACTGTAGTAGTGTGTCGGTCATGACGTCATTTGGATGACACGACTTTCGGATTTGGTGCCTTTCGGCGCAGTTGTGCAAACCTTTCTTTGTTTGACTTATCAACTTCTAGTTGAAATACAAGAATTTGTCTCGGGATTGTGCGTCATTGGTGATGAAATGGATTGTTAGACGAATTTCAACATCGGACTAATACTCTGCAACATGTGTTCCTTAGGAATTGTAGGCAGAGTCGATTTTACATTGAAGTGACATGAATTAGAAATCTTAGTAAGGGGAAGTTTGGTTAAGACTAGCTGAACATCCGAGATGGCGATGCCACTCTGCAACATGCGTTCTTTAGCAATTGTGGTATGAGTTGGTTAAGACCAAGTGAAGACTCGAAAATGTGATGCGACTTTACGACATGCGTTCCCTAGGAATTGTGGGCAGAGTCTTATCTACACAGGAGTGTGGTGAAACGAAAAAATCTAAGTGGTTTGAATTTGGAAGATCTGAATCGGTGATGTTACTCTACGACATGAGTTCCCTAGGAATGGCGGGCAAAGTTATATATATTTGGAAATTGTTTGAGACATTCGAAGTTCATGTTGAAGAGAGCGAGTAAGCGCTAGTTATTGCGAAGTTTAGTAAATGTTAGTTTAGTGGGATCAAATCAATGTCCTCTGACTCGTTCCCATTGAGAAAATTCGTGTGGATCCTTATAACAATTCTCAGTGGTTGTTCTATCGATAACATTCTCGCTTACACCAACTACAAAGTCAAGTTCACTAAACATCAACATGCAGCTGTATGTCAAATTCTTCAAACATTGTTTTGTTTAGATTAGATACTTTCTTTGGGAGACTCCTTTGTAGCAGACGTTTTTCTCATCAATTTCCAAAAGGGTTACGACCATTAGAAATTGAGAATCTTCTCAGGGTGTTGTGAAATATGAAATATCCTTAGTTTTGTCTCTTTCTTTCAGTGGTTCTTAACTATTCCTTGAGCTTAGCCCTATTTCCTTTTTGGCCAAGAAAGCAGTCAATTTTGTTGCGATACTAACGGTGAACGAAGTTTCTGACAATGGAGTATTGTCTCATCTGAGCGTAGTTCTTACACTTTTTGAATTCTGCGGTGGTGTATTATTAAATGTTTGGATGCACGCTGATGCAACAGGATCGAGTAACGTGTGTCCCTCTTGACGTTTGGAACTGCATGATGTGAACCATCTTATCTTTGACCTAGAGCTAGTAACGATTCTCCTTGCTGTGAAATCTGGTGACATTTTCTCTACAGTAAGAAATGTTGCGTCCTTTTTTACTGAAAAAGATGTAGTGTGTTTGCACACAGAAATAGTTGAGTTAGAGGCAGAAAAGGTGGATGGAACTCATCGGTGAGTTGATTGCACCTGTGAGTACCATCATGGTCAGGCAATTGTCGTAGCTGATGCTCTTAGTCAAAAAATCCCATGGATAGCTTACCTTTATCCGAGCTATCCATATCCCACTATCGCCTTCTCTTCGATGAATTTGTTTTACTTTGGCGTTCATCTCATGATGAGTACTGTCAACTCATATTTCAACATATGTCATGCATGCTTGCAGTATCGAATGGTACCACTAGGTTTATCCACTTTATTACGAGTATTGTAAGCATGGTTTATCGCTTAATATGTGAGGGAATATCTAATTTACTGATCAGTGAAAACGATGAGATGGAAGCCATCGGGCTTATCTCAAATTCTTTTTATTCGTGTGTAGAGATGGGAAGAAATTCCCATAGTTGTCCTTCTTAGGTTGTTGAGGATCTACTGGGGATGCGAATGGAAGGGGGCGAATGTCACCATAGATTTCTTGTACAAACCACCTAGTACACGTGGAAACCATGATGACGTTTTGGTACTTGATGGTCAACTTACTCAGCGTATTATCTACCAGTTCGCAAAGACTATAATTTTGACCACTTGGTAGAATTTTTCATCCTAGACTTTGTTTGACTGACGTCTCAATTTACATCAGTTGCGACCGTAATCCTATTTTCACCTCTTGGTCCTAGAAAGCATTATAGTCAACTTTGGGTTCATGTTTACCCTAAAACACCTGTATCATTTCCAAACCAGAGAGACTATTCAGGCGAGCCATTTAGATCCGAAAGTTTTAGCCTGGACCATCAGGCATTCAATCACCCATTAACATCCTGTTGAGAAAATCATTACCATTGGTGTTTGTATATCCCTAAGTTTATCATTATAACAAGTTGTTGTGAAAGTTGGAATGGGGAAAAAGTTTGAGTTCCCGTTTATCAGATTACTTTAGACTACCACTCAAGTCGAGTCCGCATTCAACCATCTCGACTTGCCACCATAGAATCAAGTTAAGTACCTATACGTATTCTTGCATCAAAGCTACGCATGCACTCCAATTACCATATACTTTAGATTTGTTGGACTTGTTTTCACCCTAAAATTCGTGGGTGTTCACTTAGCCTTCTCGGCATAGCTGTTCGTTAAATTCGAGAGAAATTTTTTTCAATAAATTAGCTTGCTTAGGCATTGTGAATTACATTGTTCTGGTTCTCAGTGTATCATCACTTTTGTACCTCATCGTGATGCGCATTTCACTTCTAAGTTTTGTGAAGTTTTCGTGAAGGCCTTGAGTACTAAGTTGTTTGTCCTGTATCACATTTTTATTCGTGGATTGTTAGACAGTCTGAACGAACTATCTAGACCTTGGAAGACATGTTGTGTTCTTTTGATTAGTGGTTTCTGAGTGATTAGATTTTGCACCAATCTTTTTGGAGTAGTTACGACAATAGTTTTTATTTGCAGTTTGAGTGTGGCACTATTTAAGACTTGGTATGATAGATTCTATTGGCAGGACTGGTTCGACAGTAGATTTTTGCGAATTGGTTTTTGGATGTTTGATTTTACGATTCGAGAAATTGTGTGCTTGTGTTGTTGTCGCCTTGGTGGTTGGACAAATTAGTATGTTTACACCCTTAGGAAATTACTACTTGTTTATTGACACAATAATGTGTTGTTGATATCGCGAGCGGCCAATTGTAATATCAATGACTTATTCGTTGGATTCATTAAGCAAGTGGGTAGGTAGACCAGTATACAATAGTTGTTACTATTTAGTTATTGTCAACCCAAAGACACATACCTGTTCTCGGAGTACGTGACTGTAGACATCAAAATTTCAGTGAAATGAATGTTGACCAATAATTAAAATTTCAACGCTCACGTGTCACATAAATTTTACATGTAGCGTGTGACTCAACGAAAAATCGAAATAAATTGGAAAAGTCATCAAATAGGACACGTGTCAATACCTGGCAGAAATGATTTATTTCATTTGATTATTTAAATCTAAAAAATCAAGTTTTAGAATTCTATAAATAGGAAGCCAAGGCATTCATTTTGGAGGAAGAAAGAAAGAAGGGAATTTACATCACACCAAAACCTTGAAGCCTTGAAACTCTAAAGCTCTCAAGAAAATCCCGAAGGATCAAGAAAACACTCTTCGTTCTTCGTCAAATCCTCCTTCAAGGTCAAGCCCCAACGGCCCTTGAAGAACTTCCACCGACTCAAGATCAAGCCCCGACGGCCCCTTGAAGAAAGTGTTCATCATTCATCATCCGTTCATCCTAAGATCAAGCCCTAACGGCCCTTTGGATCAACAACCTCAACAAACTCATACACCCATTCTTCAAGATCAAGCCCAACGCCCCTTGAAGATCCATTCATCAACTGTTCATCCTTAGATCAAGCCCCGACGGCCCTTTGGATCAACAACTCATCCACAAACCTACACCCTACGAAGATAGAATCAGAGGATCAAATTACAAAGAGATTGTAACCCCAAAATCATTAAACACAAAAATATTATTTTGTACACGTATTCTTGTTTCTTGTTTCAGGAATTTTTCGTGTTTACAAATTTGGCACGCCCAGTGGGACCTCTCTACCTCTCATCTCTATCCTCAAATCATCGAAAAACGCAAATGGCATCAAGAAAGGATCAAGTTGTTCCTGCAATCAAAGCAAAGAACAAGAACATCATCGCCGCAAGTGGTGATATTTCGGGCATCATAACCCGAAGTAAGGCAAGAGATCTTTTTGCCGCGGCTTCCGCCTCTGCATTAACTCTGTCAAAGGAACAAGAGCACCTGAGGTACGAGCCTGTGATCACCCTAGCCTCGCTAAAGGCATCAAGGGGGGAAAGCCCGAGGAAATACTCAGAGTCCCTACTCTCCGACGCTGATTCGAGCGGCAGTACAACCATGCAAGTCATGACCACTGGAGCAACTTCAATCGAGGAGCAGCTAGCTCAGATGAATGAAGCAATTGCAAAGCTCACACGGACTATGGAAGAGAAGGACTTGTAGATTGCCGCACTTGTCAACCAACTAGATGCGCTGCCCGACGTGAAAGTCGACCCAAATGTTGGCCTATTAAAGAAAGAAGTCGACAAAGAAGAGGAGCCACCAGCGGAGAAAGTTGAAGAGAAGCCGAAGCTAGACCAAGCAACGGCATTCATGGGATCTCTCTCTATCCAGCAGCTACAGGAGATGATCGCAAGCACTATCAAGACACAGTACGAAGGAAGCTCGCATGACTCCGTACTGTACTCAAAGCCTTACTCCAAGAAGATTGATGCTTTGAAGATGCCAAGGGGTTATCAGCCCCCAAAATTCATGCAGTTCGATGGAAAAGGCAACCCAAAGCAACATGTCGCCCATTTCATTGAAACTTGCAACAATGCTGGGACAGAGGGAGACTACCTCGTCAAACAGTTCGTGCGTTCGCTGAAAAGTAACGCTTTTGACTGGTACACTGACCTCGAACCTGAGTCTATCAACAGTTGGGACCAGCTAGAAAGGGAATTCCTCAACCGTTTCTACAGCACTCGTCGTACTGTAAGCATGCTAGAGCTGACCAGTACGAAACAGTGGAGAGATGAACCTGTCGTCAACTACATAAATAGATGGCGCTCCTTAAGTCTGGATTGCAAAGATCGGCTTTCTGAAACCTCTGCCATTGAGATGTGCGTTCAAGGCATGCACTGGGGGTTACATTACATCCTCCAAGGCATAAAACCAAGAACATTCGAAGAGCTAGCAACTTGTTCCCACGACATGGAGCTGAGTATCGCTAATCACGGGAAAAAGGAGCCGATTACTAACTTCAATAAGGATAAAGTATTCGCCCCAAATGTAGACAAGACCGGGAAGAAGCCCGCTAAGGAAGCTTTCACCGTCAACACTACCCCCATCAAGACCTCCTCAGCGCCCATCAAGATCTCCTCTAAGAAGAAAGCGAAGGAGATAAAGACAAGTGAGCCTTCTCGCACCCAAGACAGATACAAGAGCACCTTGAGAGAGTTGGAACAGAAAACGTACCCTTTTCCTGACTCTGACATGGCTGCCATGTTAGATGACTTGCTGGAAAAAAAGGAGATTGAGCTACTCGAATGCAAGCGTCCTGAAGAAATGAATTGCACAAACGATCCTAGGTACTGCAAGTACCATCGTATTGTGAGCCATCCTGTTGGCAAGTGCTTCGTTCTTAAAGAACTCATCATGAAGCTAGCACAACAAGGGCAAATTGAGCTCGACCTTGAGGACACGGCTGCAACGCATACCACTACAATTGCGTTTGGATCGTTTAATCCTGTGCCTCTCCAAACGACACCTGACCATTCCCGTGAATGCTCAAGTTGCACGGCACCTCTTACACAACCATTACTGGAGAGAAGCGACCAAGATGCACATGCTGATGATGAAGAAAGATGGATATTGGTAACCTACAAAAAGACAAGGAAACCAAGACCACGAGTCATACAGCCAAAGGTGGAACAAAGAAGAAATCACCACGGCCGCAACAATGCAAAGCCTAAAAGAAACATAAAGCATGATAAGGCGACATATGCTGGGGAACCTACGGAGCAGGAGCCACGCATTCTCGTTTCCTTGCATGAATACTTCCCGAATGACTTTTTCCAACAGTGCACTACTGTGGCCTGTCACATGGTTGAAGTAGAAATAGAAAAGCCCTCAAAAGGCAAAGCTATCGCCACTGAAGTAGAAAAGACCCTTACACCTGGAGAAGGTCTGCCAACACACTTTAGCATCGAGGAAGCGCTACCATTGCCAAAAAAGATGCGAAGAGCACTAGCAGCAGTCTTGGCAGGTCCCGACGACCACGAAGTGCAAGAAAGTAACGACGAAGGCTCGAAGCTTCAGCCACATGAATGTGCCACATGTTGTGCCACCCATGACGTAATTAACTTCACTGATGAAGACCTACTGTTGGGATCAAAGCCTCACAACCGTCCTCTCTTCGTCTCCGGGTACATAAGGGAATACAAAGTCAACCGCATGCTTGTGGATGGTGGGTTGGCCATAAACATCATGCCAAAATCAACAATGACCATAATCGGCATCAAGGTGAATGAACTATCCCTGAGCCGTCTGCTGATCCAGGGTTTTAACCAAGGAGGACAAAGGGCGATGGGCATGATCCGAGTAGAGATGACCATTGGTGAGCTCAAATCAAGCACGATATTCCACGTGATTGATGCAAGGTCTTCCTACAGCTTGCTCTTAGGAAGACCTTGGATCCACGCAAATGGGGTAGTGCCGTCTATCCTTCACCAATGCCTAAAGTTTTACCGAGAAGGAGTGAAGGTGATTCAAGGTGACACCAAGCCATTCACCGAAGCCGAATCACACTTTGCAGATGCCAAGTTCTACATGGATGAAGAGTCGGTACCCGAAGCCCTTCCGGAAGAGATCAAATCCACGGGCAGAGCAGCACCTAAAAAGCAGGAGTGGCAAGCCATGCCTAAAAAGCAAAAAGAGCAGGCCGTGCCATCTTCAAGCAAAGACGATGACGAGTTTGCTAAACCTGCAACAACCAAAGGGAGTAGGATGCCGTCAGAAGGACCGAACGCACCCATATTCCGGTATATCCCGATGTCAAGAAGAAAGAATGGTCAATCTCCATTCGAAACTAGAAAAGCCGACACACAGTGGCACACGGATAATGTGAAGTTACTCAAAACGAATGCAGTTTTGCCTCTGACACAGCTAGGGGGTGCTAAGGCCGCAAGACTACCACAAGGCTTCATAAAAGCTCTACCAAAGAAGGTGGAATCAAGCTTTCTTCCAACCAAGAGGACCGAGGAAGGTTTCGACCCTAACGCCTACAAACTCATGTCAAAGGCCGGGTACGACTTCGCTTCTTCTGCGATGGCTGGAAATAAGGTTTCAAACACTGTCAATGACGAAGAACGTAACCTCACCAAAACTCAAAAGAAGTTGAAGGAGCATGGTTACGGAGTTGACGACAACAAAGCCGGACTTGGTTTCACACCAAATGCACCTGTGACGATTTCAAACAAAGTGAAAAACACTAGCACTCAATACGTCAGCATGAGCATTGAACAAGACCAAGAAGAGCCTAAACCCTCCCCTCGGACGTCGGTCTTCGATAGGATGAGCCATTCAAGCTCTAGAACTTCAGTGCTTAATTGCATTGGTGGTCAAGACCGAACCTCTGTCTTCAAGAGGCTTAACGCGCCGACATCCCAAAGCTCTGTTTTTGAAAGGTTGTTAAAGCTTAAGAAACAAAGCAACACAGTTATCTCTCCTCTGCGACGATCAGCTTCAGAAAGATTTGAAGGTAATGAGAAGCCTTTTGGAAAGAGGAAGACAACACCAAAGGAAGAAAAACTCGATGGGTTAGGAGAAAAAGACGACGTTCGAAGCTTGATTCCTTCAAGGATGAAGCGCCAAGCAATCCTAGAGGTCGACACAAAAGGACCACACTGGCAAATCTTCATGCCAGCAAACCCAAGAGAACGGCACTGAAGATGAAATCCCTAAGAAAGATGTCACTTCTGGCTCTTTCAACTCAAAGTCTTCACCTCGACTGTTGGGGGCATGCTCCAAGTCAAGTGAAATTGAAGGATGGACTCAGGTCACTCCGAAGAAACTGCACGAGAAACATGTCTTCTCCACAAGTGCACCAATAGAAAGGAGGGAAAGCAGCTTTCGCCAACCTCCAGAACAATGTGAAAGTGTTGGAGATAGTGAAATTTCGACACAAAGATCGTCCATCCCCATCACAATGTGCGACCTCTTCCCAGAAGACTTCTTCAATTACTCGGTCAAGGCTCATTCCTATGAAGATTGCGAGGAACGCCTCTCCCAGAACACCAGACAATCCTTATGCCAACAAGCTCGAGAAGACGGCACTGAAGAGGAGATCCAAGATGTTTTCCACATCACGGTTCAAGAAGGTAAAGAAGACGAAATCCCCGAGGAAGATGTCACTGCTGCACCACCACAGCTCGAAGATGGGGGGCAAGCCACGGTCGATGATCTCAAGGAACTCAACTTAGGTACAAGCAAGGAACCAAAGCCTATCTTCTTAAGTGCATTATTAAGTACAGATGAGATAGAGGAGTATTATCAGCTGTTGTTAGAGTACAAAGACGTCTTTGCCTGGACCTACAAAGAAATGCCCGGCCTGGACCCTAACATCGTTGTTCATCATCTTGCGGTCAGGCCTGGAACACGACCGATAAAGCAAACTCAAAGACGCTATCGATCTGAGCTTATCCCACAAATCGAGGTCGAGATCGACAAGCTAATCGAAGCAGGCTTTATTCGAGAAGTGCAATACCCCAAGTGGATCTCCAACATCGTCATTGTCCTTAAGAAATCAGGACAAATACGTGTTTGTGTAGACTTCCGGGACCTCAACGATGCTTGCCCAAAGGATGACTTCCCCTTGCCAATCATTGAAATCATGGTGGATGCAACCACTGGCCATGAGGCATTATCATTCATGGATGGCTCTTCTGGGTACAATCAAATTCGCATGGCCCTCGAAGACGAGGAACTAACAGCCTTTCGTACTCCAAAAGGTATCTACTGCTACAAGGTGATGCCCTTTGGTCTAAAGAACGCTAGAGCTACGTATCAACGCGCAATGCAGAAAATCTTCAATGACATGCTACACAAAAACGTAGAATGTTACGTAGATGATGTGGTGGTTAAGACGAAGAAAAGATCAGACCACTTGAAGGATCTGCGAATAGTGTTCGAAAGGCTGCGAAAATACAACCTCAAGATGAACCCGTTAAAGTGTGCGTTTGGCGTCACCTCTGGAAAATTCCTCGGCTTCATCGTCAAGCACCGTGGTATTGAAGTAGACCAATCAAAGATCAAGGCCATTCAAAGCATGCTCGATCCAAGAAACCTGCACGAGCTGAAAAGTCTACAAGGACGGCTAGCCTTCATCAGACGCTTCATCTCCAACGTCGCAGAGCGTTGTCAACCGTTTAATCGCCTTATGAAGAAAGATGTTCCATTCGTATGGGACAAAGCATGCCATAATGCTTTTGAAAGCATAAAGAAATATTTGTCAAGTCCACCTGTCCTGGGGGCACCTGTGCCCGGGAAACCACTCATATTGTATATTACTGCTCAGGAAAGTTCAATCGGAGCACTCTTGGCGCAAGAGAATGAATCCCAAAAAGAAGGAGCACTTTACTACCTCAGTCGAACTCTCACCGGCGCTGAGTTGAACTATTCCCCAATAGAAAAGATGTGCCTCGCTTTGGTGTTTGCCATTCAGAAACTTAGACATTACATGCATGTTTACACCATCCACTTGGTTGCTAAAGCCGACCCTGTCAAATACGTTATGACTAAGCCAGTCTTGACAGGGCGACTCGCTAAATGGGATTTACTTCTTAATCAATATGAGATCATTTACGTCCCAGCTAAAGCCGTCAAGGGACAAGCGCTAGCAAACTTCCTTGCCGATCATCCAATCCCGGCTGATTGGAAAATCTCAGACGACTTGCCTGACGAGGAGGTGTTCTACATCGACATCTTCCCGACATGGACGATGTTCTTTGACGGATCCGCACGAGCAGACGGAGCGGGGGCAGGAGGAGTATTCATGTCGCCACAAAGGCAAATACTACCTTACTCCTTCCAACTGAATGAGCTATGCTCCAACAATGTTGCTGAGTACCAAGCATTGATCATCGGGCTCCAAATGGCGATCAACATGGAAATCACAGCTCTTGAGGTATATGGCGATTCCAAGCTCATAATCAATCAACTCTTAACTGAATATGAGGTGAGGAAAAATGATGTCATCCCATACTTCCGGCTAGCGACCCAACTGCTACAAAAGTTCGAAGCTGTGACACTAGAACATGTGCCAAGAAAGGAAAATCAAATGGCAGACTCTCTCGCCAATCTAGCCTCGAGTATGATACTAGGAAAAGATGAAGTTGCAGACGTGCCAATTTGCCAAAGATGGGTGATTCCGCTCGTTAATGAAATGTCACTAGATGATACAAATGTCATCTCAGTACTTCCAGTCGATGCTGAAGAGTGGAGACAGCCGCTGATCGACTACTTAGAGCACGGAAAGCTTCCAGATGATCTTAGACACCGTTCCGAAATACGTCGACGAGCACCTCGCTTCCTTTACTACAAAGGAACACTCTACCGACGCTCTTTTGAAGGAGTGCTCCTGAGATGCCTAGGTGAGGAAGAAGTTAATCAAGCCATGGAAGAAGCACATTCAGGTGTGTGTGGGGCACATCAGTCTGGACCAAAGCTACATTTCCAGCTTAAAAGAATGGGTTACTACTGGCCGAGCATGGTGAAGGACTGCCTGGAACACGCCAAAAGGTGCCAAGCCTGCCAATTCCACGCCAACTTCATACATCAATCGCCTGAACCATTACACCCTACAGTTGCTTCATGGCCGTTCGACGCATGGGGATTGGACGTTGCAGGACCAATTACGCCAAAGTCATCTGCAGGGGAAGCTTACATCCTAGCTGCAACAGATTACTTCTCCAAGTGGGCTGAAGCCATACCTTTAAGGGAAGTAAAAAAGGAAACTGTTGTTCGTTTCATCAAGGAGTATATCATCCACCGATATGAGGTGCCTCGCTACATTATCACTGACAACGGAAAGCAGTTCTCCAACCGACTTATGGACGAGCTTTGCGACAAATACAAGTTCAAGCAGCATAAGTCTTCCATGTATCATGCTCTGGCCAACGGCCTCGCGGAAGCATTCAACAAGACGCTGTGCAACCTCCTGAAAAAGGTAATCGGCCGAACAAAGAGAGACTGGCATGAAAGAATAAGTGAAGCACTTTGGGCATATACGACTACACATAGGACTCCTACCCAAGCTACACCTTATTCTCTCGTATATGGCGTAGAAGCTGTTCTACCGCTCGAAAGTCAAATTCCCTCACTAAGGATGGCTATACAAGAAGGCTTGACTGATGAAGAAAATGCAAAGTTGCACCTTCAGGAGTTGGAAGCGCTGGATGAGAGAAGGCTCGAAGCTCAACAACACTTGGAATGCTACCAAGCACGGTTATCCAAGGCATTCAACAAGAAAGTCCGCCCAAGGTCTTTCCAAGCCGGAGATCTCGTGCTGGCATTGCATAGGCCTATCATTACAACTCATAAGACAAAAAGCAAGTTCACATCAAAGTGGGATGGACCCTACGTAATATAAGAGATCTACACCAATGGCGCCTACTTAATCATGGCAGAAGACGGGTTAAAGATCGGCCCCATCAACGGCAGATTTTTGAAGCGCTACTACCCCTAAAGCAAACGCACCACGCTCCTGGCCCGCAAGAGCATAAACTGTGTACGGAAAAATCATCATCAAAACCATCACTCATTTGAACTACGTCATGACTTGATCCCTCCTCAACCAAGGGTACGTAGGCAACTTGAAACTTCAAAACTTCAAGTACAGTCACATCAAAGAAAAAAAAAAAGACTTTATTTCTTTAAAGGAATGATTTGGTTACAAAGCTATATTACAAGGGTGAGCATCACACCAACGTCACCACCGAGGGAAAACCGTGACCAAAAGGCACTACACAACGAAATCCTGCTACAGTC